>NW_020175052.1:58013-117023 GCF_003031525.2 Neophocaena asiaeorientalis asiaeorientalis
GCCGTCGCCTCCGCCACTCGGTTACCTCGATCCTCCCGTCTCTGTCGCTTCCCACTTCCTTCACTCCTTAATCTGGATGGGAAGTTGGGGAAAATGGACAGGGGCTTGCTGGCGTGGGTTGCTGTCTTCTGGCTAACAGGTAAGAGGCGTTTTCTACCGAGACGGATAACTTTATATGTATTCCGGTACTGGTACTGTTCTAACCCTAGCCCACCGCACCGCGCCCCCAGTTACCCCCCATTGTGCTTAAAGCTGCTTAGCAGGCTGGTGGTAAGTGGGGGGAGGGGTGTGTGTGTGTGTGTGTGTGTTAGAATGATGGGGGAGGCGGGGAGAAACCCCATATCAAGTGAGCCGGATCGAGATGCAGGTGTTTTGACTCATTCGAGATATGAGATCGTTCTTTCCAGTGTGCATTTCTCCTTTCATACAACGGTTCTTCCTCGGTCTTATCTTGACTTTGTAATGCTGTGAGTCCTGGGGAAAGCCTGGTTGGGAAAAAAAAATGAAAGCTCGGAGGAAACTGATTAATTAAGAGAACTGGTTTTCTGGGGGTTGGAAGTAAAGGAGTGTCTTCTTAATTCCTTCCCTAGAGAAGCTGGGAGCCCCAGGGGCATTCTTCAGTGGCTCCCAGGTGTGCAGGGGAGCGGGGATGAGGAAGGACATGGGGATGGAGGCTTCATTGGTTGTGGAGTTGAGGGTCCCACTCGCATTTGGTACCATTTGGGGAGTGGTCCCATAGAAGAGAAGAGCCTTCCTCCCCCCATAAACAGGTGGGAACACCCTCTAATAAAGATAATTTGCAGAGATATTCAGAAGGTAGGGCCTTGCCTTACCATTAGAGTCACTTCCTCTAGCTGAGACCTCTGTGTTTCCCCCTCCCTTTTGGTGAACTTTCTCCCCACCCTCCTGGGGTCTGGTACGGCTCTGGTTCCTAACACGCGTTCCCACAGGATGATCTGTGAGGTTGAGAGATAGGTGGCCGGGCTGAATGGGCAGCCCTGAGAGATTCACAGAGCAGCCCTGCCTTGGGTGGAGGTGGAGGGGTTAGGAAGGCTTGGGTAGTCTGGACTGGGTCTGAGGCAACAACTCAAAGCAAGGTGGAACCAAGTGATGGAGGAGAGGAACAAGGGAGCAGAAAAGTGGTGAAGACAAGATGGGGTAGTGAAGGGCAGGAGAGAAAATGGAAAATAGCACCAAGAACAAAGTTGTGCCCCCTCTGGGAGCACTGAAGACTGGGAAAAATCAAGTCAGTAGGAAAAGAGGAATAAGATAAAAATATCTAAGGCAAGTGACTAAAAGAGGGTAAAATACATTTAAGAAGAAAGACAAAACCACTATGTCACTTAGCTTCAGAATAAGATTATAGATTGCCTCAGTTTTTCTTTCTATTCCTAATGAAGGGTCCCTAACACTGGCTTTTGCCCCCTGCGGGGCTTAGGTTTGGGGAGGGGTCCCTCAGCAGAGTTAGCCTCTTCTCTTGGCTGCTGTGAGTTCATCCCTCCCACATTATTCAAATATGAATCATCTCTAATTTCAGGGATTGCCTGATCCATGTCTCCCCACTCCCCTGGCCTCCTAGTGCCTTCTACTTCCACCCTCACTGATTCTGAACGTCCTTAATTTGCCTCTACTTCTCAATTATCATATTTGAGGGGAACTTTGGCCTCAAACCTTTATCACCGCCTCCCTGAAGTCCGCTAGGCATCTGGGGAGGGGTCCCCAAGTCAGAAGTGCTCTTCCAGACACCCTGGGGTATACCCAAACAGAGCTCTCTAGGGATTTGCAGGGCATGGGGCAGAAGGGGAACATATAGCCCTTGCTAGATGGCTGACAGCTTTTCATGAAATGGTCCCTGGAACCATCGAATTCAGTCCTCTCAGTTTATACACATGGAGGCCCAGAGAGGCAATGTGCACACAGCAAGTGTGTGTTGGATCGGGCGCTAGACCCAGTCCTCCCAAACCCCGGGCCAGTCCTGTTTGCACTCTCTGAGCTTTGTGGTGTGTGTGTGTGTGGGGGGGGGGGGTTGTTTTTGTCTTGAGGGGAGGTGCTGCTTCATCTGGTCTGTGCTTTCTCCCATCCGCACCTGGAGAGGTTGCTCCTGCCTGGAAGCAGGCAACAGGTTAGTTATCAGGGCCATCCCAGCTGTCAGAGGGCTGGGACTTCCAGCCTCTGCAAGTAAGCCTGGCTCCAGAGATCCCACTGGCATCCCCTGGTCCCAGTTTCCCCTTCCCCCCGCATCCCACTGTGGACAAGCCTCAGCCTCAGCAAAGTGAAGCAGCTAACAATGGCGGCTGGGGAGAGGGAGGGAGGGAAGAGAGAGGAGCAGCAAGGATGAGATGGATTCAGACTCATTGTTCACAGAGCAAAGGTAAGACATTTCAGTCCAGCCCAATCAATGAATCCTCTCTTGAGTGGGTGGTGGAAGGGGAGGGAGAAAGGAAAGGACAGATTAAAAATGAGTCAGAGAGCCAGGAAAAAAACCACATTCATTCTCCCTCTCCCTCCCTTTCTCTCTCTTCTCTCTTTATCTCTTCCTCTCCTCACCCCCCCTCCCCGGCCCTTAGTTTTCTCTCTTTTCATGCAGGCTGAGCAATTTCTAATCAACACTTCAAGCT
Organism: Neophocaena asiaeorientalis asiaeorientalis; assembly: GCF_003031525.2. NCBI lineage: Eukaryota > Metazoa > Chordata > Mammalia > Artiodactyla > Phocoenidae > Neophocaena > Neophocaena asiaeorientalis. The sequence goes on from NW_020175052.1 coordinate 60,632, forward strand.
TTTTTCCTCAGACTCTAGCAGCTCCTTCCTCGTCCTTCATTACAAAAATTCTGTATTTTTTTCTGCTGTATATTTAGCCTCGTGATTTCTCATTGTCATTGTGATGCCGCTTCCTGTAATAAATTGTTTTGTTGTTGTCTTTGTCGTTTTGCACAAAACAAAATGCTTACCAGCTGCTGTTTTAGCAACAGGTGCCATCTAGCAATAGGACTTGAGGAGGGTTCACTCTGTCTTTGTTCTTGAATACGGATGGCGTTTCAGCCCTTCCTGGCAGCAAGAAACGCCAGAGCTGTGGCGACACTCTGGGAGCGGGCAGTTCGTCTTCCTGGAGACTCTTTTGGGTCTCTCTGTGACGAAGAGTGCTTGTTCTATTAGCATTTCTTTTGGTACCCTTTTGGTTGTATTCATTCATTTATTCATCCTTTCTCCAAGTCTGTATTGAATTCCTGTGGTTTCTAAGTATTATGATAGGTGCTGAGAATAAAGAGAGAAAAGACATAGTCCTTGCCCTCAAAGAGTTGTCAGTCTAGTCAGTGAGTCAAATGAGTTTTCAGGTATCTTGATATGGAGGTAAGAGGTCCTATGATAAGAGCCATGAGAGCCGCACAGGTGCTACGAGAGCACGGATGAGGCATAGGTGCCTGAAACCTGGGGTGGGAGTGGAGCAGCTCGGAAACAAACTCCCAAAGAGGTGATGGCTGAGTAAATACATTTATTCACGCACAGTCAGCTGCTGAGTTACTGTCACATCCAGGCATTGTGCTGGGGTTAATAAGACAGCCCTGCCTTCAAGGAGCTTACAGTTTGATGGTGGAGACTCCGGTGATGGAACTGTGATCACACAGTTATGGAATACCCTGTACAAAGGCCATGATAGAGATCTGCACTAACTGTTGTGGGTGCCTCATGGTGGCTTCTAACCCAGCCTGCAGCAGGCAGGGAGGTATCCAGACACAGTGGCTGGTTTGGTTTGCATTCAGGTAGACGCGTGGTGACCATGAGAGGATGGGCTTGGGTATGGAGGGTTAAAGTGTAATTAGCCCTGGAGAAGGAAGAGTTGCTTTTAGAGATTCCTGACACCTTAATTTCCATCATCTCCTTTCCGATCCTGTATACTTTTCAATTTTTCTCCCTCCTCTGTTCTACTTTCCTCCACGGAAGAGACCTTTTTCATACCGGAGCATCTTCTTCCAGCATCTTGTCACAGCCCTCTCCATGTCCCACCATGCTCAGCCTGGGTGCTTCTCTCTAGACTAGGAGAGGGGGGTTGTTTCAGTATCCCCATTACTCTTTAGATTCATGATTCTGCTGAATGTCTAGTTTATACAGATTTGGGTATTAGTTCTAGCAACACTATGCTAGAACCATGCTGTGGTCTTAGTTCAAGTACCTAGTGCTTAGTACAGCATTAGTAGCATTAGTACCAGGACTTGGTTAGTGGAAAGAACCCTGACCTGGGATTTGAGGATTGGGTTCCAGTCCCATCTTCTTCACAAATTAACTGTATATCCATAGGATCGGGGTCTTATGATCCGTTTTTTTTCTTTTTGGCATGTAATTTAATTTTTCATTGAGATATAATTGACATGTAACATTAGTTTCAGGTGTACAACATGAATTCATGTTTGTATATATTATGAAATGATCACAACAATAAGTCTAGTTAACATCCATCACCATATAGAGTTACAGATTTTTTTCTTGGGATAACTTTCAACATTTATTCTGTTAGCCACTTTCAAATATTCAACACAGTATTATTAACTATAGTCATCGTGCTGTGCATTATATCCTCAGGACTTATTTATTTTATAACTGGAAGCTTGTACACTTTGACCCCCTTCACCCACCCACCACCTCTGGCAACCACCAATCTGTTCTCTGTATCTATGAGCTCGTTTTTTTGTTTTTAAAGTTTACTTGTATAAGTGAGATCATACAGTATTTGTCTTTCTGACTTATTTCACTTAACATAATGACCTCAGGGTCCATCCATGTTGTCACAAATGGCAAGATTTTATTCTTTTTTATGACTGAACAATATTCCATTGTGTGTACATGTATATAAATATAAATTTTATATATATATATACACACATATAAAAAATATACATGGCACCTTCTTTATCCATTCATGAAGCGACGGACACTTAGGTTGTTTCCATATCTTGTCTATTGTAAATAAAGCTGCAGTGAACATGGGGTTGCATGTATTGTAATCTTTTGAATGAGGTCACATCTTAGGTCACTTTCAGCTCTAAGATTCTATGGTTCTGAACTTTTCTCCACTTAATTTTGATGAGTTGGAAATCAAACTTACAAAGCAGTAGATCCTTAGTGAGGAGCCATGGAGGGAGCCCCATTTGTCTTCAGCCTTTCCCTGACCACTAATGATTGGAATGAAAAATGGCAGCTGGAAAGGGAGAGCTCTTGTTACCATCTTCAGAGGAACAAGTGGAGTAGCACTGAGTGCTTGGTGGACAGGATAGGGTCCACTCTGAACAATTAAATGTAGTCATACTGGGGACTGCTGAAGCAAGGCAAGTGCTTTGGGCTAGATGAGACGAATCCTACTCTAGCCAACATGGCCCTAGAACGTCCCTTCTAGTCTCAACTTCTTGTTCCAGGACACACTCACCTCTTCACCCCTTCCAACTATTTTAGCTCTTATATCAAGTTATCGCCAATCAGGAATATAAAGAAAAGTATGATCTGATTGTTGCTCTTGCTTATTTAGATACTGTAATTCTTTTCTATGTGTTAAATAGCTTTCATGGACATTATCCCTTTTGATCCTTCTAAGTAAGTAAGGCTGATATTACCTACCTGTACATAAAAGGGAGTAAATGACTTGTCTAAGTCTATGGTATCTTACTGATTACCATAAGAAATAGTGTCACTGACTTACATATGACTTGGTTGTTTCAAATGCCTGAATCCAAGAGAAACATTATTTTCTGGTTAAGGTGGGTAAAACTGGAACTCCTGATTTAAGGGAACATACATGGTATCTGTTATGGGGCATTGGGTAGTGAGGCTCAGAGTTCATAGAACTCAGGGAAATATTACAGGGAGAAGTGATAAAGAATAGCATTTAGTATTTCTAATTAAATCCTAAGATCTACAGGAAAAGAGTGAATGAGGAGTGCTCTAGTGAGGCTCAGGAGAGCAGTGGATGTGACCCTGTGACAGCAGAGACTGCTGGCATGTCAGAGCCCCTCTGGGACTAGGGGCTGGTACTGTGCACCCAGGAGCTACACAGGATGTCACTGTGGCATATATATGCTTAAAATCTTGGTCTTCAAGATGGCTTTTGGCTTCCTGAGAATGAAAGAAGGCATTCTCTTTATGGGCCACGAAACAAGGAAGAACTCAGAAGAACATGCTGCTTCCCTGTTCTCCTACAGCAGCTAGAGCCCTGCAGGACGTGGTTCTCTAAAATAGGAGTAGAACCTTCACATTCAACTGGGATCCTGCATCGTTACTCCTCCTTTGCCCTTGGCTCGTCAGGGGGCTGTTGGGGGAGAGGCATGAGGCTCAAACTGACCTGGATTTGAACACTAACCTTATTTTCTTTAGCTTTAAAGTGGGGAAGCTAACTTACCTTATAGGGTTGTTGTGATAATTAAAATAATTATGTACAACTCGTAGCACAATATTTGGCAAATAGTAAGCTCTCGATACTTATTATGAACCCCAAATAGGAATATTAGTCAGCATTTTGATGCAGCAACAAGCAACCCCATAATCTCAACAGCTCACAACACCAAACATTTAGTCGCTCGTGTTATATGAGAGCTGCAGTCAGTTGCAGGTCAACTGTAGCCAATTGGTGGACTTGGCTCAGTTCCAAATGTCTTCTTATTCCAAGGCCCAGGATGAAGGAGAAGCCACTATCTAGGCATGCTGTTCTCATGGTGGAGGACTCAAGGTGGGTAGGGGGAGGGCACAGAGCCAAACCACACAAATGCCTTTTAAGCTTCTGCTTGGACAAGTCTTATGGCACATGTACTCATATTCCATTGACCAAAGCATGTCATATGGCCAAGCCTCTAGTCATTGGAGTAGTAAGTGTACTCTGCCTCCAGGGAACAATCTAAGAGTGAGGAGGGAAAACTAACTGGGAGCAAATAATACAATCTATCAACTGAGTTAAATCATTCAACAAATGTGTTGAGTACCTACTACGTAGCAGACTTTTTAAAAGCCTGAAGGAGAGAGCTTGTTATTAATGGCAGAGACAGATGACTAAATAGGAACTTCTCAGGCAAGGTGATGTGATTCTCTAGGGTAATATGACTGTAATAAGAGCAAGAAGAAGCATATACAGGAAGTGCTAGCTGAGGAAGTCTGGAAAGATAGGTAGGAGTTACTAGAGAAAGAGTGGGACGGAGGGAAGGGAAATTTACAGAGGAAACAGCATGTGCAAAAGCCAACAATCAAAAGAGGGCATGATGTTTTTCAAAAAGTACAAATATTTTAGTATGGCTGGAGAATTTAGTGGTGCAGGAGAAATGGAAGAGAGTGGCCCCATCTGAAATGAGCCCTTGTACCTCTGAATGCCTAGAGGGAGTCTTTAAAAGGGTGAGAGTAAAGGAGTGCTGTGATCAGATGTGCATTTTCGAAATATCATTTGCACCTCAGTGTGAAGGGTAGATTAGACATAGGCAGACTTGCAGCAAAAACCAGCTAGAAGACCCTTACAGAAAGAGGGGCAAGATATGATGAGATCCTGAAGTCTTGTGGTGCAGTGGAGATGACAGAAGTGGACAGAGTGACCAGAGATGGAGGAAGTAGTCCATAGTCCTGGGTTGGTTGGATGTGGAGGCTGAAAGACAGGAGTATCAAAGATGCCTCCAGGTACCTGGCTTGGGTCTGCTGGGGATGCCATTTGTGGACATGAACTAATACAGGAGGAGAAACGTGTAAGGGAGGGAGAGACAGGTTCAGTTTTTTTCATTAGATTAGTTAGAGTATAGCCTAAGATGCTATAACAAAAAGACCCTAAAATATAGTAACTCATACAAAATTGTTCCTTTTTTTCTCTCTCCTGTAACAGTAGAGATCTAGTGGGACTGAGTCTACCATTCCCAACATGTGGCTCCCAAGACTGCTCCAGTGATAGTTACTCTTCAGCAAGTAGAAGCAAGGAAAGCAGAGGGTCAGGGCAAGTAGTTTATTTTTAGAGAGGTGACATGGAAATTACACGCATCACTTCTCCTCACATACCTTTGTCCTGAATCTAGTCCCATGGCCACAATTAGCTGCAAGGGAGGCTAGGAAATGTAGTATGTGGCTGGCTTGGCTGGCCAGATTAAAACCTGGGAAGTTCTGTTACTAAAAGAAGGGGGCAGTTAGCATCTCCATCTATAGAATGATGAGTTTGGGGTGCTTGTATAACATCCAGATGGAGAATGAAGTTATATATTTGGGTCTGGAGCTTGGGTGAGAGATCCAAACTGGAAATACAGGTAACAAGTTGATAAAAGTGCAGAAGAGCTTTCATACAGGAGCTTTCTCCGTCCAAATGGCTGATCCATCCTAGAAGTCTGACCCACCTGAATGAATCAGGACAGCTTCCAAAGCACCTTGGCCCTGCAGGGTAGAGACTGACCTCTTTCAGTACTGCTTTAGTCATATTGGAACAGCATGTGGGCCAGCTAGACGTTACCCACGAGCTCATTTCAGATCTCTGGAAGACGAGGCAATCAGACAGAAAGGAGATATGCTTCTTGCTTTCATCTGCACAGTGGTGGCAGAGAATGGGAAAGCATGGCTCCATGGGACACACAGAACATATGCTTAATGAATGGCAAGCTCGGTGTGCACAAGCGCTAGAGTTATTGGCAGCAAATAATAACTAGGCCATGAGCAATGCCCACCTGGGCGAGGGCAGCACCAGTGTCTACTTTAGCCCCATGGAGAGGGGGGAGATACTGATGCCTTTTAGGAGTCTTGGGGAGAAAACATGCAAGAATGCTGTCATATTTTTTATTATCTCAAGATAGTACATCTGGTCACCCTAACCCTAAAATGGATCAAGCCATTAGGTACTATGGTAGCAAACAAGAGAAACTGATTCTGTCCAATTTAAGCAGGAAAGAAATTTATTGAAAGGAAATAGAGTAACTTACAGGACTAATAGGCAATCTGGAGAACTAGGCTTAGAGAATAGGCAAACAGCAAGGAAATGTCTACTCTTCTTGGTAAAGGCTTTTTTTTGTTTTTTTTTTTTTGCGGTACGCGGGCCTCTCACTGTTGTGGCCTCTCCCGTTGTGGAGCACAGGCTCCGGACGCCACGCAGGCTCAGCGGCCATGGTTCACGGGCCCAGCCGCTCCGCGGCATGTGGGATCTTCCCGGACCAGGGCACGAACCCACATCCCCTGCATCGGCAGGCAGACTCCCAACCACTGCACCAGCAGGGAAGCCCGGTAAAGGCTTTTTTATTTTATTATTTAACCCAACTATATCAAGAAGATGAATGGTTTCTACTTCTGGGGGAAAAAAGGTTCAAGCTGTGTTTTGTCTTTAAAAATTGAGCCTGTGGGTCATCATTTCCCAAAATGCTTTGCTTCCCATGCTGACATTGCTACTAAGGGATGGACACGCCACGGACCAAACCCTAGTGGAGATGCTCGGACACTCCTTATTCATCTCTTACACTTAGAAAACCTGCCCATTAATTGTTCCTAAAACAATGTCCTAGGAAATTGGGACAGTATGTTAAAAACGTGAGGACAAAAAGATGAATTTCTTAAAGATCTAGCTTAAAGGCAGGAAAAGGAAGATGTGTATTGTCATACTGAATGAAGAAAAAACTTAGGAGTCTGAAAGCCAAGATATGCTGGTGAATGGGCAATTCTGAGGTCAAATCCCACTTCTGGGAGTTCAAGAGTTAAGGGATGGGTGAGCTTGATACAAAATTTCTAAAGATGCCTGTCTGTGGTGATGATAATTTTCCATGATCTTTAGCAGCAATCTTTGTTTCTCTAAAATGGGGCTGTGCTTATAGATCTGCCTCTCAAAGATGCTGGCAGGAATAGCTTACAACTAGTGGGGAAAAGGAACTTGCTTTGAAAAAAATGAAAGTACTAAAATAAGAACGGCATTTCTGTAGATACTGCTTTTGTTATCCTTGCAAGAACACAATTCGTCATGTATAGAATCCTTTTCTTTACATGAGAATTGGGGCAGGAACTTATTTTGCCACATGCAGTGAGACATTGTCTGCACTTGGAGCTGATCCTCCCTGGCCTGGTGACTTGGTACCCCTGGTGACTAGCTGAGATGGGAGCTGATGCTCTGAGCTGTCACTCATCACTCTACTTTTAGGCAGCTTTCCTAGTTATTGACCAGAATCCATTCTCAGCACTGAGGACCACCTGCTAAGAAAGGCCCTTCAGATTCACTTGTTCATTTGCTCATTCCACATATTCATTCCATAAAATAGAGCTTGCTGTATACTGAGGGTACAGAATCAACCAATCCTGGTCCTTGCCCTCAGGGACCTTAGAGTTAGAAACCAAGTTTATATTGAATTTCTCAAGCTCAGAGACTGGTCTTTTAAATCTATGTTCCCAGAATGTAACATTGTATTTTAAAACATGTTTTTGAATGAACTTGTATTAGATAGCCAAGGGCGGTTTTCCTGAGGATCAGGGGAACAATAAAAACAGAAGGAATGGTCTGGTGGTCTAAGAATGATGACTCCCTCCTCTGCAAATGTAGAAAACCACCTGTGATCTTCAACCTTCAATATGTCTTCTGGTGCTTCTTTCAGTCAGGAATCCTAATTTTTACAGATGTGTTCTATATAGTATGATATAGGACATACTTCACTTACTTCACTCTTTCCAGTTTTTTGGGATACTTGCTTTATTTTGTAGGATGAAACATGGATTCTTTCCATATTCCTGTATATGTTCTTATAAGAGCTTAAAAACACAAGTCCCTTATGGTGTCACCCCTGCCTGGACTCAGAGTCCCAGCCTTCCCATTGTGCCAGCACGTGTTTGTTCATGTGTGTGCATGACACACACTCGCTGCTTCTTTCAGTCTACCTCCCAGAAACTCCTCAGTTACATGCCCTGATGTTTCCCCAGGATGGGAGAATAACATATTTATAGTCAAAGAATGGAAAACATCTCAGTATGCCTGGAACTTGCATGGGCCCAAATCATGGAGAAGACCTTACATGCCGTGTCAAGGCATTTGGGTTTTATCCTAAAAGGAATGGGAAATCATTGGAGGCCTTATAGCCTGACATGATTCGATCTGTCTTTTAAAAAAAAAGAATATTCTAGATAGAAAAAATGTGGAGAGTACATTGGGCTGGAAGTAGGGAGACCACTGAAGAGGCTATTATAAAACGAAAAATGTAATGAGGACTTGTGTAAAGTGATAGTAAGAGCTTTGGGGCCAGTCAGCCTGGGTTCAAATCTGTCACTTGCTAACCCTGAGGTGTTTGGCAAGATACATACAGTTTCTGAGGATCAGTTTCTTCACCTGTAAATTGGGTGTAATGATAATACCTACTTTACAGGATTTTTGGAGAGAATTTATTAAGATACTCCATGAATGGCACTTAATACAATTTCTAACATACAGTAAGTGTTTCATAATCACTTCCTGGTAGAAGGAATAGAAACTTGATTTATTCCCACTAGGAGTGACCATGGGAAAAGAGAAGGGTCAAATTTGAGAGAGATTTAGAATTAGTGGCCACTGAATATGGTTAGAGCCAAAGAGGAGATGATCAAAGCTATGAGTTCTATCTACGATGATAGGACAGCGAGTATACTGGCAAAAGAGCTAGGGAGACAAGAAAGACTGGTTTATAAGCAAGAGTTGAGGTGGGAAAAGAGAAGATGATGAACAAAGTTTAGATATGTTTAATTTGAAGTATCTGTTAAACATGAAGATGAGGTCTCATGGAGTTGAGGGTCTGAGACATAACGGGTAGTTGGAACCATGGGAGAATAAGATTTCTTAGATCAAATGCACAGGTGAACATTACAAAGAGGCTGAAAAATTTTAATTTATTTACCTGGCATTCAAAGGTATTCTTATTAGCCTGTATAGACTCCAGCATAAGAAGTACTAGGTTTTTGGCATCTGACAGGTGGTAACATAGAAAAACAAAAAAACATCTATGAGAGGTGGGACCCAAGTTCAGGATACTAACCTAGCCCCAGGGCAGATCTGTTGGGAATTGGAGTCAGAGGGAGGGTGTTCCCAGGCCAAATCTCAGTGTCCCTGGGGAACTGTCAATCTTGGTCCTCATCCAAATTAGCTACTATCTCTGAAGGGCCCGATCTGGGGTAGGAGTGGGTGTCCCATGAGAGGTAGTTTTTGAAGTTGGGTGGATAGCAAGGTTACAGTTTCAGATATGGATCAGTCATGTGTGAGGATATAGGGAACAAAACCTAATCCTCAGGAGAAGGGCTTATATCAGAGCCCAGGCAAGCAGAATGGAACTCAGGGCAAGGCTTTGGTACCAGTGGATTGCAAATCAGGTGGAAACACAGTCTCACATAAACACGGGCTGAGGGAAAGACATGTGGCTCAGTGGGTGTAGAAACACCTGCCCTCGCCCAGAACCCAGGGTTAGGGCCAGAAGAGCATTCTAGACCTTACCCTCCAGTGGGAATGGGGTTCCTAATAGGTTTGGCCTGGGCAGGCTTGGGACCTGCGTGGCATTCATCCTACATTTTGATGCTTCTAGAGCTAACACAGGGATTGGCATCTTCAGCTTTCTCTCTAACTCTTCACTTTTATGGTCCTCAAAGATCCAATAAACTGACATTTCCTTGAAATTCCTAGATCCGTCCTCTCCAGCTATCCAGATCTATCCTTAGCTTAGATTCCCAAGGTTTCCATTATACCTGCATATGTATACATCTCTGTGTATGTGTACACACACTCAGGGTACCCTCGGTTTCCAGCTTCCAGGAGCAGCAACAGCTACATTTATTGAGTGCTTACTGTATACCAGTGTTATCCTAAGTGCTTAGGACAAAATCTTTTTTTTTTTTTTTTTTTTTGTGGTACGTGGCCTCTCCCGTCGCGGAGCACAGGCTCTGGACGCGCAGGCTCAGCGGCATGTGGGATCTTCCCGGACCGGGGCACGAACCCGCGCCCCCTTCATCGGCAGGTGGACTCCCAACCACTGCGCCACCAGGGAAGCCCAGGATAAAATCTTATTTAACCCTCAAACAGCTCCATAAGATAGTTACTATTATCCTGGTTTTACCAGTAAGGAAACTGAAAGTCCTAAGACTTAAGTAATTTGCCTTATGTCATGCAGCTAGGAAGTGGTAGGGCTTGGATTCTGACTTAGGACTCACTCTAAAATCCATGCCTTTAATTATCATGCCGTAAAGAGGCAAATGTTTCTGAAAACATATTCTTTATTCTTTGGAACATGAACTTATGTGTGTGTCATAGAAGCTGTGAACTGACTAACCTCTATTAATAATTAAGGGAGTACGCAATTTTAAAGAATAATAATTAAGGGAGCTGAATGGCTTGGTCAAGTAGCTAATCCATTAACAGAGAACAGAGCTGAGGAGGAGGTTATTCTTAGTAATCATCTAATGAAGAAAACCCCATACTTAACTCTCTCAAAAAAACCAAAAACAACCCTCCCCCCCAACACTTTTGTCTGCACCTGCCTCCTTTGCTGGTTTCATTTATCTTGGAGTGCTAAGGAAATGTGATTTCCCAAGAAGAGCCTGAACAGGTAGCAGAGAAGAAAGGTGGTTGGTCAACTACCGAGCATTGTGCTGGGGACAATGCCTGTGATTGGTTATCCAGTCTCAACCACTGCTAACTGAAGACACTTCAACTCTCTGTCCCATTTTGTTACCTGGAAAACTGGAGCGTGAATAAGGTTTTGAAGAAGAACTACAAGGTTAAAAATTAATGCAATAGAATTTAAGGAGAAACTGTTAAAAAAAAAAAAAAAAAGCCTTTTCCTCATCCAGGTGTGTGAGTTGGAAAGAGTGGAATCAGCCACACCAACATTTGGGGGTGGTGAAGGGAAGCAGTGGAGCCTGGGAACTAGGGTTCTTTTCTGAGCTGGGATTCTTTTCTAGGAATTATTTGCCCCTCAGTGGGGCTGATCTACATAATTTGGCTGTAATCAAACCTATTAGTGGTGGATGTTCATCGAGATTCAGGAGCCTTAGAATGGGAGGTGAGGCAAAAGGCAGGAAAGGTGAGGTAGGATTTGCATTTGAGATCTCCCCTCTACTGGTCATGGTCAAGGTTCTCTGTTACAGAGTTCACTCTCTGCAGGCGCCCAGAGAGAGTGAGAAGGTTTGTTAACAACTGTTGAGTAAGGAATATGAGGGTCATTTTATAGGTGAGTATTGCTTAAGAGGCTTCATTAAGGTCTCACCATTAGTACAATGGCCAGATGAGATTCAAAGCCCTATCTTTTGATGCCAATGCTCTCTTACTATACTATGCTGTTTATAAGTCATTTAACCCGTTTTCTCTGCAAAGTCCTAGAAATTCCCATGTTAATAGTCATTCATTTGCTCACCCATTCCTTCATTTATTCCATAGTAGCTATCGAGCACTTAGGTTCGAAACACTAAATCTCAAATATTCTGTTGCATTCTCTTCCCAATTCCATAGAATGCAGAAACCTTTTCTTCCTAACAGGAATTAGAACCTAGTTTTCACAGTGCTTTCATGGAAGAGAGGCACTGGTCTGGAACTCAGAAGTAGGTACAAATATGGTATCTTGCCCTTGTTAAGAGAGCTTCTATAAAGACGGTTTCATGAATAAGTGCATGTTTGAGCTGTGAGAGTGAGTTTGCTTTGTGGGATGTCATTGGGACCATGGGCAATAGTGAAGAACAGTAGGCTTCCCCTGGAAACTAGCCCTTTCTTGTATGTCTCAAGTCCACCTGCAATTCTAGGGTGAAACTCTTTGCCTCAAGCTACCTGAAGCTGGCTTGGCAGGCTCCTGGATTCAACTCTGAACCTCTTTATCATGTCTTTCTATTCATATTCCGTTTTTCTGCCTCTCATCGTGATTCTACTTCTGCTTCTAACCTCAGATCAAGCTAGAAACTCTTAACTCTCCCATTCACCTGAAGAAGTTATGTTCTCTTTGCCTGGAATTTCTAGATCTTACCATTGAGTTCATAGAAGCCCTTTGCCTCTCAAACACTCCCCTGGGCTTTCATTCACTGAAATTTCCCTCTCTTTCTTGGACCAAGCCTCAAACTGATCTTTTTAAACACTTAAACTTCTCATCTACTTTCTAGTCTCCCCCCACCCTTTTTTGGATTACCCTTCAAAGCTTTTGAACTTAGTCTACTGCTTTTGATCCAAAATTCTCCATTCCTCTCAAAGCCTTCTTTTCCCCTTAATCTCTGTCTTGTTTGCTGGGTCACCAGCTGGAAGGGAAGTCACTTCCTCCTGAAGTCATATGTCCTGGCTTCACTGTCCTCATTTATCAAATAGCTGTTGAGTATCTATGGGTTTCACCCAGGACAGCAAGATAAGACACATTCCTTACCTGACCCGACAAGTCTGATGGAGGCATGAAAATAAGTACAAAATTATTACAAAATTATTATAGTAAATGTCTAGAGGAGAATGCTGGGGATACTGATGGCACAAAGGAGGAAGTGACAAATGGATTGACTGGTCACAGAAGACTTGACAAGAAGCCTTTGAGTTGGTTTTGACAGATGGAAAAGAGTTTCTCAGGAAGAGAAGTGAGGAAAAAGCATTCCATAAACAAGAAATATCACATGCCAAGATCTAGAGGTGTGATATACCACGTCCCACTTGGGGGAACCGTTAGTTTGGTATCATCGGAGGTTGGTGCTCAAATGGAGGTGCTGCAAGATGTGAGGCAGAGGAGGAATAGTTGATGGGGCACCTTAAATGCCTTGCCAAGAACTTTGGGTTTTATCCTGAAGGCCATGGAGGATGAGTGAAGGGTTTTAAGAAGGAGAGCCATAACAGTCAGATTTAGAAAGATAACCTGAACTTATAGCAAGGAGAATGGACTGCATGTGGGCAACTGCCTGCAGGGAGACCAGACGAGAGATTATTGCAAAATTATCAGCAAGAAATGAGGAGAGCGTACACACAAGCAATGGTAGTGGGGTTAAAGAAGGGGAAGGAAATATTAAAGATGTTAAGAGGTCAAGTTGACACGACTTTGTGACCAGTTGGACACTGGGAGTGAAGGCAGGTTTCTGGACAAGGCAACCAGGTAGATATTGATGCTCTTCATTGTGATGGAGAAAACAAGGGGAGAGACAGGTTAGGGAGGTAAGGTGGAAAGGCACACCTATGATATGTGAGGTGAGGTCCAGGACACTGATACCATTTGGACATGTTCATTCTATTTTGCAGCCATAGCTGGAGGCCTTCAGGTCACAGTGCCCGACAAGAAGAAGGTGGCCATGCTCTTCCAGCCCACTGTGCTTCGCTGCCACTTCTCCACGTCTTCCCATCAGCCTGCAGTCGTGCAGTGGAAATTCAAGTCCTACTGCCAGGATCGCATGGGGGAATCCTTGGGCATGTCTTCTCCCCGGGCCCAATCTCTCAGCAAAAGAAACCTGGAATGGGACCCCTACTTGGATTGTTTAGACAGTAGGAGGACTGTTCGAGTGGTAGCTTCCAAACAGGGCTCAACCGTGACCCTGGGAGATTTCTACAGGGGCAGAGAGATCACAATTGTTCATGGTAATAATGTCTCTGTTTTGAATCTAGGGAAGATTGGTTCCATTCTTCCCAGATACAAGAGGATGTCAGCCTTGCGCCCTTTCAATCCCTCAAGACTTTGATTTTATGGGGGATGGGAGTATCAAGAAACCTAGCAAATTGCTTTAATGGGATGGCGTGGAGAGGAAGGATGGAGGCTTGTAATATCAAGAGAAGACAGAGATGAGCTTTGGAAATAGTCTTTCATGAGCCTGACCTCCAGCCTGAGGAATTTATTATCAGAACTGAATTGAAATGGGTTCTAGTGAAAGGTTTCTCAAATACCTCACACCTTGACACCAGCCTTTATTGCCCTTTCCTTAACTCAGAAAGCAGACTTCCCTAAGAAGTTCCTCTGCTGGGAGATGGGATGTATGTGTACAAGTTTCAGAGCCAGGTAGATGCCATGGCCCAAGCCTCAGGTAGTTTTACATCAGTTCCACCCTTTTTCCTGCCCCCTACAGCTTTGGGCAAGGAAAAGTTCCAAATTTTGAAGAACTCCTGTGAACCCAGCTCATTTCCAGGAGTCCAGGTTAATTCTGGAATTTACTTGGCTTTCAAGGGCCTCTGCAGACCTGGTTGAAAGCAGTCTTCTATTCCAGAAACCAGACTGGAACTAAACCAGTTTCTGGGGGCGCTCTAATTCTCACCCCTTAGGGATGCTAGCTTTTATTACTGTTTCGTTGTTTGTTTTAAATAAAGCAAACATCTCGTCAAACACCATCCGGGTAAAGAAATATAACAGTACAGACACCCAGAAGGGCTGCCCACCCCCCCATTGTTTAGTGTTTTTCTTCAGAGGACAGAGTTTAGGACCCGGTCCTTCTCTTTGTGATAACAGATGCAGATCTTCAAATTGGAAAACTCATGTGGGGAGACAGCGGACTCTATTACTGTATCATCACCACCCCTGATGACCTGGAGGGCAAGAACGAGGACTCGGTGGAACTGCTGGTGTTGGGTAAGTGACAACCCTCAGTAACATTTTCATCTTAGACTGCTTGCACTGTTCCCTCTTCTCGCTTCTCCTCCCTGCATGTGTTAGCAGGTTGCACGTACAGGCTTTACCTTTGGTGCACAGACAAACCAGTTTTAGAATATGTTCTTTATGAGCAGTAGTTGTATTTATTATATTTTGTTTCTTGGTGTCTATGGCCCACATTTTACCATTTTCCTGAATGTTTCTTCTGCTTTCTTAGTTTTTTCCCCTCCTTTCCACTTGCACCTTTAACCCTGATTTCTCTCTGCTCTTATTCTTTACATATGCTAATGATTGAGAAAAATGCCAGAGGCCTTTGAAGCAGGGTAGAGACAGCTGAGAGATAAGAATTCGCTGGTGTGCTAGGCTCTCCTGAGACAAAGGAATCTTTTCCCATTCAATTATCTCCACTTAAGACAATCCTAAGGAAAGATGGCTGTACACTTTTAATAATAAAAGGTGCTCAGTGAAAAGAGCTATGGGGGAGACGTAATAGTGTTTAATTGGAAGGCAAATTTCTTGAAACCTAAAAGTGTCCAAGTTATTCGCAAAGCAACTATAATCTAATCCTTATTAATATTAATTTCTTCATAAATGAAAACTCATTACTTTTGGGTACTTTTCTCTTTTGTGGATTGGAGGAATATCAGTGGGAGATGACCTCCTTGTATGAAACTGAAAATTGAGCACATATTTCGTGCTCTATAAATGTTGGCTGGACAAAAAACTTAGAATAAAACATACAGAAATTAAGAAAAGGAACAACATTAATTGTAGGATAAAAGGTAAATCCTTGAAGCCATTTTACATTTTTTTGTAGCTTCCAAGAAACCAGGTCTTAACAATTTGGGGGGAATATTTAAGGTGCTTTCTTTTAGAAGCAAATGAGGTTGAAGGTTAATTTTTACCCTCTGTGGGAAACACAGTGCCCCAGGAGAAAATGGAATTTGCTTAAGATTTTTAGTTTTACTCTATCATGACTTTGACAAATCAACTGTACTGCTTGCCTTAATTTTATAGTTTACAAAATGGATTGAGGTAATAATTATTTATTAATGATTAACCCTTTAATTAATAAAAATTAGCCCTTTTTAGACAGTTAGATTAATTTCAAATACATGAGTCCAGTATATGAAGCTTAACTGCTGTGATCTGTAAAAGAATGGGAAATACGACATATATTCCAAAGGAAATAAAAATGTAAAAGGTTTATATTGACATTGTAGAAGACTACAGGGCAATCAGATTCGGGATCTGCTGTGACTCTGTAGGGAATAAAAAGATAAATTTCTGCCTAATAACACAACTCTAATGGCTAAGTTTGAAGGAACAAGTGGCTCATTGAGCCTGCAATTAGCTAATTGTGAACACAGTTATTTGGCCAGTGCAACCATTTGCAGCAAAGTAATTGCCTGTGCAGGAAAAGGAGGCCAGGTAAAAGCCACTTTAAATAATTTGGTCCCAGATCTGCAAATGTGGGGAAATAAATAGAGTGAAAGCCTTGTCGTCTGAGGATGTGCTGAAGTGTATGAAGGGCATTGCTCTGGATCAAAACATACAAAGCAACTTGGGCAAAGATGCTGTCCTCAGCACCACAGGGTGGGTGAAAGGAAGACTCAGATGAAAATGGTCAACAATGATGGAAGAAAAGATAAGAACAGAAATCAGTGTTACCCTAAAAAGAACCATAAAGGGAAAGTGGGGATGCTGCAAATCAGCTCATCACAGTAGAAGCAGCATATCTGTGAGATAAACAGATACATACTAGGGTTCTTGGGGGGGAGAAACACGTAATTCTGCTATATTCCACATTAATTAGAAATTTATTCTAAATAATTAGAAATGTTCAAAGCATGGTAAATTTGCCATGCTAGTTGTGTTAGTTAATTAAAGGGGTTAGTTTGAAATCTATGAGAATTTTCTGGGTGCAGGAAGTACTGTATTTACTTCCAAATGCAACATTCTGAGTCTTCTTGGTCTTGACACCCCTTTATGGAATTTTTCAAAGTACCCTCACAGTTTAAAAAATGCTAATTATTTGGTGGTTATATCCTGCAGGCCCATTTGTTAGGTATTCTTTTTACGTGAGACTGGGAGAGCAACCTGATTTCTGAAGTCATCCTCAAGGAGATTAAGACCTCAGTGGGAAGATAACGGAGTCCACAGTTTGCTAATTACAACCTCCATAAGCCACTGAACTTAATATGAGGAATGGTAGGAGGAATTGGGAGGGTTTTGGTCTAGTGAAAGAGGACTTGGGAAAGGGAACATGGGATATCTCCAGATATCTGAAGTGAAATTGTATAGAAGAGAGATTGGAAACCTACTCTGTCTGTGTGGCTAGGAAGTTACAAAGGGAGTGAGTCCATCTCAGAATAAAGAAAGAACTGTTAACAATCAGAGAGACATCTAAAGATACAATCAGTGTTCTTAGGAATAGTAATTTCTATATCCTTAAGAAGGTGGAAGATTTTTTATGAGTTATTATATCAGGCATTTATGTATAGGAAAAGGTGTTCAACTCAGTTATTTTTGAGTTTTATTTCAATTTGAAAATTCTTGGTTTAAAAAGTAGATGAATGTGAGTGATGTGCCTACCTTGATAAATGAGAAAATGACCTCCCAGTAATTCAGTCCTCATGACAGAGATAAAAGAGTTACAGGTTGGTTACAAGAACATACAGGGTGGTGCTCACTCACAAGGAAGCCAGCAGGAATAAACTGTGGTCTTTTGCAGTAGGTCAGGGTTAAAAGGACTAATTCCACAAGAATGAGGATAAACTATTTTTTTTTTAATGCGGGCCTCTCACTGTTGTGGCCTCTCCCGTTGCGGAGCACAGGCTCCGGACGCACAGGCTCAGCGGCCATGGCTTACGGGCCCAGCCGCTCTGCGGCATGTGGGATCTTCCCGGACTGGGGCACGAACTCGTGTCCGCTGCATCGGCAGGCGGACTCTCAACCACTGCGCCACCAGGGAAGCCCGAGGGTAAACTATTGATGGAGGCTTGAAGGAGCTGAAACTTGAGCTCTTCTTCAAGGATGATCAGGACAGAGGAATGAAATTAGATCTCAGGGTCAAAACAATAATTAGCAGCAGGGTGGACAGTGCCTTAGAGAGGAGTGCTAGAACAGAGGGATGGGTTATGGGGAGGTACAGCAGCACGGGTGAAAGGGTATGAGATTCTGAAGCAGAGTAATGAATTGAGAACAAACAACACAGAAACATTTCTAAGATGGAATTGATCTTGATGGATCTTGGTGACTAATGCATTAAAAAAAATGAGACAGAGGGATGAGTCAAAAGGACACCATGGTTTCTAGCTAGCTGGGTAGCCAACTGTTCCGTCAACCGAGAGAGAGGCCACAGTATGGAAAGCAGGTTGGAGAGGCAGGAGAATGAGTTTGGTTAAAAAAAAAAAAAATGGTACAAATGAACTTATTTACAAAACAGAAATAGTCACAGATGTAGAAAACATGTGGAATTTGAGAGGCCTGTGGGACACCAAGGTGTAGATGTCTTGCTGACAATTAGAAATACAGGTCTGGAACTCAGTGGAGAAACTAGGATTAGAGATAATAGATTTGAGAGTCATGAATGATAGTCACAACCATGAAAGACTAGATGAGTCACTCAAGAAGATTATATAAAATGGAAAGGGTCAAGGACAGAACCTTATCAGTCTTATATTCTAGTCTGACTTCATGTGAGTGGCCACACGGGTACTGCATGTATATTTGTCTTGATTTCCCCTACGACATCGGACGCTTCTCAAGAGCCCTAGAACATGAGCTCTTCAGAGACAAGAACCAGTTCTCATTCACCTTTCTATCTGCAATGCTTAGCAGAGTGTCTAGAATAAAGAAGCTTGAATGAATGTTTTTTTAAAATGATAAATGGGCAGAATCTGTAACCAGTATTTACTTTGTGACCCTTAAATGTTAATCAGTGCTGAGTATATATTTGTTGACTTATGAAGTATTTATATAATAAATGTCTACAGTCTCAAGTGATATATAACATGGTTTAATCTCATCGGTCATGATTCTTTATCTGGGTATTTTAATTTTTACTAGTGACAGAACCATCTGGGACTATGGTTGAAAGCAACAGAAGTAGACTTTGGCTAACCTAGGCAGGAAAGGAATTCATTGGAAGGATATCAAAATTGAAAGAAAGGCTGGAAAATCAGTCTCCAAAAAGGATAATATATTAGGGTAACACTTACTAGCTTCTGTAAAAACAACCCCCGAATCTCAGTGACTTGCCACCATAGAAGTTCATTACGTCATCTTGTCATAGTCAGATGTGGGTTAGGAGGCTTTTACATGGGCAGCTCCCTTCCAAGTATGGCGTAGGGGTCTAGGCTTCTCCATTGTTTTAGTTTGCTGTATTGGAGAACTTTGCTCCCGGCTGCACAGAAAGAAAAAGTAAGGAAGGTCATTCATGGGGGACTTTTTAGGGGTCAGTTCTGTCAGTGACATGGGTTACTTCTCCTGTTATTTTGTTTGTGTCCAGGAAGAAAGTAAAAATGTTTTGATGAACACAGCACCATTCCTGCCCCGCCAGAGACGCTCCAGGGTCTATGTAGCAAGAATTAATAGACAACGTGTTTAGGGCTCCATGGACATTAAAAAAATCAACTCATCTCTTTTTTTCTGATCTTGCATTTCCTCACTCAAGAATCAGTCTCAGGAGAGAGAGTCCAGCTGGTCCAGTTGGGTAGGTGTCCACTGCTTAGCATTAGGAGATTAGAGGCTCTTGGTGGCTAGTCCATCAAGATACACAGAAGAATTAATTCCCCAAAGTAAATTGGGGCACTGTTACAAAAAAAAGGGAGAATGGATGTGAGATGCCCCAAAAAGCGATAAATATCCACCAAAGTGATGCCATTACTACATCTACTACTAACATTAATGTACACTGATAATAATTTGACTTCGCAAAAATTTTCTATTATAACCTTGTAATGTACGAGAGCAGGCATTATTTCCCTTGTTTTCCAAATGCAGAAATTAATGTTCAGGTTTTATAATTATTATCCCCTTCCAAAAGAGTGTCTTTGATCAAACCCAAGTGTTTTGATTCCCAGCCTCATCTCTTTCCACGATACCACACGACCTGTCTATATTAAGAAGCTATAGAATGCTCCCCTGCATAAGTCATGTTTTTAAAAATATTGTTGCTGCTTTAGGCCATAGGTAAAGATTTTTACTTGTCCTAGATCTGCTTTAGTATCTCATTTCATTTCTCAGTGAAACCTATAACCAATGCCTATAACCACTAACCTGGGCCCTCACTTCCGAGACATAGCTGTTTTTGTCCAGATTGTGTACCTCCCCACTGAGCATGACCCACCTTCTTTTCCCCATACATCTGAACCATCTACAGATCGCTTCAGATGCTTCTTTCAGAGGTTTCAGAAATATCCAAAGATGTGATTCAGAGAAATGGGAGGATAAGTGCTGACTCAACACTAAATGCAAACACTATACTGAACACTCTTTAGTCTCTTTTTGATGATTCAGAAGGTAGAAATGCACGTGGTGTTTAGGGTGCTTTGAGATGACAGTGACAGGTACCTTAGAAATATTTAGACAGATGTCTGGGATCGTAGGGCCATACCAGAAGACAGTCACAGAAGGTGGAAGTGTCCAGAAATCTGCCACCCTGAGATTAGACATTGGTCTAGGATCAGTGGCGGGAACAGTCTGTTTATAACCTGGAACCATGCCACTGTTTGGATAGGAATAAAGTTCCCTCGGTCAGCTCCAGCTGGCAGGAAAAGGACTTCACCATTCAGGAAGGCTCAAGTAGGGAAGTTGTTGTTTTAAAATCTAAAAGCAGCTCGCCTTGTTCTTACTTCTTTCTATGCACAATATAAGGGCCTGACCCCTTCTTTCTGATGTGTCATGTGGTAGCTTGTTTTTTAAGGGCCAAGGAGATAAAGGAGGGGAAGGGCCCCAGTGGAAATATGGCTGGATGAACACTTGTGCCTCTGGACCGAGAAAAGAATAACAAGACATGAGCCGAGAGTGTTCAGAAGTAAAGACTTTCCTAATGGTAAATTACAATTTTTGGAAATTATGGTTGGTTGAAGGAGATTATAGAGACTCCCTCTCTGATGAGCTTTCAACATGGAACAGGTTCTCTTGTCCAAAATATTAGGATAAGCAAGATGGCTTTAGCATTCTTTCTATAATTTTGCCTTTATCTAAAAGATCCACAGATTGCAGAACTAATTCTCTGTATAGGGTGATGCCCCAAATACTGCTGTCCTGTTTTGTTTTAATATTGTTTCTGTTTTAGAAAAAATGGTATGTTTATTATAAAAATTTCAAACAAAACGGAAAAAGAAGAAAATCTCTCTTCAAACTCTCACCATCAGAGCTAACTATTGTGTTCTTCAGAACTCTTTTAATTGCAAGGGATAGATTCTCAAACTGGCTTAGGGGACCTTTTTGGCTCAGGTAACCAATAAGTCCAAGGGTATTCCTAGCTTCAAGCATGGCTGAGTCCCAGTGTTCAGATTATGTTTTAAAGAATCTCTATCTCCTCTGTGTTAGCTGCATTCTTGGGCAGGCTGTCTGCAAACCTGGCCCCTAGCAGGTCTTTAACACCTTTGCTCTCAGGAGGATAAACTGCCTCTCTCCACAGTGTCAGCAAACGCCCTGTTGTTGCGGGGTGGCATGTAGGGTACCACCAGCCCCAAATGAACCCTATGAATTGAAGGCAAAAGGGTAAAAGGACCAGCTTCCTAAAGAGAAGTTGGACATTTGTTTCCAAATGAAGAAGAAAAGAATGCCAGGCAGGCAAAAACACACAGTGTTAATAGTTTGTGGAATTCATCAATTTCTGCTTCTTTTTAGGCCAAATGCCATGCTATTTCAGGAGGCCAGAAATAGGCTTGTTCCCAGCAGGTCCTTGTGAGTAGGCGCTAAGTTGGGATTGATTATTCCCTGTGAAGAATAATGCCACAGAATGTGAAGGTAATGGCACAGAATTACCTTTGTTTTCCTGTCGTGCTTCTATTTTTCCTTCCATTTCCTCCTGTGACTTATCCAGAAGTAAACATATATTACCCAGACAAGAGGTGGAGAAACAGGCATGCATTAATTTTTTTTAAAAAAATCACATTATTCACAATACTGCACCTGAAAGTGTTATTCTGGTCTAAAATCAACCTTTCTGCCCATTAGTATTAAAAAGCCATTAAGAACATAATAAGAAATCAGGGAATTCTTGGGAGGGGACATCTCGGCATTTGTGATGGGCTTTAGGGATTTTTGATGGAAGTCTGTTTCTATGGCTGTGCAGAAATACTCAGGCACTCACCCCCGTGTCAGTGCTGCCTCCATTTGAATCCTGTCCTACCTCCACCCCCAGGTGGAGTTCTGGCTGTTCAGAAAGGCTACTTGTTGCCAAGACTCCCCTTCTCTTCCTCTTTACCAGCCCTAGCCTGTGCTGCTAATCAGGAGATTTGCCGATTAAAAGGGCTTCAGCTCAGAGAGTTCCCATGGCAACAGCCTCCTCCTCGGAGGTCTTTGTTGCCTGCTCAAACTTTGATCTCTGAGAGTGGCTGCTGCTGTTTCTCTCAAAGATTTACAACAGAGGAAGAGGGGGAAAGAATTGGAGGAGAAGAAAGAGAAGTTGACTCCTGGCAAAAGGGAGAGAAGGAATTAATTACCGAGTCACACTCTAGCCATAAATCTGGGGGTTACTCCTTTGGAATATCTTTCAATTTGGGCTGTGCCCACATTCTCCTTTGCAGACTTGATTATACTTCAGATGTCTTGGCTTCACATGAAAGACGTCAAGGGGAGTTGATTCCTCTAGCAGGATGGACCTACCCTATCTATCTTCGGATTTCCTGAAGACCTGAGATAACTGCACTGCCTCCCATGAAAGGGGTGGGGCACAAAACTTATAATGGGAGGGAGCTTTTTAGGCCTCAGCCCCGCTGGCTTTTCTCCCAGCTGGCCTACTCTGCCCTGAGCTTACCTAGATGCCTCTGTGGGTTTTGGTTTTGAGAAGAACCAGAAAACTGTTGAAGGGGTGGAGGAGAAGGAGGAGGCAGAAAAGTCAACCAGGCATCAACTAGCCTCTGATTCTGGTTAATGGCTGCCAAAAACGAACTTTCTACCATCTGAGCAGTGGAGTGGGGTTTGGGGTTGTTCCAAAGACTAGGGATCATGCCTTTTACCCTTTGCAGGAAGCCTCTTCTGGCCTTCAGACCTCTCCACGGCATAATCGCAACCTTGCTCTTTGATAGGCACCATGCGATAGAGTCAGTTTTGCTTCAAGCGTGATTTGCATTTGAATTATGATTTAACTTTTAACCAGTCTCTTTTGCATACTATGTCCCTAGCACAGTGAGGATACAAAATTTTAAAATGGCACTGTTTTGTCCCTATGAAAATTACTGTCTTTTGGTAAAGATAAGCATTATATTTCTGAAGCAATGAGAGAACAATACAAGAAAAGATTAAAACTATATTTCATATTAAATATCTAGGGTACTGATTCTCAAGAGGGGCCTCTTTGGACCCCCACCCAGACGATACTTGGCAATGTCTAGAAACATTGTGGTTGTCCCATCTTGTGGGGTACCATGGCATCTAGTGGATAGAGACCAAGGAGGCTGTTGAATATCCTACAACGCACAGGGCGGCCCTCCTACCCCCAACAAAGGATTATCTGGCCCCAAATGTGAATAGTGCCAAGGTTGCAAAACCCTGATCTTGACCAAAGGTCAATCTGGTTACTGGATAAGATCCCCTGTGAAGAGCACGGGCTTTGGGGTCAGATATCTGTGGACTCAGTGCATCAATATAACCTTCAGTAAGTCAATGCTGACGAGTCTCGGTTTCCTCATCCGTAAGAATGCGGGAGGGAAAACGAAAGTCACATGGAAGACCTCGTATGAGGATTAAATAACACAGAATACGAACTCAGTAAATGTCAGTTCCCTTCTCCTACCGTTTCCTATACCCCACATCTCATTGCCAGGATGTCATCCCTAATTTGAGGGAACCCTCTTCAGGGAATTCTGTGTTCCGGGACTCCTCCTAGAGAGCTGATTTTCTTTTAGCCCATTCCATGGGCAGAGGCTTTAATGAGCCATCTGTTAATTGGCAATCCTATTACTAATAGATTCATGTTTTCTCAGTGACATCTGTGCAGTGCCTTGCGAGTGGTGACCCTAATCAGCCCTGTGGGAATCTTCCCGCTAGTGGGTTTCAGGGTGTTCTGTCCCAGCATGCCGACTTTTGGTTGCTATGTTTTGGTAGCTGTTGGAAGCCCCCGTTTCTCAGTTAATTACAGGGTGTTTACTACCTAACCTAAATACAAGGATTAGGTCACAGAGGCCATTTGATGAAGTCTGGAAGGGTTTGGGGAGCACCTAAGACTTGGATTAGGATCTAGATGGGCCTGGAAAGACTTTTGATAGTGTGACCTTATCATTTATTGTCCAAATTAGAATACCCTTGAGAGTGAAAAGGGGAGACTTTTACTAATTTATGTCAAGACAACAGCCATACGGGTATGATGGTCACCCCATCTTTAGAGATGATCACCTGGAAAGTTCTCCTTTTGATTGAAGAGAACAGAAGATCCAGAGGAGCTGGGATCAAACTAGTTTCAGCTCACCTTCACCTGCTGCACCCTGGGTGTTAGCTGGCATTCTAATTATGGGGACCTAGGGATGCGCACATCTCCATTCATTTACTGGAAGCAAAGGGGCCCAGCAAAGAGGTGGTGGTTTGCAGTAACAGTTGTTCACTGAATAACGTGTGCTGAGATTTCTGACGGGTAAACGGTGTCCTTTAAGGTTCTTCACTGCCCTGGGTTGTGAAGAGAACAAACGAGGTGCTGAAGGCGCCGTTTGCCCTCCCCTCACCCCCCAGCCACCCAGTCCCGCTCTGCGACTGCTCTCCCCTCCCTCCCCCGCTCCCTCGAAGCCTTTATCCCGCCTCACTATTTTTGCTTCACTTGTTGCTCATCACTGTGGGAGGAAACTCGGCCTTCAATTAGTGAGCATTCCTGAAGCCCGCGGTTGCCGTGGTTACCCAGGCGGGAGCTGGAGCAGCTGGGTCAGCCCGCCGGGCGCATTGTAGTCGACAGAGCCGGGAGGCGGCAAAAATGCGAAGCCGGTGCGCGGGAGGGAGGGGACGGGCCCCGCCGAGGGGAGGCCCTGGAGGCCCGCGGGAGAGCGGGTGTCGCCGAAAATCGGCTCAGCCCTGGAAAGAAAGAATGGCAGCCCTTGAAAGCCGGTCAGGAGACAGCCATGGCATTTTTCTCCAAAGCCAGCTGCCTCTATTCAAGTGTGCAGGTCTGAGTTCACACGGTGCAGTGCCTCAGAATTTGCTCTGGGAAATGCTCCATGCTCACGCCCCTCGCACCGAGAGGGGGCTGGCCACGGAGGAAAGGGCAGGAACTCTGACAACCCGAGACCTACCAAGCTGTGTGCCCCTCCGTGGCTGCCGTGGACCACCTGGGCTTTTTGGGTTAAGGAAACTAGCCGTTCTTGATATCTTTGCATCTGAAGTGTCTGTGCAGGTCTGATGGTTGGAGCACAGGGAGCTCAGGAAATCACACTGGGCACCAAGAAACTCAATTTCCTCCCTCCATTAAATCCCACCCTGCTCCATATCATTTTGGAATCAAATCTAACTGTCTTAGTCATTTCATCTCAGGCCAAGTTGAGCACGTTATATTACTAATAACACTTTGCATCTACTCACTCTTGAGGGCTAGGGGGTTGGATCACTATAGCACTTTGCAAAGGCAGAGTGCTTTGCAATCATTTTTATTATTGTTTATTAGTTTATAGCAGCATGGTGAATGCCTTTTAATTAGCTCATACTGTGTTATGATGTATTCAGTAATCATTTTCTGGTCACAGCTTTAAAAGGTGCTGAAATTGTTAACCATCTCCAACACTCCTATATCCAGACATTATACTTTAATTATGTAAGTAGAGCAGTAATGCCACAAACACAAATTTCTGTGTTGCTCACTGCAGATACTAGGAGATTAGAAATGCTGCACATGTCTAACATTTCTAAATTAAGAATAAGCAAAGCTTGAGGGGGAGTGAGATACTGGGGAAAAAAGACAGGGATGGGGGTGAGTAGACCCAGGTTCTACTCCTGGTTTATTAGGCAGCTGTGTGACTTTGGGTAAGATTCTTATGCTCTCTGAGCCTCAGGTTCCTGAAAACATGGAGTGGGTTATGGATTAGATGACCTCGGAGATCCTTTCTGGCAATACAATCTGATTTTAGAATTCTGTGTGAATAGAAGTCAGTGCCTTAGGCCAAGCTTATAATCACTGCCGAAAAGCCTGAAGCATTTATTAACAGTTAATTGTAGATGGTCTGATACTACTCATTTTGTGGAGAGAATTCACTGTGAGAATTATTCACTATAATTTAAAGTGAGCTAAAACGAAAGGGACAAAGAAAGAAATACACACGTGAAATGCTTAAATACATAGTTTACATATAAAAGAAAGGGAGGCTATATCCACATTTGTGATGGATAATCGTAATCTTTATTGAATGCATGGTTGCCATGGGAATATAGAATAAAAAGAGGGATGTGTGTGCCCTTGGGAAATTTCCAATTTGGGGGGATTCCAAACAGCCATAGAAACAACTTTACACTTAAAAGGGCCAGAGAAAAACATCTGCTCTCCTCAAAGATTTAGGAGAGAAACCTTTTAAAGGGTTAGGATCTGAGAGGTCACGGGTGGATACAGTACATCCCTGAAAATGGATCCAGGGCATCTTAGGAAAGCCTGGAAGTGGGATGAAGCCCAGATGTCCATTAAGCAGAAGGGAAAAGAAGGGAACCTCAAGAAGCTGGGGAAGAAAAACATTCTAGATCATCCCGAACAGAAGGTTCATTTGTATGATATATTGGCAAAACTGAAAAGGACTCCAAGTTAGTACGTTTCAAAGAAATGAATGGAGATAACTGTGCTGTCAGCAGTGTTGACATCACAAGGACAAAGGAAGTATTGTTTTCCCTTCTTTTCATAAGGTCCAATGCATTAAATAATGTGTCTTTTGTCATCAAATAATTGAGTAGCCGATCTAGGATTTGAAAACAAGTTTGTCCTACATCTAGAACTTGGACTAATGATCAGAGCTTGGATTTAAGTTTTAAGACTAGAGACAAAAACCAATTTGGGGCGCATATTGTATCTCTCTGTAATGGCCACCTTGAAAATACCCTAGCCTCGTGGCTTTCAGCTTGTGGGGGTGGGATGAGGCAGTGCTTCAATCCCCTGAGATGGCAAGATGGCATTTGGGGATATTCCAGTGAGTAGAGGATGCTCCTGGCATTGAGCCCTGAGTCCAGGGGTGCTAAACGTTCTCCATTACATAGAGTAGTGCTGAATGAATGAATGGTTCCTTCATATGCTCATTAAGAGTCCATTTGAGCTGGATAAAAGGCACTAACATGAGCAGTAAATCAGAAGCCCAGCGTAGAAAACAATGGGGATTTACTACTGGGAAAAGTTTAAGGTCCTGATGGGTGAGGTACCTCCTCATGCCACGCTGCTGGGGAGGCAGCGGGGTTTCCATCCTGCTAGCAGAGGCACATGTAAAGGAATCACGGCAGCTGAGAGACAAGTGCTCTCATGAAACCGGGACCATGGAGGAGGATGCAGCCTCTCACGGCAGTATTCTTACACGGCTCTGTCGGAACATATTTCAGAGTCTTCTAGACTGTGTGTGGTAAGAATCTGAATGAAGCAGAAGATTGAGAAGTTCATTAGCTGGTTATCTTAGTAAAGAAGGTAAGTACATCCTGCATTGAGGGCCTGACCGGCCAAGAAAAGGGTATCAGAACCTTGGGGAAATGTCACCGGGACATGGTTTGTTGTGAAATATGTGAAGATAATGCCATGGGTAGGAGAGGAGTGGGAAACCAGGCAAGGACTGTCTCTGGGGGAAGGCTTCATGACTGGGGGAACCTGATGTCAAAAATGCAAAAAAAAAAAGCTAATGAAAACAGGGAATTTGGCAGGAAGAAAGTCCTTTGACCTTGGTAAGTCATGTGACCCAGAAGCAGAGAAGTAAAGCCGAATTCTTAGCCTCATACTGCTGGACAAGCTGCGTGGGCGAGCCTGAGGCTTTCAAGCACAGGGATCAAGTCTTGTTCTTCTCTGCGTGTCCACCAGGCACAATATACATTTCTTTGTTGAATGAATGAATTGGAGACATTCCAGAAGTGAACTTGTTCTCAGGAATATGTACTGAGAGTTCAGTTGGGGATAACTTCAAGGTGTCAGTGGCAGAAAACAGCTGAAACAGGGAATTATATAGGTAAAATCTGTAAGTTGTTTTATCAAAGTGATTGTTTCTGCCCTCGTCATTCAACCCAAAATACATGAATGTTTTGGGCTATGATGTTTGTGACCGTATGGAATGATACTGACACTTGCATGTGTGCGTGTACAAACTAGTAGTATGCCTGACTCATTTGGTCTATTCATGTGGAAATTTCTTAAAAGTAATGGATTCTGCAAGGTTTGGGGAAAACTCTTTGAAGTGCTTACGTGAAAACTGTACTTTCTACTCATAGTTTGAGCTGGGGTTTGAAAAGAGTAAATTTGGCTTTCTATTTGCTGGGTCTGTTTTCCATCCTTTTCTTAGACATTAAAGTGACTTGTAATTGCCACTCTAACTGAATCCCGGAAGAATGACCGTGATTCACAAGTGTTGGTAAAGTGCTGCTGAAATCTGGAATGTATTTACTGCAATTGTTTGGACTGTCTAACATCGGACCTTCATTGGATGTGACAGAATAGAGTAGAATAGGAAGAAAAGTTAGAGCATTTCTACGTGGCAACAGCATTTTTTAGGAATTGTTAAGCAAGAAGCTGGAAGCAAAATGACTTTTAGAAATATAGGATTCCAGCATAAATTCACCAACATCTGAAAATCAGGATATTTCACATAAAAATCTGGGGTCTGGCTAATCTTGAAAAATAGGAAGACTTGCAACCCTGAAGACACTTTTCTGTGAGGCAACAATTGGCTAGAGGTGCGTAGAAGCAGCCCCTACAGACACAATATGCCATTTGCCACACGCCCAGCTGCTCCCAGTTGTATTACATTTGACCAGCTGCCCTTGTTTGCATTATCTACTGGTCCGTATAAACATATGGAATTGAGTTTGCAACTCTGATCACTGAGTATCAGATTTGAGAACTGAAAATGTTATGGATGGGTGACCATCTAAATAATTGTCCAAATTAGAGCCCTTTGGAATTAAAAGGGGTGCTATTAATAATTACACCAGGACAACAGGCATAAACCAGGACTGTCCCAGACAAACCAAGATGTATGGTCTCCCTATTTATGGATCTCTTCATTCAACCGCTTCACTTGACTCATGAGAAGATTGGGTCCTAGAAAGAGGAAGTAATCTGTCCATAGTGGTCACCAAGTAAACTAATGTCAAAGCTGCCTTCAGCACCCTGACTCCCAGCCAGTCTACTGCTTACTCCAATAGAATATGCTCTATATAATATGTGTGAGTACCATATCCTCCTTGAATATATGGATTTTTTATAATTAATTATTATCACATAGCTAATTTCCTGTGAGAAATTGTATGCAAAGCGATAGCTTATATCATCAATAACATTTCTGTTATGAATGTAATTAATGATTTGGGCTACAGCACATACAGGGATGTTTAAAACAGTGGTAGGCTTGACAACTAGAGAGTAAATACAATAAAAGCTTCTCATTTTACTATATACAGTAAGATATATTTAGAAGTACTAATCTGTCCATATTAAAAAAAACACCATTAAGTAAGCATCTGATAACTGCTTTGCTAAAAGCACAGTATATTGACTTTTTTTTTTAATATTGACTTCTTGATCATTGGCTGTTGGCTGTAATTAATACTAATTATGCCTTTAAGAGATGTCCAAGATCCCAAATCCTTGACCACCTGTCTATTGCCTTGTTGAACTTCCAAGAGATATTTGTACAGAGAACATTCCATGTGAGACCAATGCATGCTCTTAATCACTTGCTTGGACTTTGGCCCCAAATCCCTGTCTGGTTGCCTATCCTAGGGAAATGGACTAGACCACGTGTGAGCCTTGGGGAACCTCCTAGCCTTTCATGTTGGCTTAGGCCAAAGGCTAGCCCATCTCTCCTTCAAGATGCCCTTTTCGAATGACCTACTTGGCTCCCACTTGACTTTCCAAGAGACCTTGCAAGCACCAAACCACTCTTACCGTGTCAGCTGCACAAGATGGAAGACAGAAAGAAGGAAACCCTTCTTGCCAAAACCTAAAACAGAGCTAACTTCAGGACTTCCCTGGCAGTCCAGTGGTTAAGACTACGAGCTTCTACTGCAGGGGGCATGGGTTTGATCCCTGGTTGGGAAACTAAGATCCCACATGCTGCATGGCGTGGCCAAAAAAATAACTAAATAAAAAATAAAACAGAGTTAACCTAGTGGCCCACTCCATGCTTTCTTTTCCTTGGAATGTACTCTGGTACTGATTAACTTTTCAAATGTGGGACCATGACCCATGCAGGAGACATGACTGGGACACATTTTACCACACTGGCCTTGTATAGTTGAGGAGAGCCAAGAAAAATAAAGTGAGCAAAGAGCCCTTTTACCTGACTCCCTAAAACCTTGCCCCTGCTGCAGCATCCTCTCCTAGCACCTTGGAAGAACTTTTTTTTCTTTGACTTTTGTCAGAGCTGCTTTTCTATGGGGTGATTTGATAGAGGAGAGGATCAGTGACCAACTATGACCTTTAGACTCAAAATATAAACCACACACATGGGTAACTTTTTCTCTAATGCACCTCAACAAACTTCAACAGGAAAAGTTGTTTTCTAATGAACCAAAGAGACCCCTAGACCCCTAGAGGTGTGTTTTCTAATGGTGATGTGTGGCTACAGAGCCTCTGAAGTATTAATATTTTGGCTACATTGGTACAAGTAAAAATATTATGAAGGTAATTTCATCTTTTTTAAAAAAAAAACTAATGTGATTACTAGAAAAGCTAAAATTACTGGTCGCTCACATTATATTTCTACTGGACAGAGCTGTGCTAGAAGCATATGTCATGCCCATAAGTGAAGTAAGATTCAGTTGCAGGCTTAGGAACCATAGTGACCTTTTGCCATCACAAGCCTCAAAGGAAGCGAGTTTGCTAGTTGTTTCCCAGTGCAACTTGTTTCTTAGCAAGGCTGCACTGTGATAGAGAGAACCTGGTACAGGGCAGAAGTCCTATTACAGCCTTTATATTTATGTGGATATGAGAACGTGGTGGAAGCATTCAGCACTGCTTTCTATATAAACCAGGCTAGTTTTTAAAAGGACTAACCTCCTCCCCAACCTCTTCCAGTGTGTTGTTTCCTGCACAGCTCTTTGCTTCTCAGATCCCCGAGGGGCACCTGTTCTGACACCAGCCCTTAAGCTTCTGTGCCATATCACGCAGAAGGCACTTCGGTCCATGCCATGCCAGCTGTGGGTGCCATATGGAAAAGCCATACCATACACATATGTACAGAGTATTTCTGAAGCCAGAAGGAGTGTCGAAGAGTGTATAACTGATCTAGCTTTATCATTTCCTTGCCTTTGAAAACTTTAATCATTGAAATATCTTTAGGCTATAAATAGAATCATGTAGGGAGATAATTCTGAGTTAAAACCAAATATGTACTTTTGTTTTTATATGGACATGGGACTGTGTATGGATGTACGAAAATGTAGGTTGAACGTTTGGATACAGACGGGTTTGACTTTCCAATAATATACGTGGAGTAGGATGTATAAATGAATGGAGATGGTATATGTCAGTCTGCTCAAGCAGGTTTTTCATATTTGAAGCAGAGATTTCCTCCTTCTATAATAGTTGGAGAGAAATTTCTGCTTCTGCTTCTGCCTGGTTTAGGTGCAGAGTTCTTAGATGGCTGCCAAAGATTGATGGAGAAGGTCATTCTCTTGACTGAGCCCAGCCTTGGTGACGTGCATCTCAGGACACAGACAGCATGGATCAATGGCCCCATGTAGGGATGGTGCTAACTGGAGCTAGGCTTCAGGCTGTGTTTTTCCTTTGGAGTAACCTCTTTACTTCTTCTTTTCCTTCCACTTCTTTTAGGCAGGACAGGGCTGCTTGCTGATCTCTTGCCCAGTTTTGCTGTGGAGATTATGCCAGGTATTCAGTCATTTAACTCTGTATTTGCTTAATTTGCTATCCCTCCATCTGTCTTGCTTCTGCATTAGTTACTAATTGCTCCTTTAATTTATTTGTACATTTGTCTATATATGTCTGTGGTATCCTCCAGGATGAAATTAAGCCCATTGGAAGAGCCTTCAAATTGTATTTCTTCTGTTACTAGGCCCTAAAAGAATAATGGTAATTAAAAATAGGCTGAGATGGGGACCCAGTCCTTCAGTGTCAGGTATGCAGGCCTTTTCGCAATCTCAGTATCTCAGCTGCACCCAGATAGCTATAAGTATCCTTGACGGAGTGGTTATTAATCTGCATTCCTTATTCCCTAAGTTTTATGTTTACCCATTCATTAGTGTAAAACCATGTTACTCTGAATTGCCATCTATAACTTTATCAAAACATTTTTTCAAACCTTATGAAAGCTATGCACCCCTCCTCCCTTGAAAAGTACACATTTAGAGATCTACATTGCTTTGTATACAATTTCAGGGGCTTCTTGGCCCCCTAAGTCCCTGGGGTCCATGGACCCTATCTCAAGGACACCTGCACCGAATGTACACCTCTGTCTTTTTATGTAGCTTCTGTTGGACATACCAGCTAGACAAGCCAACATCAGTTTGATGCTGCACTATAGCCCATCGTGGAAGGAGGATTAGAGAGAAACAAGAATGAACTATGGGAGAGGACATAACCAAAGGCAGGGAATAGGAAAGGATATGATTCAGCCTTGCTTTGGAGAGCTTCTGCCAAAGGGTTAAGAGCTGCTTAATAACTGAGAGCAAAAGAGAGAAACAAGATAATCCTGGCGATTGGTTTTGACTTGATTCAGGTTTTAAGAAGCATGCAGAGTCTTCACAGTTGAGCTTCACTAATTATTCTTCCGTGAATTCTCCTGATCCTTTCCCATGAGCTGGCCAACCCAAATACAGACATTCTTTTCACCGATGTCAATCCCAAGGACGCAAATAGATATTTCTTTGTATCCGCCTTATCCAGAGTTCCATCAATTTGTACGCATTTGCTCATCACAAAAAAAAACACTGTTAACACTGCATTGCTTCCTACTAGATGTTATATCCCACAGTCCCAAGGAAAAGTTACTGTATTTTTCATATCTGGTCCTGGTCTCCCGAATTTCTCTCCCTTTTGACTCCAAGAATCCTTTCATGGATAACATTCTTTGTTTCTCCAAGGTAACCTGCCAGTCTTTTATCCTTGACTGCCTGACCCAAGTTGTAGCCACCATACCACACATCTCATCTAATCCTCAGGGCCCATATCTATCTCAGGCCGCATTGTGTTATTATGTTAGTGCTAAGGAAGGGCCAAAGCCCTCATCTATCTACTGTCCTCAGCAAGAATGTTCTCCAGAACATTCTAGCTGGGTACAAGGCCTTCTCACTTCCTGAATAGAGGGTGACCTGGTTATTTTGAATGTATTTCTGATGGGTGAGTGAGGAGGACCATTCAGGAAACGTAAGCTGTTTGTTTCCTCCCTGAGGAAATTATGTTCTAGACAAAGGTCAAATAACTTTATCATTATCACAAAACCCTTTATATAACCAAAATAGCACATTCGCAAGCTCCAACGGAATGTTCCGTTTCACTGAAGGAATATTTAATAACTAAAATTCAAACAAAACAATGTGTACTTGAAGTTGATTGCAAAGGGAGTTTTGGTAGATGGTTTTCAATCAAAATGAATTGCTTTAATCTTTTGATTTGAAAGGAAATCATGGCTCATTCCAGTCCTTCCCAGGCCCCCCGCAGTGGGACACTGGATCCTATAGCCAAGTCCCAAAGGCATGACATCAGGTCACTCCAGGGCCACAGTCATTTTTAATCTAAGCCAGATGGATTGGTTTCCTTTCTCTTAATCTCTTGGATGGGCAAATGAATTAATGAATGAATTTCACTGGCAGAGCAGTGAAGATAGCAGACGTTAACAAACATGGTCAGATATACACGTGAGAGCCTTCCCAGTCATCCCAGTCCTGAGCCACTTTAGTCCGTGGTCAGGCTGGCTGTGTAGCGCGGTCAGCTGGGGTGTGATCAAACCATTCTTGGGGAACAGGGACAGGATCTTCTCTTCGGAGCCTATGTCTCTAGTTTTCTTTAGCAAAGGGTTTTGATCTCAGCACTGATGCTGAGTACAGGAAAGATGTTAAGAGGCATTCAGTAGGGAAAACAGATGAATACACAAGGGACATGGACCACTAAATATGTTCTGATTTAGACCATCTAGACATAGAGAACTTTTTCTCAGGACTTAACACTTTTAGGGACAAGATTAACTTGGCTACAAAACATACGAATTCACAGAACCCACCATTTAATAGCTCAGGAAGCAAAGTTCCCCTCTACCTAGCCAGGAATCTCTGCTCTTGTCCCATAGGTGTTCTGACACTACAGTTGGTAAGGTAAGCCCTTTTTCCAGGAAGGGGCCCTGAACCTCCCCCATCACTTTGTACTGGTCATTATGTGTGCTCAGTATGACCCCGGTAACCTTCCTTGCTGTCCACGCCCCAGCCCTGGGAGGGTCTGCACTTCTCACTCTCAGAGTTCCTCCTTAGTCTGGGGGCTCTGTGCCCTGTTACGAGATACTGTCTTCCCCCAGGTCCCTCCCACTCATCTCACAGGGAGGCACTGGTGAGAGGGGGCCTGTCCTGGAGGGGGGCCGCCTCGAGTGTGGGTTTCTCTGTGCGTCCTTCCAGAGTGGGTGTTTGTTGGCCTGGTGACCCTGGGAGTCTTCCTCTTCTTCGTCCTGGTGGGGATCTGCTGGTGCCAGTGCTGTCCTCACAGCTGCTGTTGCTACATCCGCTGCCCATGTTGCCCAGATTCCTGCTGCTGCCCGCAGGCCTGTGAGTAGAGTGATGAGTGTGGAGATGTAGAGTGATCAAAAGAAATGTCACCTTGCCATCAGACAGCTATGTGCCCTGAGCGCCTTCTCCACCGCCTCTCCTTCCACCCCAAAAGCGATCGTTCCAGACTCTCCTCTGCTGGGAGGCCCCAGCTTCCTGAGATGACCATTCTTGTTTGCCTTCTCACCTACAGGCACCTCTCCATGCTTCTGATTTACACCTATCACCCCTGCATTTGGAATCCTCACTGACACTATTGCTGAAAGGAAGGGCAGGTTCAGGATGGTGAGGTTGCGGGGTAAGGCTTTTGCCCTCTCCTCGGGCATCCAAACTAGAGAAAACCTTCTCTGATCATGCCTCGTGCATGCAGAGAACTCCTCCTTTTTACCAACAGCGTGTGCAAACCACAGCCTTTGGGTCCCATCCAGACACAGATGAGTTGTATTTACTCCTATGACAAAATGGTCCACAAAGGAACTAGTCCTCCTTTGGGGATTCACAATTTTACCTCCCTGGCCAAGCCCATATAGGCAGTAAGTTTGGCACCCTGCCATAAACATCTTGAAGGAGAGAGACACAATGTATATCTTTCATATCCTTAGGAACACAGCAGTTTCCACGCGAGGAGTCAGATTGTTTGCTCTGCTTTTGAGCTCACAGAGCGGGGCCGTGTGTCAGCACATAGCTGGCTTTGCCTCTCTAGAAGAGGTTGGGAGCCTCCTGGAAGCAGCTCTGGGCAGCCCAGTGCTAGGCCTGCTCCAGAGGGGCTGAGGCAGCCTACAGCAACTTGGTTAAGAGTGGGCTGCTGCTGTCACAGGGGAGGCTGCTGTGACAGCTCCCAGCACTGCTTAATTACTCAGTTGCCAGGTACTACTAAACACTGTAATTCCTTATGTCATCGCTGGAGGAGTCCAAGAGAGTGGGGGAGAGGGGTTCCGATGAATCAATTCAGGACTAGTAGAACACACACACACACACACACACACACACACACGCGCGCGCGCGCGCACACACGCGCGCGCGCACACACGCCCGCGCATCGCCTGAGGAGCTCCCTTAAGCACACCCTCAGGAATTTTTGGTGTGAGGGTTGTGGAGGGTGGGATGATGTAATCTCTCTTGCTCTTCATCTCCCTCCACAGTGTATGAAGCAGGGAAAGCAGCAAAGGCCGGGTACCCTCCCTCTGTCTCCGGTGTCCCCGGCCCTTACTCCATCCCCTCTGTCCCCTTGGGAGGAGCCCCCGCATCTGGCGTGCTGATGGACAAGCCGCATCCACCTCCCCTGGCACCAAGTGACTCCACTGGAGGAAGCCACAGTGGTAAATCTAGTTCCCGACTGCCCTGCCCCATGCTCCTGTCTGGCTTCCACTCTGGTTCCTTGCTGCTGAGAACCATCTGTTCAGTGACACTTCTTTGGACAATGATTATCTCCATTCTGGAAACGGGAGCCTGCCAGCTGTGTCAGATATCTCCTGGAATGCATGCCAGGCTTTCCAAGGGCTGCAGGACATAGCTGCCCCTTGCTTTCTTCCCAGGCTCCTCAATAACTAAAATCGTAAGAAAAAGAGGCAAGGTGTACCCCTTGCATGTTGATCATTCAATTAATAAATAGTTATCTCTTCCCTACCTAGTGCTCAGGACTCTACCAGGTACTGTGAGGAACACTCAGACGTGTAGGACAAGGTTTGTCTAACAAGCAGTGTGGCCCAGCCAGGGAAAGAAAATGGACCTTTAGTGGGACAGTTAGATGCTAAAGCGTATGGTACTGGCAGTTCAAAGGAGAAAGAGCTGGGATGGTTACAAAGTCTTCAGGGAAGAGGGGAGATTAGAGATGGGCCTAGAGGAATGAGAAGGATTAGGAAAGCAGAGACACACAGGCCAGCATGGTGGAAGCCCAGAGCTAAAAGAACACAGTGTGTGTATTTGACAGTGTCTAGCTTGTCTGTCTGACTGCAAGACAGTGGAAGAATATGGTGGAGCCAGATTAGGGAGGGCCTTGAAACCCCTCCCAGAAGAGCTGGGGCTTGGTGCCATAGCAGATGAGATCCACTGCAGGGCAGGTTCCTGAGTGGAGAGGTGACATGTTGACAAAGCAAGTGGTAAGTAGAAGAGAGTAGGATCAGAGACCTTGAGCTGAGGTGTGATTGAAGTGGGACATGTGAGTGTCTGGATTATGATGGAGACAATGGGTGTTGGAATGAGTGGACGAATCTGAGAGATGCTTTGAAAGAGCAAGCAGTTAGATGTTCGGAGGCTTCAAAATGAGCCCAGCTCTCTAGTGGTGCATATTCTAGACAGAAATGAGATAACTGGTAAGGAGAGTTTATTTGGAAGAAGATTAGCCCCGTTGAGGGCATGATGAATTCGAGGTTATAGGCAGGGGTAGAGGAGTATAGAGACATTAAAATGTAGCCTTCCTGGAGGCATCTGAACAGGACTACAGAGTAGTAAAGGTTAGAACTCTGTAGTAGTATGTTTAGGAGGTGATTTTTAAATCCCTAGGCGTGAATGAGCCACTAGGGTTGATGAAACAGACATTTCTCCCCTGGAGGTATCTGGACAGCCTTCAGTGGGGAGCAGGGAAGAATGTCTAGTCCATTTCAAGAACTGTCAATGCTCCACCCTGGAAGGAGTGGATATCCTCAGTGAGTAATTGGTATTTGTGTTTTTTCTCTCTCAGGAACTATTAGCAGGATTCTGATGTCTGAGACTGGGAATGAGTCACAGACTGAGAAGTAAAAGTTAATGATCAAGGACACACAGGGTATTAGAGAGATAAATACAATACAGTCCATTTCCCCAAAAGATAGAGTGGGCAAAGGAGGCATTAATAGGACTTGTCTCATGCTCTGTTTGCAGCTTGCCTTTCCCCCCCAATCTTCTGTCTCCTTCCTTCCCATCAGAACCCTTTCCCTCTTACTTTTTATTGAATGGATTCTCATAATAAAATGACTCTTATTCATAGAATGGCAAATACTTCTTCTCTCCTGTCTTCAGCCCGTTTCCAGTTCCTGCTTTTGCACATGCAGTTCAGTCATTTGGGCTCCATCCTGCCATACTAACCAACTGCAATTAGAAGTGGCTTAAAAAATAGAAAAAAAATTATTTCACATAGCAGGAAATTCCAAGGTAAGGTGGTTCTGGGGTTGGTTAATGGAACAGTTCAGGTGGCATCACTGTAGGACCTAGTTCTTTCCGTCTTCTGTTCTGGCATCCCGAGTGCATCCTCTGTCCTCCCGGGCTGGCTCCCCTCCAGATTCCATAATGACTGCCACCGTCCCAGATGCTAAATGCATTCAGAGATGGAAAAGTTATGCTCCTTCCTTGTGCTCCTTTTCTCAAGAGTGAGGAAAACTTTTCCAGAAGCCTCTTCCCCTTCCAGCAGACTTCTCCATGTCATTTTATTGGCCAGAATTGTGTCCTGTCTCCATTCCTAAACCAGATTGGCTTGGACCAACCAAGACTCATCACTTAGGCCACAACACCTATTCACCTTGGAAATGAACAAAGTCAGGATTCTGTCAGCAGGGGAAAAGGGGAGAATGCACAACCAGTGCCGGCCAAGCTAGTCCGGCTCATGTTATCATTTTCTGGCTCGTTGAGTCAGGAGTGAGTTCTTCATGATCCTCACTGGGCACATTTCTGTACTCATGGTACCGTGGCCAGAATTACTGATGGCGTTTGGCTATTTCTCCTTTAAGAAAAGTGGCTTAAGCCACTCTTCCATGTAGATTGTCCTTTAAAGAATGTCAGAAGTGTTAAGAAGTGCTGATTTATAAAGATGTAAATTGAGCCTATTTTTTATTTTTATGCTACTTCAATTTTAGGGTAATCATCTAGCAACAGTAATTTTTCAGATTACATTTGTACATAATACTCTTTTGAACACTCTGTGTAGTTGAAAAGGCATCTTTGATGAGCTACGTATAGTATAGCCAGTTAGTTACCGAATGGGCAAGAGGTTAAGAGGCACCCTGATTCCTTCTCCCATTCTTCATAGCGGCTACCTGCTATGTGTGTTTGTTACCTGTGTTACAAAAAAAGATGACTGTCTCCTCCTGTCCTGCTCTGGAGCCATCCCCTTCAGCTTTGTCAAGGTTCTCTCTTTGCTGAATCTCCATACCCCACCCCATTCCCACCTCACGTCTTTAGCCTTTCCTTCCTATCAGCGTTCAGAACACACTCGGATCTCTCCCATTAAAATACAACAATTTGCAAAAACCCTATAGTCCTCTGATGCTACTTCCCTATCCACGTTATCCTCTTCACAGCCAAGCTCCTTGATAGAGTTTTGAATCTTTAATGTCTCCATTTCCTCTCCTCAACTAACTTCTGTCTTGCTATTGCTTTCACCACTCCAAAGACCAGCGCTTGCCAAGATCGCCTTATTGCTAACTCGAATGGATGCTTCTCAAAGCTCGCCCCCTTGACTTCTCAAAAGCACTTGCCACCCCTGACAACGCACTCATATTTCTTTGCCCTCCTCAACACTGTACTTTGGAGTTTTTCCTACCGTTTTCACTATATCCTGGCTGTTCTTTCTCTGCACATCCCCCAGATGCTGGTGCTCCTGTTTGTGCAAGGTCCTCTCTCTGGGAAATCATATCTAGTCCATGGCGTCAGTCATCATCTATATGTTGATGACTGCCAGTCTTTATCTCCATCCTCTCTCCTGTTCCTCAGTCCCATATATCCACCTGCCTTCTGAACATACCCACCTTAATGTACTACAGGCCTTTCCAGCTCAACATCTATCTAGGAAATGGAATGAATCTGCTGTTTCTCAACCTCAAACCAACTCCTACATTTCTTATTTTCTGTGGATGGCACCGTTATCTACTTAGTAGCCCAAACCAGAAGCAGGGGCTTGATCCTTATCTCTTCCTCTCCCTCACTTCTCTCATCCAACTGGTCACCAAGTCCTTCAGATTGGACCTCAAAATAACCTTGAATTGGTCCATCTCTACTCAACTATCCTAGTCATTGCCACCATCATCTCCCACTTTGATTAATGCAATTATCTTTTCCCTTGCTTGAATCCATTTTATTTTCACATCTACCTGGTCTCCACTCATCCTTCTTGCAAAAGAATTGAATAGGCAAGTAGGGTTCTGAAATGTCATTTTTCAAACTAATAAGGATGTGTGTCTATATATATGCCTACTGTATGTATACAGAGAATATGCAAATTTTAAGCATCACTTCTCCCACAACTGAGCTGCTGTCATCCTGGGGGTGGAATCTGGCAGCTGTTCCATTATCCATAAACAGCCTTCCTTAGCTTATTAAGATAGGACAGGAAGAACAAGGCTATATCCATGGATATCTGCCTTACAGACTTCTTTTGCAAGTTTTACAAATTGGATTTGGCTTTAAAGGGGAAATTAGCTGAAAAATAGTTGAGCCTTAATTGGGTCAGAAGTATCAACTCAAATCTTTTAACAATAAGAATTTTTGAAATTATAGTTTGGCATCAAAATGAATATCCCAATAGTCCCTCTCCAGTAAAAATCAAAGTTGGCAAGGCTAATAACTTAGAGGAGCTGAAGTATGAAAATCCACACCAACCAAAGGACTTGGACCAGACTGAACTTCAAAAGGGAAATAAATCATCCATCGACCCTAAACTGAAATATCACCAGGAAAAAAGTCATTTTCCAAAAAATGCTGGTCTTTGGCCAATAATGTAGTACATTTCTTATTAAAATATCACCACACATCAGAGAGTTCTCTGATCTTCAGACAAATTACAGATAAAAATCGGCTTGACACCATTCTATTTGTTTTCAAATCAAGAAAAATTTAATGAATGCGTACAAATTTTCTCTCAAGGAGTTTATGGTCCAGCAGAGTGGTTTCTGGGGGCTTGTGAATGGAAATCAAATGAGTGAAAAGTAGAAAGGAGCATATGATAAGACTGTTCTCTGATGCCAGCTCAGAGGAGGAAAAGTCTCATCTGCTTGGAGGGATCAAGAAAGGTTTTCTGTGCTCCTGAGCATATACGTGACACAGAGCCAGGTTCTACCACGATGAGAGAATTAGTTATAGTGTGCCACCTATCGAATATACAGCTTTCAATTAAAAAAGGAAAACCAACGCCTCTTAAAGGGAGAAGTGCCTAGCTTTTTTAGCTACTGAAACCAAACGGATGGTGCCTCTAAAGTCTAAACATCAGTACTCTGCCTCTGTCCTTTTGGACAAAGTAGAGGGATTAAGATTTCTGAAGTCATGAGCTGGTGTGACTTAGAAATCAAAGCTGAAAGTATCTAGGACAGTGGTGTCTCTTTACAATGCCAGTACTGAAAGGCGAAGCTGCCATTGTCATTTGAGGCTGTGAGTAGTTATTGTAACTTTGCAGGGGCATGATAACTTATGCATACATGATCAAATCTGTCTCATAATGAGGAGTGCAATTTGTTATAATGACACAGAAAGCAATCTAAGCGCCGGTCCAAGTTGCAGTTAAGGGAGCAGTTTCCAGCTGTTGCTCAGGATGGCAGCCATCTCTCACTGCCAGGGGACAGTCGGTACATTGTTTCCTATAGCGATACTCTTCCCCCCTTTATCTCAGTATTACTGAATGTTTGCCATACAATGCTTCACATATTAAGAACACCTAGATAAAGCCACAGCTGCAGGTAGAGTAGACCCTTCCCTAATGCCTATAAACATGCCCATTTTCTTTACTAAAAAAATAATCATCAATAAAACAACAAAACTTACCTAAACCTTGCTGCTCCCTCAAGCTACCATTCAAGCCTTCCCCTTCCTGGTGAAAATTCTCCAACAAACCCATCACATGGCCTTTTCTGCCTTACTTTGTAATTCTTTGTAATATAGTTTTTATTCCTGATGTTCATTCATTCATTCATTCGTACAAACACATGTGTTTTGAGTGTCTGCAATGTGTCAGGTTCTATGCTAGGTGCTCAGGATGCAGAGATAAACAGAGAGAATTGGTCCTTGACCTCAGGAAGTTTACGATCTAGACAGGGAAACTACTGAAAA
The DNA here is from genome assembly GCF_003031525.2 of Neophocaena asiaeorientalis asiaeorientalis. Classification (NCBI taxonomy): domain Eukaryota; kingdom Metazoa; phylum Chordata; class Mammalia; order Artiodactyla; family Phocoenidae; genus Neophocaena; species Neophocaena asiaeorientalis. The sequence continues at coordinate 102,451 of NW_020175052.1, forward strand.
TACTGTTTCTAAAGAAAGCATTAACCCTACCCCCAGCCCCAGGCTGGCACCGATTCAGCTCAAGCAAACATTTAAGTGCATACTATGTATAGAGCACCATCCTGGGCTTTAACACTGAGCTAGAATGATAAGCAGTCTTTTCCCTCAAGAATCTTTGGGAAGATTAGACATTTATACAAATCATTTGAAACCAATGAGAATATATTAAGGGCCATGATGAAAGTTCAAAGTAAATGATTTGTAAGTTAGGAGTGGGATAGAGAGAGAAGGGAGAGAACTTTTCTAGCTAGAGAAAAAGAAAGCCTTTTGGATGAGGTGTCATCTGAGCTGCCCCTAATAATTACAGAGAACTCAAAGTGCGCCACTGATTTGGTCTTTGTTGTCTCCTTTCTTTTTTCTTTTTCTTTTTGGTTTATATATTTGTCTTTTTGCTATGAGATTATTTAAAAGGTGAAAAGTATTAGCTGTATCTTACAGACATGAAAACTGAGTCCTGGATAGGTCACCACTTATTTGAGGTCCCTCAGTAAGTCCAGTGGCATGCCTACAAGATGCCCAGTTCCCCATTTCCCAGCCCTGTGTTTCATCCATCAGACATAACTGCCTCAGAACAGACATAGCAGTTCCGTGGGATAATTGCATTTTAAGTGAACTGTCTGTACTATGTAAACACCTCTGCAGAGATGGAGGAGTGTGTAGCTCGATAAATAAAATCATTTCTGCTAATAATTGCTTCTGCATACGGATCATGGATCTAACCTCCGGGAGAAGGTGTACTAAAAAGCGTGTGCTGAGATTCATTAATTTTTTTTTAAGTAATTCCACAATTGGAGCTGAATGTGGACTGCCCATCCTGTTCTCATATAGAAAACCAGTGCACCTGCAAATGGATGTGTGGGCGTCTTCCCAGTCTTCAATGCCAGGGCTGTGATTAGAGTCTGTGGAAGATATTTTAATCTTCCGTGTACATGCTTGTGTGGGGGGCTCTGTCCACAGCCAGGGTAACATGACCAGAGTACAGAAAGCAGGATTTTCTCCAGAGGTGCATGCAGTCGTATGGTTTCTTTATGGTATTTGCCCTACTCTGGGAACAGAGAATATTGGAGGTGGGTCATTTGCTTCCATCCCACTGTACAGTCCTGATGGGCTGTAAGGTAGGACCGTGCCTCAGATGACACTGCCTATGGCACACCTAAGAGCATTTTCTACTCTGGGCTCTTCCTTTTTGTCTTCCTCTCCTATCTCTCCATACTGTCTCTGCTCCTAGACTCCAGAGAGGCAAGATGCCCAGTATGGTTGGGCTTCAGTCAGACTACATGGTTCCGGTCCCAGAACTACCACTTATTCCTGAGCAAGTTATAAAACCTCTCTGAACCAAAGTGTCCTCAACCATGAAATGTGGCTACTAACAGTTAACTTCTTTATGTAGCTGTGAGGAATCAGTGTCCATGTAGAGCATTTAGCACAGTACCTAGCACATTTCAGTGCCCAATTAAGTGTTGTCTATTACCCTTATTGTTCTGTCCCCATCCCATTCCTTTCACTCTTTCTTGTTTTCTCTTTCTCTTATCTGTGAAGATTGGACCTGCCCCTGTCTGATCACCCTTGGGGCTGGTATTGGACTCGACTGATAAGTGACATGGGGCTTCAACAGCCTTTGCCTCTGACAATATGAGTGACGGGAATGTAGGAGATGGTATTATCTCTCACGCTTTAGTTTTGTTTTTTATTAAGCCCTGAAAATAACACCTGCCTGTAACCACATAGCAGCAGGTTGAATTAATCATGTCAAAAATATGGTAATCCCTTTCCTAAGAGGAAAATGCTAAAGATATAATAATGGAACCATAATAGTAATCCATGTATTTTGCATTTTATTTTGTACTAATATGTATAAAGCCTATAATCTAATATTAGCTCTTATGCATCACCTAGTTACGGAATTTTTGCACAATCTCCCAAGCAACTAGAGGCTTTTAGGCCACCTGTGTCAAGGTCCCGGACGTTTGGGTATCTGTTTTAAAGCTACATGTGCTTCCACCAGGCGAAGGTATGAACCTCAGACTGTAGAGTGATCTGCGGCCCTAGTCTAGAGAGTGGTCTTTTTGTAGTGTGAGTGTACTCCCCCAAACTTTGAGAAGATGAGCTTTAAGTAGAGCTATAAGAGGTCAGGAGGTAGGAAGCAGAGGTTAACAAATGACTAAAAATATACTGTAATAGAATTTTGTTGTTGACCTGCCGATCCTCCATTCTAATGGAACCATCTGATAAAGGGGATCTGGAATATGGTTCCATATATAGAACTACAGGTTATGATTTCTGGGTGATTTCAAAACGAGTTGTTATTAGTGGGACCCATGTTTTCTACTTGGTAAAATAAATGGAAGCTGCCTTCTCCTGATTTTTTTCACCTCACCTTCTTGTCTGTTTCTCAACAGTTCGCAAAGGTTACCGGATCCAAGCTGACAAAGAGAGAGACTCCATGAAGGTCCTATACTATGTCGAGAAGGAGCTGGCTCAGTTTGATCCAGCCAGAAGGATGAGAGGCAGATGTGAGCATCTGTTAGTTTTACGTGATCTGTGCATCGTGCTAAAGGGGATTTGGGGGTGACCATACGTGGGCAGGCCTGAGCTTTCAGGGTCAGAACTAGTAGGGATGCTGGTGATACCACCCTAAAGAAAGTAGCTTTGAGTACGTAGAGGAAAGAAAAAAGGGATTCTGGTATGAAAAATAGAGCAATCACAGGGAACTATATTCAGTATTCTGTAATAAACCATAATAGAATTTTTTTTAAAAAAAGAGCAATCATGTACCATCTTGGTTCCTGTTGTGTCTCTCCAAGGGGCAGTCAGTACTGCTGGGGCTGTGCAATCCTGGGGTTGGAAATATTTTATTAAAACAGCCTTTCCCTACTACTCCCTTTAAAATATATTCAAAATAATGACCTAGGATGTGGAAGCTTGAGTATCAGTTTTTTCCAACATGAAAGGCCCTAGCATTGAACGACAGTCCAGCTGCCCGACTTGCCGTTACCACTGAAAGTGAAAGAGCATGTCTGCCAAAGAAATGAAGTTAAGTCAGAAAGAGAAAGACAAATACCGTATGCTAACACATACATATGGAATTTAAGAAAAAAAAAATGTCATGAAGAACCTAGGGGTGAGACAGGAATAAAGACACAGACCTACTAGAGAATGGACTTGAGGATATGGAGAGGGGGAAGGGTAAGCTGTGACAAAGCGAGAGAGAGGCATGGACATATATACACTACCAAACGTAAGGTAGATAGCTAGTGGGAAGCAGCCGCACAGCACAGGGAGATCAGCTCGGTGCTTTGTGACCACCTAGAGGGGTGGGATAGGGAGGGTGGGAGGGAGGGAGACACAAGAGGGAAGAGATATGGGGACATAAGTATATGTATAGCTGATTCACTTTGTTATAAAGCAGAAACTAACACACCATTGTAAAGCAATTATACTCCAATAAAGATGTAAAAAAAAAGAAAGAAATCTCGTAAAAAAAGAGGCCTACATTCCTTTGAGATGCCCAGCAGCAGAGGCTGAGGAGCCAGCAAAGAGGCTGCCCCTCTTGTCCAAAGAACGTTTTAATTACTGAGTCTGTAGGTGTCAGGGCCCCAACCCTTAACTCACCCACAGCCCTTGGAGATTTTGCAGCTGACACAGCTGATTCTTGATTTGGATTCCAAACTACCATCTGTCATGAGAGGCATCACAGGGCAGGTCTGACACAGACAGGCTAATTATCAGAGGGTGCTGGCAGGCCTGGGAGTGAGGTCACTACGTTTCTCTCTTTGAACCCTCCTCGCCTTGGAATCCACGAGAGACTTGATGGCATTGTTGGGGAAACAGTCCCAGACTAGAGGAGCTTTATTCAGATTAAAGACAACATATTCCTCCCAGTTTGCAATTCTAATTTCATCCTGTCTGAGTTGCATCCATTGCTGCCTCCACCCACCACACTGGTTATAAAAAGACCATCTCCAGATTGGAATGTCAGGAATGCAGATGTCACTGCACTTTGACAAGCTAGTTGTAACAGTGTTGTCATGGATCTCTGTAAGCGGACAGAGACAGAGATAGTCAGAGATCAAGGAGAAAGGGCCCATGGAGGAAATCTGTGAATCTCACACACACAGAGAAAAAGTGAAAAACGGAGGTTGAAAATAAAGGGTGGATCCCAGTTTAGGTGATGTCTTCTGTCTGCCTGGATTAAAGTGGTCTCCAAGGGCTGGCTGGCCATAAGGTAATGACCAAGGAATCTTAGAGTCCAAGGGATGGCCTGGGTTGACAGATGAGGAAACAAGCCGAGAGGGTTGAAGTGATAGAATCAGGACTAGAACCCAGATCTTCTGATTCCCGTCCTGTGCCTTTTTGTTAAACTAGAAACTTTGGAGCCAACTGTGGATGGTGCCATAGCTGCAGCGGCAGTTTCTAGTCAAAGACCACAGACTTCTAACTCATAGGACTTTAGGATGTTGGAGCTGGAAGAGACTGAGGCTGTTGAATCTACCTCCCTCATTTTACGGAAGAGGCAAGGGAGGCAGAGGGGGAAAGTAACCAGTGCCAGAGCTCAGTGTCGGGGCCAGAACTGGAGCCCAGCACTCCTGAACCTGCTGGTTGACGTTACCATAACTGCAGAGAGATGAAGTAGGAATCTCGTTCTCTTTAGTTTGAGAGGTTCTATTCCTGAAGAGCAAAGTAAACCCTGGGGTGGATCATGGACATAGGACACTCTTGAAGATCTCATCATAAAATGAGTCTCATAGTTTCAGGTGCGGCAAGGGAGTAATAGATTCTGTAAGAAATAGGAGTTTCAGGGTCAGGCCCATGAATTTCCCAGCCAGTGTGATCCTCATTTGCCTGCCCCTTGTAAATAGGGGGTTGCTCTTAGGATATTTCAGTCTGGAATCAGCAAACTACGGCTCCCAGGGCACATATGTTCCACCTCCTGTTTTTGCAAGTAAATTTTCTTGGAACACAGCCATGCCAATCCACTTCTGTATTACTTATGACTCCTTTCATGTTGCAATGGCAGAGTTGAATAGTTGTGACAGTATGGCTTGCAAAGCCTACAATATTTACTATCTGGCCCTTTACAGAAAAAGTTTGCCTATCCTGCTCTAGAGTTCCATTATTAGGTGTCTGTGAAGTGGGGTATGTTGATGTTCATGTTCACTGTGGCAGAAATTTTAGAGCAGCATACAGCCTGGACTGTCCATCATATGAATGGTGAAACAGAGCTAGCCCTGAGTATCTGGAGAAGTGAAAACTATCCATTATTCCCTGAAGTTTAAGGAAAGGTCTGAATAAATAATGTCATTTTTCAATAAGCACACTTGGTGCATTTTAAAGCTCTCTTCTGTATGGTTCCCGGGAGATTGGAGTTCGCTGGGATCATGAGAAAAGAAAGGTTCTAGATTTGATTAATCAATAGGATCTGAGTTGTTTTCCTCAGATAAAATAGGCACGGACTAGTCCATTCTCCTTACGGGGCAGAAAAGGCTTATAATTAGATTATAATTCAAAACCAGCTGATCACATGACCAAACTGAACGGCATTCCTGGTCAGCCTTGTGTCCTGGTAAAACAGGACAAGGAGGCTGTGTTTATGCTGCGGGGGGAGACCCTCCCTTCCCTTCATGGGTGGGAACCAGCAAAAATTCTCTGCTCCTCTAAGGACCATTGGGGATATAGGGAGGAGACGAGGTAGAGGGGAAACTGAGACACACATTTGTGCTTCCCACATCTGATCTTGGTTTACCTCTTGCCCAGCAGCCGGGCCCTACACCTTATAAGTGTTGATTTTGATAACAGTTTGAAGTTCAAAGGATTTTTGGAAAACGAATGGATTCAGTTACATTACAAATAGATTCGCTAGATTTATTTTTTAAGTAATGTGAAATTCAACCCATTTCAAAGTTTTATAAATAAATAGTTTCCTTTTTCTTTTTTTTTCTTTCCAGACCGTGACTCTGGTCCTTATTCACAAGTGCTTTTGTGAAAAGCTACTTAGGCCACCCTAGGAAATGAGCAGGCTGTGACCATCCCCTCCCTCTTTACATTTTTGGGCTAGGACCAGAGTATAAGCGGAGGCCCAGAAGCCCTAAGTGCAGCCCAAACTTCCCCTTTTCTTCCCGCACCTCCAAACAGCTGTCCTGGCCACCCATGGCCCCATACTCTTTGGGGAGTGGAAGAGGTCTACTCAGGCCCTGGAAATGGACTTGGTATTGTTTGGGGAAGATAGTCCAGGTTCCTGGATGAACATCCAGAGCGGGGGTGGATGGCCACTAGGCGTGTACACCCCCTTGGCCCTGTGGACTCCTCGCTCTGTGGGGAGGGGCACAACTGCAGGAAGCTGGAATGGGGTGCCTCTAAAGCGGAGGTGTAGCACTGACTCTGAAGGCCCCACCTTGGGACTCAGCCAACAGTAGGGAAGATCCTGTGGTCTGTGGCTTCTCTCTCTTTTTGCCCCTTTTGCCCCATGCCTGGGATCATCATGGCTCATCACTGAATTAAACAAGAAGAAGAAAAATATTTGAGCAAGGATGCTGATGTACTAGGAGGAGACCAGCTGTAGAGAGCCCAAGTTCTGGGAAGCCTGCCTTAGGTGGAACAATAACAATTGTTTTCCTATTCCAAGAACAGAGCATGTAGGAAGCCTCCCTCTCTGTAGGCAAGTGGGCTTCCAGCTGGAGCCAGTTCCTGCTGAGCTAAGAATACAAATACCACTAGCTCAGGTCTACAACCCACCCTGGACAGGATTGAGGCCCTCGGGTGGGAGTTTCCCAAAGCCTCTAGTCTCAGCCGTTAACCGAGTTCCCATTCTGTTCTATGGGTAGGAAGCTCTGTCATGCCTGGTTTTTGTCCCTGCAGATAACAACACCATCTCGGAACTCAGCTCCCTGCATGAGGAAGACAGCAGTTTCCGCCAGTCTTACCATCAGATGCGAAGCAAACAGTTCCCTGTGTCTGGGGACTTGGAAAGCAATCCTGACTACTGGTCAGGTGTCATGCGAGGCAGCAGTGGGACAGGCCGGGGGCCCTCAGCCATGGAGTATAACAAAGAGGATCTGGAGAGCTTCAGGCACAGGTGAAGATGGCTGTGGCAGGGCAGCGCTGGTGCTGGGCGTGAGGGGCAGGAGCTGGGAGGCAGGGTGCATGTGAGGCTGCTGTGATCCAGCAGCATCTCTGTCTGCCCTTCTAGGTTATTCTGCCACGTCTCTCTGTGGGCTGTTGAACATCCCTTTCCCACATTTATTAAGCAAGGGAACACTTGGGACACCATGGGCAGAAGTAATCACTCAAGGCTCTTTGAAGAGGGTACTCTAGACCCCTTAATGAACCTTGTTAACATTTCTCTGCTCTTCTCATGTTTTATCCTATAACCTCTAAAAAACCCCACCCATCACCTCCATCATTTTTGATCATTTGTTTTGTGAAAGGTCAAGTGCCAAACGTGTTATACTGTTGCATTTGAGTCTCCTAATTCTAAAAGGGAGGTACTATTAATGTCCCCATTTTAAGTTGGGGAAACTGAAACTTACAAATGCTAAGGAACTTACCCTGGGTCACATGGCCAATGAATGTGGGGCGGCCAAGTTGTCTGTCCAGTTTTGTGTAGCCAGTGCCCACCGGACAGCACCTTCCCCACTCACCTAACCTGTATCTGGAGGGGCAGTAGATACTATTGCTTTTCTCTCAAAGTACCAACTGCAGGCTCCCTCTTGCCTGCCACCCCAAGAGGTAACTTGCCCTCGGCTCTGAGGAAGGAAAAGGCCTCTGTTTGTCACCAAATATTACAGGGACTCCGTGGGCCACTGCTGTGTGTACTGCAGGCCCACATCACCCACGCTGGCTTTGAGGGTGTGAGGAGTGAGTCAGGAGGCTGTCAACTAGAGGTCACATCGTAATGGCCGAAAGAAGGCCCAACGTGTGTTTCAGCACCGTGTAGATCACGAAGTATTTTTATCCACACAACCCCATCTTGATCCTTAACGCTAACACTCGAGATGGGCATGGCCGCCTTGAGCTTGTTGTTTGTTGATTCTGAGGCGTGAGAGATGCCCGAGGTGATTCATCCAGCCAGGAGCGGAGCCGTGGTTCGGACCTCGGTCTCCTGACAGGGGCCCCAGACACGACAGGGGCCCTTAGATCCCCGCTCCCCGCTCAAGCTCCCTGCCTCGCGCACGGCTTACCTGGACTGACCAGCGCCTCCTCTCCCCGCAGCCAGCAGCGCTCCAAATCCGAGATGCTGTCGCGGAAGAACTTCGCCACCGGGGTACCGGCCGTCTCCATGGACGAGCTGGCGGCCTTCGCTGACTCCTACGGCCCGCGGTCCCGCAGGGCGGACGTCAGCAACCACGAGGCCCGGGGCGGGAGCCGCTTCGAGCGCTCAGAGGCGCGGGCGCACGGGGGCTTCTACCAGGACGGCTCGCTGGAAGAGTACTACGGACAGCGGAGCCGCAGCCGGGAGCCCCTGACCGACGCGGACCGCGGCTGGTCCTACAGCCCCCCGCGCCGGCGGCCGCCCGACGACGCACACCTGCCCCGCCTGGTAAGCCGCACGCCGGGCGCCGCCCCCAAGTACGACCACTCGTTCCGGGGCGCCGGGGTGGAGCGGCAGGCGCTGCCTGAGGGCGCCAGCCGCGGCGGCAGCCTCGAGACACCGTCCAAGCTGAGCGCGCAGCTCGGCCCGCGCAGCGCCTCCTACTACGCCTGGTCGCCGCCGTCCACCTACAAGGAGGGAACGCCGCAGGGCGAAGAGGAGGACGCGCCCGACGACGCGCTGCCTCCCTACAGCGAGCGCGAGCTCAGCCGGGGCCCGTCCTACCGCGGCCGTGACCTGCCCTACCACAGCAACTCGGAGAAGAGGAGGAAGAAGGAACCCGCCAAGAAGACGGTGAGGCCCAGGCAGCCTCCACGGGGTCTGGGCGGGGAGCCAGCGTGCACTATCGCTGTCCAGGAGCCGCGGGGCTGGGGAGGAGGGAGAGCTGAGAAGGAGGGCCCTGCCCCAGACGCCGAATGGGGCCCAGGTGGAGGGAGCGAGGCCTCCTGCTTGGGGAACGCAGGTGTCAGGCTGGTTTGTCCCTCGCTTCCCTTTATCCAGGACCAGGTGAAGTAAGTGAGTGTTGGCCCTGGAGCATTGAAAAAAGGCAGAAGTAGCAGGTGCGTAGGTGTAGAGTATTCGAGAGCATTAATGACGAGCTTTAAGAAGCATTTAACATCAGGGTTTCGAGGGGTCGTTACTACCACAGGCCTTTAGGTGGGCTTCTGAGGTCTGCGTGCAGACGATCTATGCTTTATGCATGCTTATATGTGCCTTCCTCTCCATCCCTTATCCCTTTTAGGGTGAGGGTTTGTAACTTGCATCAAATGCCCCAAAGAGTCCACATTCCCCAGGTTAGTAGCCATCGGTGTTCATGAAGGACAGCTCACTTTTTTTCCTTTGATGTTTTATTGAGTGTAAACTACCCTATGCCCAGTATATGTGAAGGAAGTCTTTCAGTCCCTGCCCAGCTAATTGTCTCTTCTGTAAGTGGCCTTACTTAGACTTTGTTTTCTTTTTAAACGCCAAGAGCAGCTCATTCCATCCCTCAGCCCCCAAATGTGACCTCAGAGGTTGTTGGGGGACAATCACAGATGTGGGTTCCCAAGGTGCCTTTGTACTCCAGAGGCCACTGTCCAAGCCTGGATGCTTCTGCCCCCTCCTCAGTTACCCCGCCTCTCCCGCCATTTTGTTTTTCATGATTCCAAGCTGCACATTTTCTTTAGTGTGTAGTGTGGGGAGAGAACATGAACAGAAAAAGGTTCTGGCATGATTATTAACCCCTCCAAAACAAAAACTGTGATGACCAAAGTACTGTGAGTAGGGAAGGAACTTTCAGGTGATATCAGGTTTATGGTATACCATCCGCACTCCCTGTTGTGGAACAGTAAACATTGCAGTTATCCTTAAAGGGGTGAGAAGTTATTCTGTGGCCGTGGGACTAAGTTTCATGAGATGTATGTTGGCTTCAGCACCAGTTAAGGCTCAGGGACAGCAGTCACAAGCCTAATGAAATGCCCTAAAAGTCAGGGTGTGCCAGGCTCTGAACAGGTGTGGACTCTGCCCAGGGAACCATCTGTTGTGTTGGGTTGGGTTTCTTTAATCAGGTTCTTCCTGCTCTTCCCCCAGAGTGACTTTCCAACCAGGATGTCCCTTGTGGTCTGATGTTTGTTTTCAAGACAACTCTCTGGATGACTAGAAATCAGAAGCAGAAAACGGGAACAAGACACAAATCCAAGAAGCAGCAGGCCCGGGACCTTCTCTGGCCACCACCTTGGAAGATTTGCTGATCTTTGCTTTGGCAAGGGATGGGGGGCAGCCTTTCAGGGAGGCTGATTGCAAACCTCAGTGCCCATCTAACTAGTCTGAGAAACTTATCAAGAAAACAACTACGTGTGAGCACATTCCCACACATGGAGTTTCTCACCCACAGAGTTCATCCTGCCCAATCTCCTTCCTTAGCCAAACCAGGATTCCTTTTCTAATTCTAAAAGGGAGTTAGCTCTGGACTGCTAACTTCCAGATAATGCCTATGCCTACAGTCTGCTTTTCTATACCTCCTGTGCTGTGCTTAGGGACAGAATTGATTACTACTATTAGAAGGAATTCACTGACAGCGGAAGATAACTTCAGACAAAATATACCTTTTAGCCCCATTACCTCCCAGTCACTAGTCAATGACTGTTGTTACACTGAAATCAGGCCCGTGGTGAGCTCAGTGACAGTGACCTGTGGGACAATCACAGAAATGGCTTCAGTGTACTCTTCTGAATGACAGTTCCTGAGTGGCTGGAACAAAGCAAGAGCTGTCGAAGTGGTATTTCTTCTTCCATCCTGAGAACATAAACTGCTTTTTCTCTTTTGGCACAGCAACGTCTGAGTCTTGGACATCAAGGGCTCTGCCTGTCCTCTCCTCTCTTGGACTCTCCACAGGTTTTGGTGCCACACACAGAACCCTGCCTCCCTCTGCACTCTGATTAGGTTGTCATCAGGTGCCTTTTGATAAATGATTAAAATATACACATGAGGGCTTCCCTGGTGGCACAGTGGTTGAGAGTCCGCCTGCCGATGAAGGGGACACGGGTTTGTGCCCCTGTCCGGGAAGATCCCACATGCTGTGGAGCGACTGGGCCCATGAGCCATGGCCGCTGAGCCTATGCGTCCGGAGCCTGTGCTCCGCAACGGAAGAGGCCGCAACAGTGAGAGGCCTGCGTACCACCAAAAAAATAATAAAAAAATAAAGTATACACATGAAAGAGAAGAGGGAGAAAAAGAGGAGAAGACAGTAATGCAAAATAGAGAAGAATGAGAAGGAATCTAAGAAGAAAAGAATATATTGTCTCATTATAATTTGAATATGGGCCATTTCCCCCACAGACTCCCCTGGATCTTCTGTGTGTTTTATACTTTGTTTACCATGAGTTGTTCCTGCCATCCCAGCTTCGTCATTCCAGGATACCTGAGTGTGGGACAGGCATCCCTGGGCCTCACCAGGCTGCCACTGTAGATGCTCTTGGGAGATGAGAGATATTATCCTTCCTTTCTCAGGAAGGAACACTTCCTACTCCCACCCTTGCCTAAATGATAGATTTTGCCTAAATCCCAAAGCTAGATCTCTCTGGATTTTGTAATTTGTACAGGTTGTGAAAAATGGCCACTCTTCCCTTCTCATCAAGAGGTGCAGTCTGTTTCTCAACCCCTTGAATCTGGGACTGTCCATGTGATTTGACTTGGCCGGTGGCCCAATAACAGATGTGACACAAGCAGAGACTTGACAAGTTCTTGTGCATGGGGCTTGTCCTCTCTTGCTGCCCTTGGGAAACTTGCAGCCACTACCAGGTGAATGAGCCTGGGCTAGTGTGCCACATAATGAGAGAAAGGGGCCCAGTTACCCCCATCACCCTAACTGGCAGCCTATCAACTCTCAACTGATTGCAAACACATGAGGAAGCCCAGCCAAGACCAACAGAAGAACTGCCTACCTGAGCCCAGCCCAAATCGCTGATTCCTACTCAAGGCATGAGAAGTTGGTGCACTCTTTAAATGTTCATTTCTCTTCAAGGAAAACCTGGCTTTTTCTTCTTGTCTGAATGTTTAGCCCTAAAACCCTGACTCCATCTAACCTTAGGTATCTCTCAGTCTCCACTTTCTTTGACAGACCTTTGTCAAAGCTTTTCATCCCACGCTTTTATGGTGGGATACGTGGTTGGGTCAAATCACTGGAGGACGATGATGCTTGGCGCTATCCCTCTGCTCCCGGCAGCGGTCCATCCTCTATCTATGGATCCACGGACAACCTCTGAAAAAGGCTTCTTCTTCAGCATCCCCTTGGTCTCTCCAGAACTGTCTGACGGGAGCTAGGCCCTTTTCTCAGAGTACCATTCCTCTGGTATCCATTTAATTCATGGCATTTCCAAACCAGTCCTATGTGTGCAAGGAAATAAAGAAGTGGCTAGGTGAGGGTCAGAAGGATGAGTTGTTATCATTGCCTGGGGGAGAACTGGCCTGCCAAAGGACTTCACAGTGGCCTTGGCCTGTGTGAGTGGAACCAGAACAGTTCAGCCCAGTGCTGGCACTTCCAAGGGCTGGAAGACACAAGCCATAACCCGGGTGCTGAGTTTTAGACTTGCTGGTGTCCCTGGCCTCTGAAAACTTTAGCTCTAGTCTGTCTTTTTGGGCCCCGATTCCAATGGAAAAGATGATTAAAACATCGTTTCTTAGTCACCAGCTTTGGATTTCAACTTGCTCAGGCAATTTTAGAGAATCTTGGGTAGCTGCGGTAGCTACTATCTCATTATACTGAGCACTGTGTCAGGCTATTCACCACCAAAGAGCCCCATAGCACCAGCCGCAGAGACCAAAAATACTGCTTTTATTAGTCAGGGGCATGTATGATTTTGGTGAACATTGAAGGGAGCCATGGGAAAGAATTATTAAAATTGGAAGCCTGCAGTCCCCAAACAACAGAACTACAGACAGACAATAAAAAATACAAAGATGATAACAGGTTACTGAAATAACCTGGGGAGATGGGACCAGGTTGTCCTCTGAAGGGCTGCATAAATCACTCGGACCTCCAGGCCTCCAGTCGAGAGAGAAGACAGTCATTTCTGGGTATGTGGACAGGAGATAAGGTTGACTGGACAAGTAAAGGCAAACTGGCCATCCTCGGCACCCCAGCTTTTCTCAACACATCCTTCTGTTTATTCTCCCCTAAATAGTCTGTCCTGCATAGGAAGTGCTTATACATGTGAGCTTCCTTCCTAGGTGTTATTGGGGGTACAAGATAAGACTTGTGTAAGACTTGGTCTCCGTCCATGAGGACCCTGCCATTGAATAGGGGGAATAAGACATGCCCAAGAAAGAACTGGGAGATTTTATGCATATAATATGAAATATTGCTATGGATAAATTACAACAAACCCAGAGAATTAAAGGTTTTTAATTTAAATGGGTATATTTTGATATTTGTGTTGTGTGTGTTTGTCCATCCATACTATTTTTTTTTTTTTTTTTTTTTTTTTTTTTGCGGTACGCGGGCCTCTCACTGTTGTGGCCTCTCCTGTTGCGGAGCACAGGCTCCGGACGCGCAGGCTCAGTGGCCATGGCTCACGGGCCCAGCCGCTCCGCGGCATGTGGGATCTTCCCAGACCGGGGCATGAACCCGTGTCCCCTGCATTGGCAGGCAGACTCTCAACCACTGCGCCACCAGGGAAGCCCCATCCATACTATTTAAAGATATGCTCAGTGATCTGAAAAGCCAATATTAAAAAGTCTGAGCTGAAAGAGGTGAGTTAGGATGGGGAGGGTTGAAAAAGCAGAGGCCCCAGTGGGATGACGCATGAGAGTGTTTGCCTGTGAGTCACAGCTGAGTCAGGGACGTGTTGGATGAGGGGGCATGGATGCAGGTGGCAGGTAGATGAACTTCTCTAGGCCATGCAGAGACTTATGAGGAAGCTGGGGACATTCGTTGGACCTAGTGCTGATGGGGGAGCTCTTCAGGGGTTCAGTTGTGCAGCCATGAGTGTTGCTGTCCACCTCCACTAATGCAGAGAATGTCTTGCAGAGATGATTGGCCTCATCTCCATTCTCTGCACCTGGCACGGGACTGTGCAAACTGGGCATGAGAAGTGGCTGCCACTCTAGCCCACAGCTCTCCACGCTGAAAAGACCTAGCCACATCTGTAAATATTTCTAAGTAGTCTGAAAGACTTCCTATAGGAAATCTGATGAGACCTTAGGCAGCCTTTGAGAGAGGCTAAGGTCACAGATAGTGTTGTAACTCACCCCCTCTTTTATTTATAGATGGAGAAATAAGCCATCGCTGCCATTAGTGAAGTCAAAACCCTAATTGGGTCTTTTCTGTTGGATCAGTGTTTCCCCAGATTGCCTAACCATATGAATTACTTGATTGCTGTTGAAAATGTATTGTTGGGCCCTGCCTGGGAGATTGATGGGGTGGGTCTGGGGCTAGGATTTGTACTTTTTTTTTTTTTTTTTTTTTTTT
>NW_020175052.1:117266-181387 GCF_003031525.2 Neophocaena asiaeorientalis asiaeorientalis
TTTTTTGCGGTACGCGGGCCTCCCACTGCTGTGGCCTCTCCCATTGCGGAGCACAGGCTCCGGACGCGCAGGCTCAGCGGCCATGGCTCACGGGCCTAGCCGCTCCGCGGCATGTGGGATCTTCCCGGACCGGGGCACGAACCCGTGACCCCTGCATCAGCAGGCGGACTCTCAACCACTGCGCCACCAGGGAAGCCCGGATTTGTACTTTTAACACGTATTTCAGGAGAGTCCTATGATCACCTGTATTTGTGAAATCTTACACTAGATCATACCTCATCACGTGCCCCAAAACACTTGGTCGTGAGGCTTCCTCAGGCTTCGAAATTTTTTCTTCAAATGTCCTGGTGAGGTCGCTCGTTCTCCCTTGGGGCTGGCAGTAGCGAACCCCCCAGCAATCTGGCTACGATGGTGGTGACTGGCTCGCCAGTGTCCAGGGGTAGGAGAACGGTGTGAGGCAGAGAGAAAGGAGGGCTAGGAACACGCCCCAGAAGGCTGTTCCAGTTGTTCCAGTCCTAGAATAGAGATCCTGTTGTGACAATCTCAGATCTGAGAACAAGAATTACAGGTAGTTTTCTCATTCCCTTGATGTCATTCTGAGCAAAACTTAGATCATGAATAGAAAGAAAAGAGACCATTGGGGAACTGGCAAAAATAAATCACTTTTTGAAGCATTCAAATCTTCAGCCTGGCTGGTCAACACCTACCTCCGCCTTTAGACCCAAAGTGGGATGGGCAAGAATCTACGTTATATATCCTTCCAACATCAGATTTAAATGCTGCCACAATCTTACAGGGGTTTGAAATTGATTTATAAGATGTACAGATCCAGATTCACCAAAATAGGGGCCAGGTACTTAAAGAAAAAAGTGCCTAGTTTTTTTCCCACCAGTATCCTTCCTCTCTTTGCCTGGGAAGCCGCTCCGTGAAGCTCCAAATAAGGGGCTTTTAACAACAGAGACGAGCAAGGATAGCGTGGAGCTGCTTTAAGAAGCAGCCTGAGCTTTAACACTGCCTGAGGGTAGTAAGAATAAAGTTTGTATTATTTTTCTGATATAGCGCTATTTACAGACCACTTTCACATACATTATCGCATTTGACCCTTACAGTGACCCCTGTGGTAGAGGCAGGGTGGACGTGGTGGTCCCATCAGACAATGTAACACTGAGGCTGAAAAAGGCTAAGTCATTTGCCTATAGTCAAGTAAGTTTTAAAATCATAGAGCCAGGCCTTCTGACCATCTGTCAAGGGTTCTTTCCAATTCCTATAATACCCGTGGAGTGGAATCAGCCCAGCATCTGGGGAGAAGAGTCCTGGATGCAATGCTCACTCATGGCATCACCAGGGTGAAGCTATGGAGACGGGCACTGTGGCTCCTTCATCCTCCTAAGCACTGGTCCTCAAATACTGCTCTGAGAGGGAGTCAGCTCTACTCAAGGAGACTTTCATTTTCATTAGCCATGCTGGAGGGGAAAAGGCTTTGATCAAAATGTCCTTCAGATTTTAGAGTCCTTCTTGAAGAGGAACTTCTGAGCCAAACTACAAATTCATCTAGACTCAGAATTCCGGGGCTTGGGGGTGACCTGCCTGGAATGAACTATCTGTCATCTTCACTGCATTTGGGGATTTAAGGTAGAACTAACAGGGGCCAGATATAGAGGTAGCCAATACAGCAGTTTAGTTAATAGTTATGTTAGGATTTCTTGGTGAGGCTGGATACAGGTCCATGTCGTCTGGCTCATTTCTTCTAGGGAGGCTAGAAGAGATACAAACTTGCCTCTTACCTTGGCTTTCAGAAAAGCCACTCTATTAACGAAGGTATTGGGCACTATCCAATGAGAATTTTCCTTGTGGGAATAAAGGAAAAGGGAGTAGAAGGAACAACAGGACGAAGAAAGGTCAGAAAGCTCCTTCATGAGAGTCACCTGCCCAGTTATTTTTGTGGCATCAAAACTGAAATATTTGTATCACTGTCGCCCATGACTTTTCTTCAGTGTCAAACATACAAAGTGAATTTGTAACGTTTAAACTAAATAAAGGATTTTCACCTATATTGGTTATGAAGGACTCAGGATTTAGCACAGCTATGCTTAATCATGATCTGACATTAAATGACCTCAGCAGGGGAAGAAAAATCATACAATACATGACCTCCTCAGGTTGTTTTGAGCACTGTAATGGGGAATGAATACTGTGGGACTAGAGGCAAGTACTGACAGAGTGTAATGTATGTTTTTATAGATTTTAATAAGCTACAGCCCGGATACATTCTGTGGCCACTCTCCCCACTCTCCACAGACTGTCTGACACTCAGGAGTTGAGGAGTGGGAAAGATGATTGGACGAATGGGATGGTTCTTAGCTCATTTTCAAGAAGGGTCCAAGCATTTGACTGCTAGAAATGGCACTTGGGGAAGGGAGGAAGGAAACTATTTGTGGGAAGACATTTTAAGTTCCAAAGAGATTTGAAAAATTCCACAGCATCATAATTTAGAGAAGGCAACTTAAAACTTTTGTTAGCAAAGGAAGTGATAAGTACCCCCAGAGAACAATTAATCCTCTCTTCTTGGCCAGGCCCTCTCAAGGGACTTCCAGACTTTAGGGCTCAGGTTGAATGGAAAATTTGTCCTTGCTTGAAGCATCTGGACTCAGTTTTCTTCTTTTAATGGTTAACTTTAAAATGTTCACATGTAGATTTAATTTAAAGTTAGACACTGAAACAGTTTAACTCTGATTACCTCCTCTGAACTTTCTGTGATGTTATCCATTGCTTTAATTCTATCTTGCTTTTCAGCTTTTATAAAATACGGTGTTTGACTTATAAAGTGTTCGTTTAGAATCACCTACATGTTTTTTCTACACATCTTTTCCTCCTGCATTTCAGATCTGCTTTTGAAAACGTCTGCATTCTATCCGAAGGAAGTTTTCTTTAGTGATGGTCTGTTGGTAGGATACTCTGTCAGTTTGTATTTGTTTCAGACAAAATCTTTACTTCATTCTTGTTCTTGAAAGATAATTTTACTGAGTATACAATTTTAAATCAATAGTTATTTTCTCTTGGCACACTGAAGATATTATTCCACTCCCTTCTGCTTTTGTTGTTGCTTTTGAGAAGCCAGTTACCAATCTAATTATCCTTCCTTTGCAAGCAATCTGTCTTGTATCTCTGGCTATTTTTAAGATTTTCTTCTTTTTTCTAGTGTGTGTGTGTGTGTGTGTGTGTGTGTGTGTGTGTGTGTGTTTCGCTTAATCAACATGTGACCAGTTGTGGATTTCTTTTTACTTATTCACATTGGGATTTGTTGTGCAACCTGAATCCATGGATTTTTCATTAATTATGGAAAACGCTCAGCTATTAACATGTCAAATATTTCTTCTCCTCTTTAAACTCCCTTTTGAGAATTCCAATTGAATGTATGTTAGACCTTTTCATTCTATTCTACATGTTGCTTAAATCTATCTTTTGTATTTTTCATCTCTATCTTTCTGTGGTCTCTTCTGGGTAATTCCTTCAAGTTTATCTTCCACTTCACGACTTTTCTCTTTAGTTTCCCCTAATCTCCTTCCTTTGAGTTTTAATTTCAATTAATAAATTTTTATAAATTTTTCATTTATAAAAATTCAATTTAATTCTTTTTCAAATCTTCACAGTCATTGATGATAGTGTTTTGTTCCTTACTGTTGTATACAATTCCCTCTTATTTCTTTGAATGTATTAAATGTACTAATTTTATACTTTATACCCAATAATTCTAATATCTGCAGTCTTTGTGGGTCTAATTTTGATGTTTGTTACTTCTGCTAACTCTCACTCATGGTTTCTTGTTTCCTTATATGTTTTGTAGTTTTTGATTGTGAATTCACGTTTGGTAAAATGTCATATTGTATTGATGCCAGTCAAGAAAGACCTTTCTTGCTCCTTACCTGTCCTCATTCTCTCCATAAAAACTCCACATCTACATACATATACACAGCAACCCTGGGGGGTCCAAGAAGAAGTGATTGAGGGAAGAAGCAGTGGAAGTGCTTAGTGGGGAAAATCTAGAAGGTACATGCATTTCTCTCTAATGCAAGCTTCTAGAGTAAAATGAGCCTACAATAGGGGAGAGCAAGAAGCTTTAACTTTACAAATTGTCCAGTTTGATCATTATAAAAGAATTATTATTTTAATTATGGGAGTAAGACTATTTGGGCGAGTTAAAAGTGAACAGAATGCCATGTATCATTCAAGAGTAACCAAAGAAATTATGGATCTAGATTTCATTCAAGAAGCAAGGAAGGAGTAGACCCATAGTATGGATTAGAATTAGGTAGTTGTGGGGAAAAATCAACTATTTTACATTTTAACCCTACTGATTTCTGTTTGCTTAATGTAAAAGTCATATTTTTATATACATTCCATTCAAGAAATAAAGAAGTAGGCTGATTTCAGTCAGTCTCTGAAAAAAATCTTGGTAGAGACATCCTATTAATACTCATCACACCATTTAGGTGAAAGTTACATTTCTGCTGAATTAGTATTAAGCATTTCCTGAATGCTCATCAGGTGGCCTGAATTAGTATTAAGCATTTCCTGAATGCTCATCAGGTGGCCTGAAATGACTCACCAAATATGGCAGGAGGTGTAGGGGTAGCTAGCAAGTTGCTCAGAGAAGGGGAGTGAGTTAGCCTGACACGCCATCTAGTGGCACACATATAAAGGAACGCCTCTAGTGCTAACTTTCCAGGACTCAAGGTATTGAAGTGTGCCTCCAGTGTCTAAGAGTTGTATCCTTAAAAAGTTGTGTATGAATTCACTTACGAAAATCAAATTAAGTGCATTAGGAGTTCTTTATTTGGAAGTGATGAGTCCTTCTGTATGTTTTGCAAGTTTAGATCTTTCCATGTTATAGTTTCAGGGTAAACTTCTGTGGGTACCACTTGGGGAAAACCTCATGTTTCTTGCTTGGTACGAAGTGGAAATGAAGCACATTCCTCCCTTGATTTAAAGCTATTTTAATGTGTTCTTTTTTAACACCATTGAGATATAAGTACTGAAGTCAGCTCAGACTCAGATGCTACAGAATTACAGTGAAGTCAGTTTCTCATTAACAAGCAAAAATTATGTCACTGAACTGTGCAACCAAAGGATTTAAACTGTCCATTCCCTGGCCTTTGACTGTAAAAAAATGAATCAGTCTCTCTCTCTCTTTCTCTCTCTCTCTCTCATTCTCGCTCTCACTCTTTTGCCCCGTCTCTAAAAAAACAAGCAGAGAAGATTCCATAGTCTCTTACATTAAAACACTTTATATAAAAAACAATCCTTGCTCTCAAGAGATGTTTTCTTATATTTTGTTTACATATCTTGTGCTGCAGCCCAGCACCAATGTATTCTTGGCTTGTTTTGTTTTTTCCTGAGATATTCAGTCTCCAATAGAGCAAAGCCAGAGATGCCAACTTCTTTTTTTTTTTTTTTTTTTTTGCGGTACGCGGGCCTCTCACTGTTGTGGCCTCTCCCGTTGTGGAGCACAGGCTCCGGACCCGCAGGCTCAGCGGCCATAGCTCATGCCAACTTCTTTTTAGCACTGTTCTTATAAAAGCCCTTTGCTCAGCTGAATGGAATTCATTTATAATGGACATTAGTACCATCCCCTCTCTCCCATAGCCTCTTGGTGTTGCTGCAGTGGTTCAGGCAACTGGCTTTTCTTACTCCTTCATGCCAGAGAGACAGCCACTGAAGTTCCAGCTGAAGTTGCTTTCTTTTTGCAGCAGTATTAGTCAAAAATCTTTTGGTTGCAAATGACAGAAGCCCAGCTCAGGCTAGCTTAAGAAAAAAAAGGAAGAGATGGATGCTGTGTATCAGAAAGATCCTGGGATAGATCATGGGATGGAAGAAGAGCTGTAGGAACTGAGGGAAAATCTAGGTTGTGATGCATTCAGATTCCCTCCCTGTCTATCACTCACATCTGTTTGTCTTTTTACATCTACATTTTTCTCCCATTGAGGACAGACCTTCTCTACAAGGCAGGAATATAGTCACTAGCAGTCGAAGAGTCACAATTTTCCAGCTCACATGGCCCCAGATAGGTGAAGGGTCTTACCCGTGGGAACAATCTTGGGGAAAGGCTGTGACTGACCCATACTGAGTCATGTGCCCATCTTTGAGCTCATCCTTGTGGCCAGAGAGATGGCAAGTCCGTTTATGACTAGAAGGATGAGACTCAGTGATGGACTGGATAGTGGGATAAGAACATTTCTCCAAAGGAGGGAGGGATGTGTTATGAATAGAAGTAGGAAAAGGGATGCTGGGCAGACAGAATACCATAACAACGGGCATCCACTACTGCATGATGAAATATTCTTCTCCTATAGTCATGGAGCCTTGAACACCCCTCAGGTGTGATATCCCTATCCAGGGCATTAGGGGGCTGTTTTCTTTGCAATTCAGTGAAAATTCTCACCAGAGCCTTCCACACACGGGTGTATCTCCTTGGGTACACTCTGCTCATTCTAAGTTGAGAAATCTGTCTCTGCGTCACTGCCTTAGTTAAGACTTTTCATCTCTTTCCTGGGTTAGTCTAATATCCCCCTTTCTTCTCTCCCACCTCCAGTGTTGTCCCCTAATAATTCACCTTCTACTTTGTTGTCAGAAGTTCTAGCTAGTTTCAAGAGAAATACTTGTTCGGCAAAGTGCCTTCTCCTTTCCTCTCCAAGCTCTGCAGAACTGGGGACTTCTAGCCTCCCTATCCATCTCTTTATTTTTTTCTGTACTATCAGGAGAGGAGAACTAACTGGATTCCCAAGAATCCCTGCAGCTCACCGGGCCACATTTCACATGTAAACGTGAGTGTTCATGGACCCCATGCTCTCTTTTCTGGTCCTACATCCTCTTTCGTTTCCTGTCTCAGGGTGACCAGCACATCTGTGCTTACTTCCCTCATGGGAGGGCACAGTTGGGTAGACTCATCACTAGGCATCTTGGCCTCAGACCAAAGCTGCATTCTCTCACAAGGCTACTGGAAACCCTGCAGTTAGAGAGATATTTGTCCCTCGGAGCCCTCATTTGACTTGTACTCTTTGTGTCCTTGTATGTGGCATTGGTCATGGGCAAACAGGGCTGTGCCACCCCAAACCTCTAATGGTACAGAGGACATTTGTTGACTAAAAAATATTTGTACATGCTATAGAAAGTTTACTGATGTATGTATCTGTACATATAATTTTTATGTTAGATTATGTGACTTTAAATATATCTTTTCAAAATATTCATTAATTGCTTCTAGGCAACCAATATCTCATACCTATCTGACCATAGATTTATACTTTCCATTCCAGCATTTGACACAGATATTCAAACAAAATACTGAACAAGTTTTAACAAATTTAGAGCAGCAGTTTCTTGAGGGGAAAAAATCCATTTATTAAGAGATATTCTCTCAAAGAAAAGCAAACACCATGTCCAAGGCCTCCGCATGAGGAGAACTTGGAGAGCGCCCATAGAGATTCTTCAGATTTAAATAACTCAATACAATGAGTGTGGATTTTCACAATGATCCAAACTCTCGTCATTCAGAGCAGGCCTTGGGGCGTTTTCAAAAGGAAACCTCTACTCCAGGCATTTGAGGGCTCTTGTGTCCACTTTCAGTGCTTCAGAAGGAAAAGTCTTCAAGAGCTGGCAAACAGCTCTTCATCACAGCAGATGCATCTCTCATTCCAAGAAACTTATCAACACATTTTTTTTGCTCTCAAGGAAATTTGAAACCAAATAAAATATTTTAAATGCTTGACTTATGGAGACCTGGGTTTTGTTTTGTTTTGTTTTGTCTCTTATAAAGCTGCCAAATGCTCCTCAGAGCATTAGAAAGAAAGTATTAGAAAGAAAAAAGTCTACCTAAAGACTCTCACTGTAAGAATTGTAAGGGATAAAAGGGAACTACTTAACTCCGGCTTGTGGTAGCAGGCACCCTGACAGTAGGCAGTGCTGACCCACACAGAGGACTGGGTGCTGGGGCACTGGGCTGTGTGCCATGAACTGGGTGGGTGCTGGAGCCCCTGGATCCAGGCAAAAATTTTATCAGCACATAGATCATCCAAGAGTGAGAGCTGAACACTCTCACACAGCCATATCACACCATGATAATGACCCTCAGTTACAAAATTCCAGATGTGTAAATATTTCCTAATCAGAAAACCGAAATAAATAAATACATATTTCCTAATTAGAAAACTGAAATTACAATACCCGGCAAGGCCAAAGTCTGACTTTGTCACACCCTGCTTAAAACTTTTCTGGCTCTCCACAGTCTTCTTGACACAAGGTCAAGTGCCTTAGAAAGTACACAAGGCTCTCTGTGGTCCAACCTCTTCCTGCCATTGCAGCTTCACTGCCAATTTCTACTTCAACTTCTCTTTTTTCTTGGCTGTGCTCTCATATGCAGAATCATTAGGAGCACTTGAATACACTGTGTTGTTTTGCATCTCTGTGCCTTTTTTGCAGAATGCCTTCCTCACCCTCTTTGGGCACCTCCTTACACATGTTTTAAGATTCAGTTTGGGTGTCACATCCTCTAGGAATCCCTGCTCCCACCAGGCTGAGCTAAAAGCCCCAGTTCCCTGCTTCCCCGGAAGTGTTCATCCTGTCGCTGCACTCAACGTGAATTCAAAAGAATCCCTTTTTGTGTCTGTCCACCCACTGAAATCCAAGTACTTTGAAAGTATGCTTTTTCTATCTCCTTCAGATCACTATGGTGCGTGGTACACAATAAGTTCTCCATCGTTAGCTGAACTAAACCAAAGTGGGATCATGTTATGATATTCTGAAAGCTCTGATCGCAGGAGGGCTGGAGAGCAGTCACTCCCATGCTGGTTGAATATGCCCAAACCCTTCCATATCCAGGTCACTGCTCAGCCAGGACAGACGACCTCAGTCACCCTGAGGGTTTCCTCCTAGCCATACGCTAAAGCAGAGGTTGGAAAACTTTTGAAAGGGACTTGCCAAGATACTGGTCCCTTTCTCAGTGACATGTAAGCCTAGGGGGGTTTGGAGGGCAGGAGATGGGGATTGTGTTCACCTATAAGCCATGGGCGAGAGGCCGAAGATTTTGGAGGTAGAAACAACTGAGGCCCTATACTGGCTGCCAACCTCAGCTGTTCACTCCAACTGAGGATTTATATCCATAGAGGATTTATATCCATATGGATTTATATCCATATCCATAGATGCTGTTGTGACTGAGACATGAAAGAAGTTACCAGTCTCTAGGCCACAAGCTGTTTGTGTGTGTTTTCATCAGCACCTAGACCAGCCATTACTATCCCCAAGCTCACGAGAACCACGAAGTATTATAAGCTATATATCCAAGACAGAGATATCAGGATTGGACGACTCAGGAGGGCCTGGAAGAAATCCTGTCCAGGTAGTGGGGAAGATGGAACACTGAGCTACTAGAGAAACCTACTCAGGCTCTGACCTCCTCTGGGTCTGCTCCCTTCCTCTCCACCATATCGGAGCCTCAGTTTCTTTTAATCTAAAAGGCAACAAATCAATGTGACAGGCAGAAAATATCAGTGTTATGAGCACCTCTTAACCTCTTTCTCTTTCAGTGTACACCATATTGGGAACAGCCAGCTCAGCATCTGCAATTCGTGATATAAAACGAGGTAATGAGTGAAGGCAGAGCCCAGAGGATCCTGGTCTGGCTCAGTGTGGGAGAGAAAAGGGTAAAAGATAATGGTCAAGATGAGCTAGGAGATTTTGGAGAGGGGGAAGGAGATTTGGGGTGTAAGGTCTTGAGGGAGATATGAAAAGAATATTTTAAAGATTTTATTATTTTATTTGTTATGAATGAAATCCCTTCTGGCATTTTTGAGGAACTTTAGTATGTGTTAAACTGGTTATAACAGAATTTTAAAATCTCCCTTCTTAGCAAGATCTCTGTCTTGTCATCTAGCACAAAGGGATTTTTTGGTGGCTTTTTTGAGGAGGTGTTTCCATGCTTAGCATGAAAACCAGGGGAAGAAAGGACAAGATGCCCTATTGTGTAAGTGAAGGATGGAGGACTGATGGTTGTGGAGATGAGCTCCAGAGAACAGCCCCTGGATCCCCAGCAATCTTCCCACATTGCAAAGCCTCTCCCTGACTCCTATCATCGGCCCTGGCTGTCTGGAATATTACTTCCTATTTCGTAAAATTTTAGATTGTTCCATGGCATGTTTATGTACATTGTTATCTGATTCATAACAAATCTGTGAGGAAAGCATAACAGGCATTTTTGTCCTCTGTTTTACAGATGGGAAAGTGAGATCACAAAGAGGGGAATGACTTTCTTGAGGTAATTTTTAAAAAGACAACAGACACTGGAACTAACACCCAGGTATCTTGAAGCCTGGTTCATTAATCCCCATGACACTTAATTCTTTTTGTTTTTTTAATTTATCCTTACTTCTTTTTTTTTTAACATCTTTATTGGAATATAATTGCTTTACAATGGTGTGTTAGTTTCTGCTTTATAACAAAGTGAATCAGCTATACGTATACATATATCCCCATATCGCCTCCCTCTCGGGTCTCCCTCCCACCCTCCCTATCCCACACCTCTAGGTGGTCACAAAGCACCGAGCTGATCTCCCTGTGCTATGTGGCTGCTTCCCACTAGCTATCTATTTTACATTTGGTAGTGTATATATGTCCATGCCACTCTCTCACTTCGTCCCAGCTTACCCTTCCCCCTCCTCATGTCCTCAAGTCCATTCTCTACATCTGCAAGTTTTTTTGTCTTGTTTATGGTTTCATTTGCTGTGAAAAAGCTTTTAAGTTTCATTAGGTCCCATTTGTTTGTTTTTATTTCCATTTCTCTAGGAGGTGGGTCAAAAAGGATCTTGCTGTGATTTATGTCATAGGGTGTTCTGCCTATGTTTTCCTCTGAGAGTTTTATAGTGTCTGGCCTTACATTTAGGTCTTTAATCCATTTTGAGTTTATTTTTGCCCATGACACTTAATTCTTGCTTCATAAACAAGTGTAGAGATTGTGGAAGCACATATTAAAAGGGAAGTGCTGTGAAAAAGCAACATAAATTAAAGGAGCTGGGAACATTGAGTGTCCATTAACCCAGGGCTGGAGGCTGATGGCCAGCTCACATGGGATGCTGGGAGGGACTTACAGACCCACTGGCAGTGAACAATCGAGAATTAAATCCCAAGAGAGGTCTATAGACTGGGGCAATGGGCCATGTCTAATAGAATAAATTTAAGAGGAATAAATGCAAAGTCTTAAATTTTGATCTAAATGATAATTGCACAGGATGAGATGGGGAGAAATTGCTTAGGATCCTTTTATCTTCTTACTCAATTTGCTTTCAAAACGGTTTGTTGGGCACCCATCATGTCTACATGATGTTCTTGACCAAATAACTTCAGTAAACAAGAACCAGACAAATAAAGCCCTATTCTGCTGGAGCTCTGATTCCAGTGAGACAGACAGCCAGTATGGAGATAAAGAAATGATTTCATACAAGTATCAGTGTAATGAATAAAATAAAGCAGAGTTACAGACATTAATTATTAAGAGGTAGGACAATAGTAGAAGGGTGGTCAGAGAAGGCCTCTCTAAGGAGGAGACATTTTCAAGCTGTTACCTGGAGGATAAGAAGGAACCTAGATTGCAAGGATCACTGGGCAGCGTTCTAGGCAAAGGGAAAGCAAGTGCAAGGGCATGTAGGTAGGAAGGATTTCAGGATGTTTGAAGGACAGAAAGGAAGACACTGTGGCTCAGATTAGTGAACTAGGAAGGCAGCAGGAGATGGTGCTGGAGTGCCTGCAAGGGCCAGGTCATGTAGGCTTTGAAAGCCACAATAAGCATGGTACACTGCTAATCATCCTCCCAAAATCTATTCTCCTTTTCCTCCTGGGCACAAGACTTTAATCTGGACACCTCGCCAGACACAGTTTCCCAGCCTTCTTTTTGTGAGGTGCAGCCACGCCACCAATGTTATTGCCAAAGGGATATGAGCAGAGGAGATGTGTGCGACACCCACCCCGCTTGATTGAAAGGAAAATGCTTATCTTTAACTTCCTCTCTTTTTCCTTCCCTTGCGTGACCAGCCATGCAAATAAGGACAATACGCTTTTTGCTTAAGGGAGGATGGAGCAAGAAGATGGAAGGAATCTGGGTCTCCGAAGGACCTCGTGGAGCAGAACTGTCTTTCACTCTTATGTGAAAGAGAAATAAACTTCTGTCTTATTTAAGTCACTGTATATTGAGATTTTTTTAAATAGTGATGTAGTCTTTACTGTAACTAAATCAATGAGATATTTGGATTTTTTTTTCAAAGTGAGAAACCATTAGAAAGTTTCAAACAATGAATAACACGAACTATGTTTCAAAGAGATCATTCTGACTTCTGCATGGATAACAGACTATAGGAAGGCCAAGGTGGGAGAAGGGGAAACAGTTAGAAAGCTATTGTAGATTTTATATGAGAGATAACAGACTAAGATGGTGGCATTGGAGATGGAGGTATAGGATGGATTATGAATATATTCTGGAGGTTAGAGCAAGCAGGATTGCTGCTTTATTAAATTTTGGAGGTGGTGCAGGAAAAGAAAAAACCAAATATGATTCCTAAGTCTCTGACTTGAATAACTGATGAGAGAGTGATAGGATTTCCTGTGGTGGAGAAAATTAAAGTACAGGGTAGGATGGGATGCTTTGGTAGCAAAAAAACCAAAAACCAAGAAAACAAAAACAAGAAATCTTGACACAAACTGGCAAAAATAATAAGCAAATTTATTAGCTTACAAAGTGTAGAACAGCTATAATGTTTGGGTGTTTCAGTGGCTTAAGTATGTTATCAATGGCCTCTTTCTAACTTTCATCTTTGCCATCCAAGTTTAAGCTTCATCCTAAAGCTAATTCACTTTGGGGTCAGCAACTGGGACAATGTGTTTCTTTGCTCATAACCAACAGGAATGGAGAGAGAAACCATTCCTCTAAGCATATAATACAGGTCCTTCCTGCTAGCCTGAATTTGCTGACTTAGGTCTGCCATGTTCTGATTGGTTTAAATGAATAAGGACCAGAGTTGGAGCCACTGGTGTCTGAGTCATGACTGATACGTGGAGAGTAGTGAGTGACACCTGGGAAAAATCAAGTTCTGTTGGGAAAGACAGGAGGAAGGATTGATTAAGAGTTTATGTGTGTGAGCTTTAGCTCTTTGTTTCTTTCTCCCCATCTGTGAAGTGGGAGGAAAATATAACTGCAGCCTTAGCAGACGGAGGAGGAGAGATTTTTATGAAGAAAACTAGAACAAAGGTCTCATTTGCACCAAGAGGGAAGGCTTGTTCTAATACCAAAGGACCCATAGGGTAAAACTGCTGCACGGATGATATAACGTGAATATCAGTGACTTCATTTTTAATATGTTTTTATAGAAGTATAGTTGATTTACAATATTGTGTTAGTTTCAGGTGTACAGCAGAGTGATTCAGTTATACATATATATATATATATATATTCTTTTTCAGATTATTTTCCATTATAGGTTATTACAAGACATTGAATATAGCTCCCTGTGCTATACAGTAGACCCTTGTTGTTTATCCATTGTATTTTATGTATAGTAGTGTATACCTGTTAATCTGAAACTCCTAATTTATCCCTTCACCACCCTTCCCATTTGGTGATCATAAGATTGTTTTCTATGACAGTGACTTTATTTGGGTGATACAAATAAACTGAGACCGATGAGTCCAAGCAACCCTGGGGGAGAGCCAGAGCAGAAGACAGCAAAAGAAGACTCTTGCTGGGGGCTTCCCTGGTGGCACGGTGGTTGAGAGTCCGCTTGCCGATGCAGCGGACACGGGTTCGTGCCCCGGTCCGGGAGGATCCCACGTGCCACGGAGCGGCTGGGCCCGTGAGCCATGGCCGCTGAGCCTGCGCGTCCGGAGCCTGTGCTCCGCAACGGGAGAGGCCGCGACAGTGAGAGGCCCGCGTACCGCAAAGAAAAAACAAAGAAGACTCTTGCTGGTCCTCATTTTCTGTGTCTTAGAAACCCAGTGTTTTGGTCTAGAAAATGATCATAAAGGATTCTAAAACCGTCTCTCTTTTGTGAGTCAAGCCTCTGATATTTTCAGAAACCAGGCCTTGAATACGAAAAACAAACTGTGACTGTGCCGTAAGGGGCAAAAGCAGCCTTAGTCCAGGATGAGGGAGGTCAGGGAAGAGAACCAGCAAGAATAATGTGGTATCAAAAGCCGCACCTGCTGTCCAGGGAGACTGATTCTGGGTGGGCAGCTTTCTTGTTTGTGAGTCTATGAATAAGAAACTTGTTCAAAAGGTGCTCCCCATTAACCATGGAGAGGAACTGTCTGAAGAAGTTCTTGGTTAAATTTTGTGATAATCCCGGAGCACGCAGTGACTATAAGATTGATGCGGGTCGGGAGGAAGGGGGCAGGAGTTATCCCAATCATAGGTGAGGCTGCCAAGAACCTAAGTAACCAGGGGACATGAAGCACCTGGGCTCTACCCAAATAGTTTGCATCAGACACATAGATAGAGTCTGAACCCCCATTAGCCCCAGATTGTACCCCCCAAGCCATCCACTCCAATTGCTGAGGATGGAAGGTGGCCAAATAGATCAGACAAAGCTATGAAGCTATCAGTGCTTCATGTCTGATTTTGAATCTTCTTTGGGTGTGTTCCACCTATCCTTTTATATTTCTTTAGGAAGAGTTTGGTGTATTGCATTCTAAAAATCAGAGTTAAGAGTTGCTACAAAGGCAGAATAAAGAAGGCAGGAAAACAGAAAAGAAGCAATCTTTATATTACCCTTAGAGATAAACTGGGAGTTTTAACATAGGAGTAACGGTAACTTACACTAGCCACGCCACCCCTAAGACAAAAGGCCTGCCCTTTGACCTAGTTTTCCTACCTGTGTTGATGGAGTCACTAATCCTAGTTAGTTAACCTGAGTCCTAGGAGATCATCACAGACTTCTCTCACCCTTCTATCCCAGCACAGGGGTGAAATGTCCAGTTCCCAGAGTCAGACTTCTTGGGTTCAAATCCCATCTTTGCTATTTTCCAGCTCTGTGGATTTAGGCAAGTCATGGAGTCTTTCTGAGGCTTGGTTTCCCCGTTTTTGAATGAGCATAAGAACACCGTCTGCTTCATAGAATAGCACAGGCTGTGACACATAGCAAGAACAAAATAAATGTTAGAGTATGTTATGATTGGCCAATCAGTAACGGAGTCCTGTTGATCATACCTTTTAAATATCTCTTGTATTTATCCTCCACGGCCATCTTAAAGTGCAATGCAATGAGTTGAAAGGTTTATTTGTGGTGGGTGGGCTGGTTGTCGTGAAAGGAGAAATTAGAGAGGGAAATACACTCCCAGTGGGAAGTGCAGGAAGGGGCAGACATGGACAGTCCTGGCTTTTTGGAGGGGGTGATGGGAGAGACAGCACTGGGGGGCAGGGTATGAAAGGAGAGCAATCAAGAGAAGAGAAGCTGAGAGGCTAGCACGAGTGTGGAGTTTGGGTGAAAAAGATGTCTAAAGAGAATTTTTAAAGATTTTTTTTTTTCTGTGATGCCCCACACAAACATCTGTATTGTAAGTTCAAGAAAACTTAGTAAAGATTTACATTATTGTTCAAATCATTTGGAGTCAGATCTGGATTTTTTTTAACTTTACACAGTCCAAAGATGGTCTTGGGAGTTCCCTGGTGGCCTAGTGGTTAGGATTCAGCACTTTCACTGAGGAGGCACGGGTTCAATCCCTGGTCAGGGAACCATCCCACATGCCACACAGTATGGCCAAAATACAGAAAGAAAGAAGGTAGGGTGGGGGGGAGAAAGAAAGAAAGAAGGAAAGAAAGAAAGCAAGGAAGGAAGGAAGGAAGGGTGGGAGGGAGGGAGGGAGGGAGGAAGGAAGATGCTTAAAAACAAACAAACAAAGATGGTCCTTAACTGACCCAGTTTTACTTGGACCATGCACAGTGCCCAGATGGAACACACTGAGGGTGTTCTGAGCAGCACAGGACCAACATCTTCCCTGTGGAGACCAGACTTCCGCCTGCACAGCCCACGACCACCGGGACTGCAGTGGCACTCCCGGCACACTACTGACACCTTGTCAACCAAAATCATTCAAGATTTTTCACATACACTATTAGTTTTGTTCTCCATATTTCACATGGAGGCGTCAAAAAATCTATTCCAGTCATCCAGGCCTCCTTTCAGTTTCCTGAACCACCTTATTCATGGCTTTTCTTCATTTTTAATATCTCAGTTTAAATATCCTTTCTTTGGATAAGCCTTCCCAGTCATCCTGTCTGGTCCCTCTGTCCATCACCTTGTTTCCTTCATGGAATGTAGCATTATCTAATTAGCTTGAGTATTTATTGGTTACTTCTTGATTGTGTCTCTTCTCCAATAGGAGAGAATGTAAGCTTACATGGAATATAAGCTCCATGAGGACAGGAATCTTATATTTTGTTCATTTATCACTGTAGTCCAACACCTTGCTGGGAATTGTGTCCTAGACAAATATTTGTTTAAAGAATTAATGTAAAAACAGTGAACCATAAGGATGATGTTATTTAAAACACACACACACACACACACACACACACACACACAACGGTGTTCCCTTTAATTATCTTATTCTGCCTAGGGATAGAGCACTCAAGTAAAAGACTTAGAGTCAGAAAATATTAACACTACTGGTAACAGAGATCTCATTTCATAGATGAGAAACCTGAGGCTTATCTTATTTTATAGATAGCTGTCCAGAGCCACACAGCTTGTTAGGGTCTGCAGTGGATTGATTTGTGGATCCCTCAAAATAGTCACAGAACCTGTGACTGTAACCTTATTTAGAAAAAGAGGGCTTCCCTGGTGGTGCAGTGGTTGAGAATCTGCCTGCTAATGCAGGGGACACGGGTTCGAGCCCTGGTCCAGGAAGATCCCACATGCTGCGGAGCAACTAGGCCCGTGAGCCACAACTACTGAGCCTGCGCGTCTGGAGCCTGTGCTCCGCAACAAGAGAGGCCGCGATAGTGAGAGGCCTGCGCACCGCGATGAAGAGGGGCCCCAGCTTGCCACAACTAGAGAAAGCCCTCACACAGAAATGAAGACCCAACACAGGAAAAATAAATAAATTAATTAATAAACTCTTACCCCCAACATCTTAAAAAAAAAAAGAATCTCTGCAGATGTAATGAAGTTAAGTATCTCAAGATAAGACTATCCTGAATTATACTGGTGGGCCCTAAATCCAATGACAAATGTCCTTATAAGAGACAGAAGGGAAGACACAGAAAGATCGAGGTGACAGCCATCTGAAGAAGGCAGAGATTGGAGGTGTGCAGCCAAAACCAAAGGACCGCCTAGAGCAACCGGAAACTGAAGAGTCAAGGAAACGTTCTTCCCTAGAGCCCTCAGAGAGAACACGACCCTGCAGACAGATTGATTTCCAATTTCTGATCCCCAGAACCACGAGAGAACAAATTTCTGTTGTTTTAAGCCTTCAAATTTGCGGTAGTGTATAAATGAAGCCACAGGAAACTAATACAATGGCACAGCAAGGAACTACTAGCCATACTTCTTAACTGGTGCACTTTCCATGAGCTCCTGCTTCCCCAGGGTGACTAGGAATAATTACAATGTGATCAAGTTCCAAGTGAAAACCCAAACCTTTAGCCCCCAAGTCTAAAGGCACTTAACTCAGGAGAAGGTACAGATCTCAAACCCAGGCAAAACCCCCAAAGCTGAAACCCAATGAGGGAATGTCTGAATTCTGAATCCAGGGAAAGTTGCTTTCTTAAACCACCAAGAGAGGGAAACTTTGGGCTCTAAAAGTGTCCCGCCATTCAGTTAGCCATGGGCGGGCCTTGTTGCTCATGGGACCACATTTCTTCCCAACGTCCATTCCAAGAAATTGGAGCATCAAGAAACCGGGCTCTGTTTGCTCAGGTCCACCCCCAAGACACAGCCCATCTCTGCACAACTGTGCTGAACAAAGGTCCCTCTTTCAAGATTCTTCTCCATATGCTAAGGTAGGAGAATGTGCTCGAGCCAAAAGTGGACAATTTCCTCTGCCAGCTCATTAAAAATGCTGGCCGGCACACCAAGGGTCTTTAACAAGCAGTCAGTGTTTACGAGGGGATTGACATCTAATTTCTCTTGTATAATAATAGCATTTCATAAAACTCCATGTGAAACTCACTGAGCAGTGCTTTTCACACTGTTTTGTGCATTTGAATGACCTGGGTATCTTGTTTAAAACGCAGATTCTAATTCAGTAGGTCTTGCTGGGACCTGGAATTCTGCGTTTCTAATAGGCTCCCAGGTCATGTTGTTGCTACCAGGTTTTGAATGGTACAGAGTATCAAGGAATAGAGCCAATCCTTGCATAGTCCTTTGACAAGTGGCCATCTTTGGAACCTCTATGGATTTGTTTTCATTCTGCTTTCGTAGAGCTTGTCTCAAAATAAAATAATTCTTCCTCTTTCCCTAGACCACAAGCCCATATTCACAGAAGTGTCAGAGCAAGGGAAAAGGAGGTGGTATATGATATGTAAAATACATAAATATAAATATATATACATATAAAATAATATAGATGTATATGACACATATATATGAATGAAAGGATATGAAAAGTGCTTTAAAAATCTAGATGTTTGGCATTAATTTAAAAGCCAAAAAAGAAGAAATATTTTATTTTTTGAAATCCAGTTTCTTTAATGGACAAATTCTTGAGGACACAGTAAAAAGACTTACAACTCATCTTGAATGTATTAACCTCTGTCAGCTCTAAGATGGATTTATATTAGGTTACCTCCTCAATTACAATTTACACATAGTCACATGATCAAAAGAATTTGGTTAATATGTAAGTGTTCAAATTCCTTCAGACTGTAAACAAATATGTCTTTTCATCTTTATATCTTTAACACTAAGCACATACTAGGTGCTCAGATATTTGTTGGGAAGAAAAATGGACGTCTTTGGCATTTAAAAACATGAACTCTCACCATGTTATATTATGCTCTCTGCTTCCAGAAGAAAAGATAGAAAGGGCAAGAGTCATGTAGGCAGATTATCAGATAAAAATCAGTGAGAGAAGAGGATAAACTGTGCACAGGGCAGGGGAAGGTGTGCTTAGAGCTACCTGTTTATCCAGCTTCTCCAGATCATTGGCTCAACATTAGGGCAGGTAGACAGTTCTGGGGGCCAGTACAGGCCAGAGTGGGAAGAGCATGAAGAAGAAGGAATAACTTGGGTGGGGTAGAAAAGACAAAGACACAGGAAGATCTGCAGAGTGGGAGGGAAGTGGATGGAGGAACAAGGAGCCTTAGAGGACAACAAAGCAGAAAAATTCCTATTTCAACCTCCTGTCAATGGAGCACCCCCAAATCTTTACCTCCAGCCCAGACTCGCTCCTGGATTTCAACTGCATTGCTTTATAGACATCTCAACCCTGAAGACAACAGACACCTCAAAGGTGACAGGTGTAACACCAAATCCACTTTCCCCTGCTCTGACTCAGACCTGCATCTCCTGTTGGGTTCTTTATATTTTTAATCTGTGGAGTCATCCTTGACTTGTTTTCTTTCACCCTGCCGTACAATCCTGACCCTAGCTAGACAGGTTACATTTCACAGGCTAAGGGCACATTCTTCCACAAGACTGCCCTCACGTCAGGTGCCAGCCACAAGCTCAGGGGTAACCACTTCACCTGCACTCCTAACCAACTAGCTATAAATTGGAGGGTCTCCCATGACCGCTTCAGGTTTGATCATTTACTAGAACTCACAGAACTCAGGGAAGTGTTGTACTTCTGATTATAGTTCATGATAAAAATCAGGACCAGCTCAAAGAAGAAACCACAGGACAAGGTCCCAAATGTGAAGTTTCTGTGTCCTCAGGATGCATCGCCCTCCCAGCACATCAATGTGCACCACCAACCATGAAGCTCACTCAAGCCTCAGTGTCCAGAGTTTTTATTAGGGTTTCATTATGGAGGCAAGAGTGCTGGAATCATTGGCCATGTGACTGAAATCACTCTAATCTCTTTTCCCCTCCCCAAAGTTCAGAGGTCTAGCTGATAGCACTTGGCTCCAAGCCCCAACCTCCTAATCACACGGTTGGTCTTTCATGTGACCATGGTTGGCATGGCCAGTCCCTATCCCGAAACTCAGTGGCCCCACCATGAGTCACCGTATTAGCATAAACTCAGTTGTGGTCCAAGGGGCCCATCATGAATAACAAAGACACTTGGGAAAGTCCAAAGACTTCAAGGTTACCTCTTGGAAACCAAGGGCAAAAGTCAAATTCTTCATTGTACAACACACCCCCACAGCCAATCCATTACTAAGCCATGCCAATTTCCTCTCCTACATATCTTTTCAATTCAGCTCCCCCATTCCATCTCTACTGCCTCTTTGAGGTCTTTATCGGCTTTCATGCAGACTATAGCAAGAGCCTTCTAACTGGTCACCTTACTTCAAGGTGCACTCTCCCACCAAGCCATCCTTTGCTCTACTATCAGAACTGTAATTATAAAACCTCAACCCAATCACATTCTTTTCCTGCATAAAAACTCTCAATGGCTCCCAGCTGCTTACAGCAGCAAAGCCTAACAGAAATACAGTGGGAGCTTAACACATTAAAGGTTCTGGTAGTCTCATTTTTAAAAAGTGAAAAGAAACAGGTGAAGTTAATTTTAGTAATATATTTTATTTAGCCAACACATCTAAAATATTATCATTTCAACATGTAATCTATCCATCTATCTACCTATCTATTTTAGACTACTTCCATTTTTAAATTTACATAAATAAAATGACTAAAACAAAAAATTCTGCCCTTCAGTTGCACTGGCCATATTTCACATACTCAAGAGCCATATATGGTTCGTGGCTATCCTACTGGTCAGCTTCCTGCCCATGATGTAAAAGCCCTTCATGCGCTGCCTCCTGCCTGCCTTTCATCCTGTCTCCTCCCACCCGCCCCTCCTGCCCCCAGCTCAGGTACCTTTTCCTCTGGCCACACCGAATCACCACCCCAAAACAGACCAAGCTCTTTCCCACTTCACACCTTTGCACACGCTGACCTGTGTCTGACTTGTCTGCCTTAAAACCTCTGTCTCTCTCCTGTGCCAGGAAATGTCACATACATTGTTGAGTATTAAAACCCAATTTTGCCTCCTCTATGAAGACTTCTCAGACCCTCCAGGCTGAGTCAGTCATGCTCACCACTGAGCTTCTGTGGTGCTTTAATGCCTCTATTCAAGCAAACCATATTTTCTGCATCAAAGATTGTAACACATGATTTGATACATCAACTGACAACTAAGCAGACTTTAAAAATCAAGGATAAATGTTTTTTGGGATTATAGTACTTATCATGTTATACTGAAATTTTGTTCGTACATGCCTGGGTGGTTAGCTCTTCAAGGACACAGACTGCTCCTCCTTTTTTTTTTCTCGTTTTTTTTTTTTTTTTGGTACCCGGGCCTCTCACTGTTGTGGCCTCTCCCGTTGTGTAGCACAGGCTCCGGACGCACAGGCTCAGCGGCCATGGCTCACGGGCCCAGCCGCTCTGCAGCATGTGGGATCTTCCCGGACCGGGGCATGAACCCGTTAGATTAAACAGGACAGACCTCTCTCCCTGGATACAGCAAATACTCCTGGGGGCTGTAGTATGTAGACCAGTTAGTTATATATCCTGTTGTTCTTCCCCTTAACCTTCACTGCATTGTGCTTAATCAAAGCACTCTTAGAACGTTTGTTCCTATTCAAGTTATACATCATTGATGACAATGAAAATTGTTACCAATTGTACAAAGGTTTGCAATTTTGACAGAGTTCAAAGACTCAGACTAAAAATATGAAACAAGCTTGGAAGGAGAGGCATCTTCCAAGTAGACGCTGATCAGGGAAGTTTTCTGGAGTTTCTGAGAGTGCACCTCATATAGGTACTGCTTGATTCAAGATTAAGTCTTATATATACTACCAGATGTAAAATAGACAGCTAGTGGAAAGCAGCCGCATAGCACAGGGAGATCAGCTCGGTGATGTGTGACCACCTAGAGGGGTGGGATAGGGAGGGAGGGAGGGAGATGCAAGAGGGAAGAGATATGGGAACATATGTATATGTATAGCTGATTCACTTTTTATAAAGCAGAAACTAACACACCATTGTAAAGCAATTATACTCCAATAAAGATGTTTAAAAAAATTGAGAAATAAAAAAAAAGATTAAGTCATTTAAAAAATATGCCATAGGATGGCTGATTTTCAAGTTTGGTAGTTTCTTACAAAACTAAACAGTCTGACCATACGTTTCAGTAATCACACTCTTTGGTATTTATCCGAAGGAGTTTAAAACTTATGCACACACAAAAATCTGCACATGGATCCTTGTTGCAATTTTATTAATTGCCAAAACCGTGAGACAACCAGGATGCTGTTCAGTAGGTGAATGGATAAACTGTGGCATATCCATACAATGGAATATTATTCAGCACTAACAAGAAATAAGCTATCAAGCTGTGAAAAGACATGTAGGGATATTAAATGCATATTGCTAAGTTAAAGAAGCCAACCTGAAAAGGCTACGTACTGCATGATCCCAAACACATAACATTCTGGAAAAGGCAAAACTGTAGAGACAATAAAGAGATCAGTGGTTGCCAGGGGCTGGGGCATAGGGAGGAGTGAGGGAGGAGTGAATGGGCAGAGCATGGAGGATGTTTAGGGCAGTGAAATTATTCTGTATGATACTATAATGATGGAAGCATGTCCTTATGCATTGGTCAAACCCCACAGAATGTACACCAAGAGTGAACCCTAATGTAAACATGATAGGAACGAGTCAACGTAGGTTCTTGGATTGTAACTAATGTACCAATCTAAGGCTGGATGTTGATAGTGGGGTAGGTTGTGTATGTATGGGGGCAAGGGATATGTAGGAACTCTTTGTACTTTCTGCCCAGTTTTGCTGTGAACCTAAAACTGCTCTAAAAATAAAGTCTGTTATACAAACAGACAAACACTGTAGAATGTGGAAAATTCTGTCCATGAGCTTCTATGGTACTTGAGGAAAAAGCAGCCTTCTATACTCTTCAAGGCTCAGAAGCCTTCCTGAATCTCATGCTGGGTGAGGTAGGTACTCACTCC
This sequence comes from Neophocaena asiaeorientalis asiaeorientalis, assembly GCF_003031525.2. Taxonomy (NCBI): domain Eukaryota; kingdom Metazoa; phylum Chordata; class Mammalia; order Artiodactyla; family Phocoenidae; genus Neophocaena; species Neophocaena asiaeorientalis. The sequence continues at coordinate 140,431 of NW_020175052.1, forward strand.
ATGGACCACCCCCACCCCATGCCTTTACTTCCTCATCTCCTCTCTAGACTTCAAGACCCTTGAGGGCAGGAACTGTGTTCGATTCAGTGTTGCATCCCCATTGCCTGGTATCTATTAGATGCTTAATGCACGTGTGCAATGAATCAGAGAGTGTGGGCAGCTACGGAGCTGCCCTAAAACACGCTTGACTGAAGCCGTAGCTCTGGATGCCTCTGGGAAACCACCCTCTGAATCAGCTACACTCTCTCTTGAGAAAACGGGGCAACTGCTTCTGGCGGTACTGTGTTGGGTTCTGCTTGAGGGGCCATCTGAACAAAAAGCTGCTATTTCTGAAAATATCTCAAAAACAGAGAACGTTAAAGCACCAGGTTGGCCTTCTTAACTGAAAGAAAACTCTAGATGAGGAAAATATTACACCAGAAAATGGGAAACTGACTAGGATCTGGCCGACCTAGTTTCAGGCCCAACTCTTTCACTTACTGACTGTGTGAAGGTGGACATCTGTGAGCCTGGTTCTTTGAGAATAGAACAGGCAAACCCTTGGGTTGGATGAGCCCAAATCTCCCTTTGACCTTTGTGATTTAGTACAGCCCAACAGCAAAGGAAGTACTTTTAGCCTTCATGGTCTATGTCCTCTCTGAAGCAATTTACCAGCTATCCTTGCTATATTTCCATTTGGCAACTTGTTTATAATAATCTTCATTTCATGTATGGTGCTCATATTCTCAGTTTGCCCTCACCCACACCCCACCCTAGATTAAAGGACTCTTTATGCCCTTTTCTGCAGACTGTGTCTTCTGTGGCTCTCTTGCCATTTGAGATCAGAGAGCAGGAAAAGGAGGAGACCAAGGTATTTCTTCCCCATTCCTTCTCTGATATATTAGTTTCCTAAGGTTCTCAAAACAAATTACCACAAACTGTGTGGCTTAAAACATTAGAAATTTCTTCCGTCTCACAGCTCTGGAGGACAGATGTCTGAAATTAAGGTGTCAGCGGGGTTAGTTCTTTCTGAGGCTCTTGGGGAGAATGTGTTTCATGCTTGTCTCCTGGCTTCTGGTGGCTGCTGGTGACCCTTGGCATTCCTTGGCCTGTAGAAGCATCACTCCAATCTCTGCTTCCATTTTCTTTTCTTTTTTTAAATTTTATATTGGAACATAGCTCATTAACAATGTTGTGTTAGTTTCAGGTGTACAGCTAAGTGATTCAGTTATACATATTACATGTATCTATTCTTTTTCAGATTCTTTTCCCATTTAGGTTATTACAGAATAGTGAGCAGAGTTCCCTGTGCTATACAGTAGGTCCTTGTTGGTTATCTATTTTAAATACAGTAGGGTGTACACGTCAATCTTAAACTCCCAAACTATGTCTCCCTGGGCTCGAGTGGGCAGGGCAAACGCTCTCCTCTGCTGCTCCTCTGGTCTGGGGGTCTGGGAGGGCCGCTCCCGCCTCCTCTCCTGATCTTCCAGGCCTCCCTCTTATGTCCCCAGGACAAATGTGGGCAGTGAGGGGGAGATGGGGGCCTTGGAGGGCAGGGGACTGGCCTGCAAGCTCAGCAGGCTCCCGGTGCCCGAGTGGGTGGGGCAGTCGCCCTCCACTCCTCCTGGAAGGCCCCTCCCACCTGCCTCTCCTGATCTCCCCAGCCTCAGGGGCACCGATCTTGTCTGGCCTCCACTTCTTCACCCCCTCGGTCCCCCTACATCCTACCGGCTCACTCTGGGGTTCCTCCCGCCTCCTTGGGGGTCAGAGTTCCCCACCAGTGGCAGGCAGGTGCCCTAGTTGTGGGGAGATGCTAACTTCGCGTCTTCCCATACCACCATCTTGACTCTAAAATTAATTCTTACAGTGACCCTTAGGTAAGTACTATTCCTATTCCCACCTTGCAGGTGTGGAAACTGAAAGAGAGTGATTAAGTAACTTGCTCAGAGTCATACACCTAAAATAGGAAAAGTCAGAAATCAAACCTCAGGCAGACTAGCTCTAGAGCTTGTACTTTAACACTATGCTATCTTGCCTCCATGGCATTCCAATGCATGAACAAAAGAAATTAGATAACATAATAAAGGAAATAAGTAACAGACATAAAAGGTATCTTTACAAGAGCATCAAAAACTTTCAAAGAAATTATGTATAAAGCTAACAAAAGATATGCAAGACAGAGCTCCTTACTGTGGAGGAAGCCCTGGCTTCCAGCAGGCTTGCGGCTTCTGACAGGGGTAAAGAGTGTGCTCAGGACTCCTGCAAGTACATAGGATGCTCTGTGTGGTACAACTGTCACTGTAACTTCCGTTAGCAAATCACCTCCTGGATTTCAAACAATGAGCCCTGGCCTAATCTTCTACAATTCACTTATCAAGTTCCATCCCTGGCACCTGACTTTTCAGGGCAACAGCAGAGAGCATTTCCTCTTTCTCGATCAGCACTGTGGCTTTCCCTCCTTCCAGAGGGTGACGTGTGGAGCCTAGTCTCCATCCAGCATAGACTCCCTATGTTATTAGCAACTCCAGAGACAGTGCGTCAGTTTGGAATCTCCACCTGCCCCCAGTGCCAAAGCTGTCTCCAAAGCTTGACCTCCATCACTATACAAAAAATATCTTTTAGCACCTTGGAGAAGCTCTTATCTATAAGAAGCCTGGCCAAAGACTTCAGCCAAATTTTCCAAATTCCAGTTTGGCAGGCTGCTTACAGAGATTTCTTTTTCAACATACACAGTTTAATAATTCATATTCTGAAAAATTTACAGAATGATCCCATAAATACCTCTGATATTATGCCCAGGACTAACTTCATCCTTAATAGGACCCTGTTTCATAACAGACTGTCTGCAGCATTCGTACTACTAATATAGGACCAACGGGGTCTTTGCTGTCAGGCTCCCAGAGTAAGAAGAGGCAACAGAATGAAGAGAGTTTCTGAGATTCCCTTCAAGGCATAGAAATATCCTGGGGATACCTATGGAACTGTGCTCAAGGTTGGTTCTTTGCGTCCTCGGAAGCTAATTAGTCATCCAGCTTGGCCGCGTAGTCTGCCCTCTTAGCTGAAAGGTAAACTCTACTGTATCTCTATTCTCAGTTGATTGTCGTAATTCTAAATCTTCTTTTTTTTTTTTTAAGTTTATTTATTTATTTTTGGCTGTGTCTGGTCTTTGTTGCTGTGTGCGGGCTTTCTCTAGTTGTGGTGAGCGGGGGCTACTCTTTGTTGCGGTGCGCTGGCTTCTCATTGCACTGGCTTCTCTTGTTGCAGAGCATGGGCTCTAGGGCACACAGGCTTCAGTAGTTGCAGCACACAGGCTCAGTAGTTGTGGCTCACAGGCTTAGCTGCTCCTCGGCATGTGGGATCTTCCCGGGCCAGGGCTCGAACTGGTGTCTCCTGCATTGACAGGCAGATTCTTAACCACTGCGCCACCAGGGAAGCCCTCTTCTTTTAATTGCAACAATACTTATACTTTTCCTTATACTCCTCTAACTGGGGGAAGAAAAATTGCTAGGATAATTTTAAAAATAGATTTAAAAAACTAGACTAAGCTAATATTTGTAGAGTTTAAATTTTTTAATGTACTGTACTGTTGACTGGCTTCTAAATATCTTCTATCTACATTACAGATCATGCCTCTTCTTTCTATTCCTTAAACGTCTGTTCCTCTATTGTAAGACTCACTAACTCCAGGGAAAATGCTTTCATCAAGTTAATTACAACCATGATAGTGCCAAGACACATTGTAAAAACAGTGCTCACTTTTCAGTATTGTTAGGGGTTGCTTAGGTGTCTTTTATCACTAGAATCCCTAGATGCCTTCCATTTCTCAGAGTCCTAAAAGTTTAATCTCCAAGAGCTTCTAAAAAAAGGAAAGAGAAACTATAATTAACTCTCTGTAGTACTATTATGGACTGAATATTTGCCTCACCCCACCCCATCCTGGCTATATTTGGAGATGGGGCCTCTAAGGAAGGAAGGAAGGTTAAATGAGGTCATAAGGGTGAAGCCCGGATCCAACAGATTAGTGTCCCTACAAGCAGAGACACCAGAGCACACAAACACACACTCTCTCTCTCTCTGCCCCTCCCCTCTTTCCTTTTCAATCACCCTCTCTCTCCAAACACATACTGAGGACAGGCCATGTAAGGATGTTAGAGAGATGGTGGCTGTCTACAAGCCAGGTGAAATTCCTCACCAGAAACCAAACTTGATGGTGGCATCTTAATCATGGACTTCCAGCCTCCAGAACTGTGAGAAAATAAATGTATGTTGTTTAAACCACTTGGTCTGTGATGTTTTGTTATCGCAGCCTGAGCAAACTAAGTACCTATAAAGCTTCAGAGGATTTTAAGCTGGGGCCCATGGATAGTACTGTGTTCTATAAAACTGTTTTAAATGTAATCATATGTAGTTTATGGATTTAGAAATATTATTCTGAGAAGGGCTCACCAGACTGCCAATGAGGCCCATGGCACAAAATAAACCTCTTTATATATTATTTGGGCAGACATAAAATAAGTATATGTGGTGTCAGTGTGATATGCCTCTCCAAGTGTTTTCAACCATAAATTTTACTAGGACCTAGTACATGCTAGTCTATAACCTTTAACTATATTAATATCTGTAGATCAATATAGATATAGAAGAGGAAGATTATTATGTAGAATTTTCTAAAATATTTAATTCTACCAGATACGTTGAGTGCGAGCCACTATGTTCTATAGTATAACTGTATATATAGGTACCATATGTGTGTACCATACATACCATAGTATACTACATAATAAGTATTACAAATTGTTGTGAACATTATGAGGGTAATTTCAACGGGCAACTAAAATATTATCAATAATATTTTAAAGCTGAACTGTAAGAGTCCTTCCAATAAAGCAGAGCTGCTGACATCTGAAATGGAAACAACTCACACCTTTGCAGTCAGTGCTTCGAGAAGAAAGCTAATGAATCAATGCCAATGAGCGGACTAGGAAAGTCAATCAAATATTTCTGCTGCACTAGGTGCTAGCCAGAATAAAGAATGAGTCAGTGGTTTATATACAGGTCTAAGGAACCTAAATACCATATCTGGGAGAAATCATTATCATCATCATCATCGTCACCTCCAGATCTGAGCTATCTCACAACTCCATCAACATCAAATCCTACCACCAAAAAAACCAAACAAACCAGTGCTTTATAAAATAAAGAATTGGGAAGAATTAAGCAAGCAGAGGCCAAGCTTTCATGGATATGCAAGTAAAATAGCTATGAAAATAGCCTTTCTGAGGGGTTTTCCTTTGCATTGCATTTGTACACAATTATATTTATAATTTATATAATTATATTTTGAAAGACGCTGCATAAGAATAGGCAATATATGAATAATACTACCAACCTTCAACAGTTCATCCTAACGACATGGAAAAAATATGGATAATATAAATAAAGGGAACTCTTATTTTATATAGTCTGTGCCCAATATCCCATTGAGTTGACTTTACTAGTTACTCTCAGACTAGCCTGCATTTGGGGAAGAGCAAGTTGCTATAGAATAATGATTTTAAAAAGATGTAAAAAACTAGATTAAACTAACATTTGTAGAATTCTTTACATTTTAAAAACGACTTTCACACACATTCTCTGAAGCTATTTAATAGTTGTCTATATGTGGTATACATTTTTACAAGCACGTCTATAACTAAAAGATTTAAAATTAGTTTCTTTAAAGTAAACTACCAAATTACAAATGGTTTTAGTATTGATTTCTATTAAGTATATTGTTCGGTCAGATGTCTGTTTGTGTTTGTTATATTGTCTAACACTACAGTTTAAGTGGACATTTACCTGAATCACTATACTGAAATTAATGCTAATTGGTATACAAAGTGATGAAGGAGAATGGACTATTTAATTGAGCTAGATGTGTAGAGGTATGCATGTTTTCAAGCATCGATTCCAAGAGATAAGAGTCATATTTTTCTTAGTGGACAGGTAGCCATAGAGATGGGGTAGCCATACAGTGGGGACAGTTCCTGGAAGATATACCCAAACATCTGTGCCCCTTCCTAGTCCTATTGAATGGGTCCTTTAATACTTGAACCTGGGCTTCCCTGGTGGCGCAGTGGTTGAAAGTCCGCCTGCCGATGCAGGGGACACGGGTTTGTGCCCCGGTCCGGGAAGATCCCCCATGCCGCGGAGCGGCTGGGCCCATGAGCCATGGCCACTAGGCCTGCGCATCCGGAGCCTGTGCTCCGCAACGGGAAAGGCCACAACAGTGAGAGGCCTGCGTACCGCAAAAAAAAAAAAACAAAAAACAAACTTGAACCTGATTGCAAAAAATGTAGGTAGCCACCCATAGGTCTCAAAACTAGCAGAGGGGAGATATATATAAAAGGACTGAGTCATGTGGTTTGTTATAGAAAGTGAAGTAACTAGAATGCGGAGTGCATACTAAGGGGTGATGGACAGGCCTGGGTGTGTGTGAGGTGGACAGGTCGGCTGAGTCCAGGTCATAAGAAAATTTGAATGCCAGGTTAGGGAGTCTGGAATTTGTTCACTAGTCAGTGGGGAGCCATGGAAAGCATAAGTTGATAACTACTTTTTAAAAAGTCAAAATTTCTTTAGAGTTTTATGACACAGATAGGAAGACTTTACCTGCCTTGTTCATCTTTGTATCCCCAGGACCCAAAAGATTGCCAGGCGCATAATAGGAATTCACTATATATTTGCTGAAGGAATGGAGGAGCCTGAAGGAGTCTCTGTAGAGAAATTACACAAGATTTAAAAGCCATTTAGGATTATTTCAAATTTGGGGAGGCAATTTGACCATATGCACCAAGACTCTTATAAATACTCCTGTCTTTAAATCAGTAACTCTATTTGTGGGACTCTGTTCTAAAGTAATAATCCTAAATGAGGAAAAGCTTTATGCATAAAGTGTATTACAATATTGCTTTTAATAGAAAAACATGGACATAATCAGCCTAACAATTGGGAAACAAGTTACTGTGTGCCTTCCTCCTGTGCGGTATTTAATATGCTGTCACCAAAATTATGATTATAAAGACAATACCAGAGGAAAACATTTATATTATTAAGTATAAATATAACAAAACTCTACCAAGATGCACAATTGAAGATAGAGTATGATTATAAATTATGGGAAGGGGGAATCTCTCTCAGTTAAAAGGGTTTTTCCCGGGGTGGTAACATTTTGTTTTCTTTCTTTTCCTCTTATCCTTCTGTGCGTTTTCCTGTTTTTCAAAATTACTTCATTCACTCAGCAAATATTTACTGAGAGCCCATTATGTGCCAGGCACTGCTCTAGGAACTTGGGGAAACATCAGTGAACAAAACACAAATCCTGTCCTCACGGAACTTACACATTTTAGTTGGAGAAGGCAGAAAATTAACAAGATAAGTCAATTAAGTGGCATGTTAGATGATTAGTGATCGGCAAAAAAAATAAGGCAAAGAAAGAGAATAAAGTCAATACTACATTTACTTTCTGACCTGGAGGGGGAAGATATTCATCCAGGTAAAAGGACCGAATTCGGAACTTGCGCAGCGGTAAGACTGAGAGCCCGGGATACGCCAGCCCTGCAGGTGACGCTGCAGCCCGGGCCGGGCGGGGCGGGTTTAGGTGGGGCGCGGGAGCGCTAGGTGAAGCGGGTCACGTGACGTGAGGGGGCGGGAGCAGGAGGACCACGAAAACACCGAGTTTGGCTCAGCACTTTCTCTCCAGAAAGGCGGGCGGAGCCGGAAACCAAACAAACGTCTTCTCAGAGCTTGGGGGCGGGGCAGGCGGGAGAAGACGGAGCCTCCAGAGCCGAAGCCTTCGCGGAGTTGGTTTTTCGGTTGCTGGTCGTTGTGGCCGAGGGGTCTGAGGTCGGGCTGAGACGTGGGGAGCAATGGCGACCTTTGTGAGCGAGCTGGAGGCGGCCAAGAAGAACTTGAGCGAGGCCCTGGGGGACAACGTGAAACAGTAAGAACTCCCCGGACGCAGCCTCCGGGTTTCCGCGCGGGTGCTCCCTCAGCTTCGGGCTGCCGACCCACTATGGAGTTGTCCCCCGCGGCCGCGAGGCCTGTGCAGCCCTCGCGTAGCGGGTGGCGGGGCCTCTGGGTTTCTCGGGCCCGGGAAGGGGCCGGCGGGCAACCCCGACTCACCCGGCTGGAGGGGCCGGGCCTCCCTGGTTCCCTCCGGAACCTCGCGGGCGCCTTCGCCCGAGGCTGTGCCCTGGGTGGGGCGGGAAAAGCTAACTCCACGCTTTCACGCCCAAGGGCCTGTTGGGCGACTGCGGCCCGTGCGAGGGTGCGGGACGCATGTGGCTGACTACCGGCCTGGTCTGAGCCGGCGCCGCGCAGGCGGCCCGCTCCCGAAGGGCTTCCTGGAGGCAGAGGCTTATTGAGCGCGGGTGTTGTGGGCACTGTCGGTAAGAGCGTGGACAGCAATTTCGGAAGGCAGACAGACCCTCCGGTGAAATAGTCACCGAACAATACTGCAGTTATAGTGATGAAAGCAGTAGCAGACATTTACTGAACACCTTTTAAGCGCTCTAAATGTATTATCTCATCTAATCCTCACAACAGAGATGTGAGGTAGGTGCAATTATCGTTCCCGTTTGATAGATGAGGACTGAGATTTTGAGAGGTTAAGTAACTCTTCAAAGTCATGGCAGGATTGGGGCCTTTGCGTCTGATTTCTGGCTCTGATACCTTACAGAGGGTTGCAAAGGACCCCAGAGACTCTCAGACAGACTTTCACCCAGTTTATAGCAGGGGACCGAGTACACAGTGGGGTCAGATGCTGAAATGGCCGAGTGTAAAATCAATAACTCAATACAAGGCTGAAGTCATAGAAGGAACCCTCTGAGGCACAAGGTCAAGTTTGGAAATTTTCAAAACATTGTTATTACAATTTTATTTTTCTAAAATATAAGAAGCAAATTTTAAACGTTTAAAAGTATAAGTCTTGTGTTGTTGCTAGATGGTTTCTGTGATATTCTACACGTTTGCATTACTTAACAGACACTCACCTTGAAATGATGTTTCTGGAGGAGCAAGGTGTTTGGGGGATCTTTCTTTTTCTCCAGCACTTTCTCCTTCTCATCTTTCTACTTTTCATTATGACTGGAGATTGAAGTTACTTAACTTGGATGTCATACGTGATCTTTGGAGTTTTGCCTTCTTGTGAAATTTTGGGGTGGCAGAGTCTACTTTTCGCCCTCGCAAGATAGATATGCAGAATTCCCATGTAAGACTTCTTAGAACACTCATGGCCTAAATGGAATAACTAAGAACAAAATACAATTTTTAAAGATTATTTTAATAGTAGGAACGTTAATAAATCAAACTACAAACACTAGAATTAAAATTTAATCATCTAATCTGTTATTTTGGCATAATTATTTAATTTTTTGTAAACATTGATTCCCAAAGATAAAATGTTCTACCTAAAGTTATATTTTAATATTCATGTTGACTTTGTCTCTTTCCTTGCTTACTTAATTAAAAATTCTTAATTATTTTAATGAGTAAAATTGACAGCTTTTACCTTCATTAATTACTATAGCTTATTTTTGTAATACAGCTGAAATTTACACTTTTTAAGCACAAAAGACTTTTCACTGGGTTACATCTAAGATGCTTACAAATATTTGAAAGTGAATGTTTCCATGTTACAATAAACCTGGCTTGTGTGTATAATTGATTGATTAGATGCGATGGTGAACTCTGTGATACCACACTCCTCACACAAGCTTGGAGTTACCAGAAATGTTGAAGTTAGCATTTCCTGTTTGGTCTTTAAAGGTCAACACTGGCTATCAAACGTTGGTCACATAGAGCTGCCAAAGCTAATTTGGTGCATCTTTAGCTGAATCTCCACTAACAACGCAATCAAAATATGCTTTTGTGCCAGGAACAGTTAATGATAACAGTGTTGTTCTCTAGTAGTTTCTTCCATTCTCTCATTGTCTTTTCCCCCTTCTGCTCCTTGAAAAGCGCTTCTTGGTTGAACAGTCTGTGATATTGCTATACAGTAATTTCTCACATTTCCTCCATGAGTAGTTAGCTTTGGTTTGTACAACGTGACCATTTAAATGTGGTCCTTGTTCGTAGGTAAAATATATAATAAGGTGTATAAGGAACTCAGATATGAGTTGCTTTCTATTTATGCAGTGGCCCTAATGTTCTTTATGTCAGGTTGTGTGCCCATGTCAGCTTGTAGAAAGAAATGAGCTTTGCTGGCTAACTCACTTTGTATAGTACCCAGTAGAGTTCTGGGTTCAAATGGGTGCCTAGTTTTTCGGATGATTTAGCCATATGTTATTTAATTTTCTTCAGGTATCTCAAGTGCTTCCTAGTCTGACCCATTTATACTCATCACCCATCATCCTCACCTACATAGAGGTTGACTAACTTTGTTTTTGGTATTTTTGAGGAAAACAGTCATTTGTCCATGGCTCTACAGCAAGTTAATACAGGGACCAGGATTGGGGAGCGAGTCTTCAACTTGATAGCCAGTGTTGGCTATTTGGGCTAGAAAGTTTGCCACTGGAAAAGATAGACAGCATCATGTTGGCAGAGCCTTGCCTTAGTTCTGGAACAAGTTCATACACCAAATATAAATATATTTGCCTCTTTCTTATAAAATAGGAACACAGGGCTTTTAAAATAATGAAGTTTTTCTCATGTTACTATCTTCTTTTGTTGTATAAAATGGGATAGGAAAAGACTTCTGTTTTTCTGTGGAGCTTTATTTCATTTTTTAGTTGTTCTTTGAAAAAAAAAAGCAGGGGTTGGGGCATTTAAGTGTTTGATGTTGGGAAGTTATTACTGACTGCTGGGTGTGACTAGTCACGTGGAACATGGTGCCAGGCTCTAGAACTAACATGTTTTGCTGTTGAATGAAATGGGTCTTGGGAAGCTTTAAGACGCCACTAAAGCTACGGGTTTTCTCCGGTGTGGGGGGGAAGGGGAGGATGAGGGCAAAGCACAGGAACCCAGGCAATTACATATATACTTAGTCAGACTTAAGCTAGTCTACATATGGGAGAACAGGAGAAACCCTGCCATGGGTATAATAGGTCAGTGAGAGCATTAAACCATCTCGTTTAGGAATCGCTGCTTTTTTTTTGTTCTTTTCTGTTAGAAACTCAAATGAGCATTAGAAAGTAGTTAATCGTGAATTGAAAGTGATTGTAAAACATACTAAGTAATTTTTAGCTCTGTTTCTTGAAGGAGGAGTAGCTTTCTTCAGCACGGAAACAAGGGGTGTGGATGTGAAAAGTAAAGTATTTTACTCCGATTTCTACTAATGTTGTTAAGGTATAAAAGATTGGATCCTTTTTTCCTACTAGTTAACTAGTAATTTTTATGATTAGTGGTTGGTTTTCACTTTAAAAACCACTAAGTTTCTCCTATGCTCAGGTATTTTTCTTTGTGGCGAGCTGTTTTAGAATCCCATTCAGCCAGGATAGATTAAAACTTGAGTTCATTTGAAAGGAAAGAGGTTGCCCAGAATTGGTATTAATGTCCATAAAATACATACACATTTTAAAATATAAATCTTTTTAAAATTGAGGTATAATTGACATATAACTGTATATTAGTCTCAGGGGTACAACATAATGATTCAGTATTTGTATATATTGCAAAATGGTCACCACAGTAACTCTAGTTCACGTCTCTCACCATACATAGTTTAAAAAAATTTTTTTGTGATGAGAACTTTTAAGATCTCCTCAGCAATTTTCAAATATGCAATATTTGATAATTTTAATAATACTTTAAAATATAAATCTTAAGTGTAGGTTTCTGGTGAGCAGGTCTTTTAGAAGGGCAGCAGTGAGAAAGGAAAGGTACAGCAGTGGTTTTTGGCTGGTTAACTCATGAGTCTGATTCTATGACTACTGCTCAGTCCCTTTTAGGGAGGACTTTCCGTCTTCTGACGGTATTCTGATTCCTAAGTAGCTTAAACAACAGAGATTTATTTTCTCACAGTTCTGGAGTCTAGAAGTCTGACATCAAGGTGTGAGCGTGGTTGTCTTCAGAGGCCTCTCTTGGCTTTTGCCTGCTGTCTCTCTCTCTGTGTCCTAATCTCTTCTTACAAGGACACCAGTCACACTGGGTTAGGGCCCACCTTGACGACTCCATTTTTACTTAATTACCTGTTTAAAGGCCCTACTTCCTAGTACAGTCACATTCTGAGGTACTGGGGGTTAGGGCTTCAACAAATGAATTTGAGGGGAATACAGCTCAGTCCATAACACTAGGGAATGCAAAATTTCCTTCCTTCCCTGGGAGTTGAGGCAGATAAGGTGAACTTGGGGAAGAAGCAAATCCTGAGGCTCTTAATATTGTTTCTGCCTCTGCAGATACTGGGCTAACTTAAAGTTGTGGTTCAAGCAGAAGATCAGCAAAGAAGAGTTTGACCTTGAAGCTCATAGACTTCTCACACAGGATAATGGTAAAATAATTACCTGGGGAGTTATTTTACTGTTCTGAAGTTTTCCCAGATTTGCAATAAATTAAAAGTTTATTTAAAATTTAAAAAATTTTTGGTTTTAGTGGTATGTAAGGTCATTTAAATAATGTGGATATTTAAAATTAAATGGAAAGAATGACAGAGTAGGGGATATCCAAAGTCCTTAAAAGCTAGACTGAAACAGTGGGTTCCTTATGTTGTAAATATTCTGTATTTGACTTGTGACAATCTTCCCTTTTTCAGTCCATTCTCACAACGATTTCCTCCTGGCTATTCTCACGCGTTGTCAGATTTTGGTGTCTACACCAGGTAAGGGAGTGGAAACACCTCCAGGGATGTCAGTCAGCAAAACCACAGAACGCTGGGCTTACTAGACTTTCACTTCCTTTAACAGACTTGTTTGCAAATGAAATGTTCTTTGAACTGCTCAGAAGAAACATTTTATTGTGTAATACAGATTCTTCTGTAGAACCTTTTTAAAGCAGGTGATTTCTCTGTCCTTTCATTGACTTTTGGTCTCTACCCCCCATTCAGCTGGGTTTAGATTACTTAAATAAATGAGAGGTGAGGAGGAGGGTAGGTGGTCAGGAGGAAGAAGCTGAGGAGTGAAGGGAGGGAATTTGGTGGTTAGGAGAGCGTTTCCATAGATATAGGGAAGGTAAAGTACTAGCATCTGGAAGGTTGGAGCTTCAGCATGTGTTTGGCAAACTATTGGTGAAGAACAAAGGTAGTAATAGCAGCATGTTGGGGAGGTATGTGGATGCTAAGTCTGTCACTTCAACCTAAATAAATAGGTATAGACAGAATGATTCCTTTGTCCCTAATTTTTTGGAGCTTAAGTGGTACAAGTCCCCTCTTTCAATTTTATTTTAATCAGTCAAAAAAAAAAAAACTAAATGCATTAAAACTTTGCCTCATGATAAAGCTTATCCTGGGCTCTTGTTAAAAACTTGAATTTACAGGTACCTCCTACTGTAGATTAAATTGAAGTTTTTGTTGTTTAAAGGGCCTGTGGTGATTCTGATGATCATTTATTAAAAGCCCGTGTTATCTAGAAGTGACTAGTATTTTGTATCATCCCCTTCTGCTAAGCTCTGTTGTAAGATAGAGATTCAGATGAGATCTCCTAAAGGCTTGTTCTCCACACTCAAAGAAGTCGCCATTGGTGTGAAGAATAATAAACAGTGAGCGTTGTTTACGGAGGTTGGTGTTAGAGAGGGAAGGCTGTTTTCCACCCCTCACCACACCCCTCACTGCACATTCTACACTGTGTCACATTTCTAATGTTTAATTTAAATAGAAATGGACTTTCGCCAGTTAGATCATAAAGATAATCCACTTCATTGTATAAAGTTTAATTTGATCAGAAAAGCCAACATTGTAAGGATTAGATCTTACTTTTTAGGTAGGTATATTCTAAAGTGGCACCCACCCAAAAGGTTCAGTGGGATGATCGGAAATAAAAACCTTGGTTGGGGCTTCCCTGGTGGTGCAGTGGTTGAGAGTCCGCCTGCCGATGCAGAGGATGCGGGTTCGTGCCCCGGTCCGGGAAGATCCCACATGCCACGGAGCGGCTGGGCCCGTGAGCCATGGCCGCTGAGCCTGCGCATCCGGAGCCTGTGCTCCGCAACGGGAGAGGCCACAGCAGTGAGAGGCCCGCGTACCGCAAAAAAAAAAAAAGTAAAAAAAAAAAAAAAAAACCTTGGTTGATAGGAGTCAAGGGGCTTGGGTTCAAGTTTAGGTTTTGCCACTAGCTTAGATAATGTAGTTAATTACTGAGTGTTCTTAGCATCCACATTTGTAAAATAGAGAGTAATATCTACCCTGCAGGATGATTAAAAAAAAAAAAAACAGATGAAAGAACATGCAAAAAGTGCTCTTAAAAAAAAAAAAGCCAAACAAATACGTAGTGGTGTTAGTATAAGTTTTGATTTTAACTAAATAAAGCCTTTGATATTCTTGAATGTTTGTTGTTGGTTAAAAATAAATGAAGAAACATTGGAATTTAGAAATTATTTCTCAAACACCCAAAATGTCTTCCCTTAAAATGAACTTAATATTTGCTGGCAACAAAGAGGTGATTTCTATTAAAAGTAAAGTATAGAAATACAGGTTTTTATACTTTACTAATTGTGATCAGGTTGGTTACTGTTTTTCTAAGTCAGGCAGGAAAGATGCTTTTAATAATGTTATTTATTGAATACTGTAACTGCAGTGCCTTAGACGCTTTACGTGCATTATCATTAATCCTCACAACAACTCTTCAGAGGTATTAGCCTCTTTTTTATATGCTAGGAAACAAACTTCAGAGGAGAGAAAACAAAACAAAATAAAAACGTACCTGAGGCCCTCTTCAGCTAGTAAGTAGAAGTGTTGGATCCAAACCAAAATCTGACTGCTGCTGTGAAGGCCTCCTTCCTTGGGGTCAGAGTCAGTCCTTGCCATGCTTTGCTTCCTCACCCAAGGTATATTTGGCCACTCAGCAGCAGCATCGCCTAACATCGAGTTCCATTCATCAGGGAAATCATCTAAGATTGACCGGCCTTACCAGGTGTGATCTAGGTGTGCCAAAGACACTTAAAGCGATGGAGAAGAGGAACTTGACTTCCCAAACAGTTCTTTTTTAGCTGAGGAACCAGGAAGATTTTTTCAAAGCTTTACGAACTCATTCTTCCAAAAACATCAAGATGAAATAATGTTTTGCTAGAATGATGGGTGATTTTTTTTTTTCTTTTCCTAAAAAAATTCTTTGGGATATTTTTTTCAAGTGTACTGTAATGAGCTTGTATAACTTTTGATTTTTTTTTAACACTAAACTATTATCTGTTCATGGTTTAAAAAAATATAGTACAGAGGGTCTTAGAATGAAAAGCTTCCCCCTCCTAGACCAGCTTGTTCTCAAAGACAACTGCTTTTGCTTTTTGTTCTTCTTATGGGACGTCAGTGGCTCCGTATAGTGTGCTGAAACGTCTTTCTGGATTGACTGGTTTTAAACATCCGTCTTGCCTTATTGCTCTGTGTTTTGTGAGATTTCCTCAATTCTTTCGTTCAGCCCTTCTGTCCAGTGCATTCTTTAATTCGGCAATTTTTGTAGCGTCTTCTTTTTGTTTTATGGATACCCATCTTCTCAAACTTCTCTGAGGATATGAATTAGAAATTATTCAAGTTCTTTGTGTTGCCTGAATCCTTTATCTCTAGGATCTCAATTTTTTTTTTTTCAGTTTAGTCTTTCTTACCATGTTACAGCTTATCATCAAATGTCTGAGAATCCACATTTACGAATGAAGCATAAAACCTGGAGATTGTGCTTTAGAGTGAGCTGACGGGAGGCCAGCCATTACAGTGAGGTTCCTCAAATGCCAGCTGCAGAGAACTGTGCTCTAGGGTACCAACATTCATACCAGCTACCCAGTAAATCCCAGAAATTTTGTTCTATTTAACTAGAGAAGAGTTCGCCATTCTCCTTTCCCTGCCACCTGTTTATACTGCACTGTATACAGGAGTGAGTGGGGCTGGTTTCATGGGGCCAGGAACTGTCCATGAACTTGGAAGGGCCTGCACTTGGTTTAGTGCTGTACTGTGGTTGTCTTGAAATTCTTAACTTTTGAGCAAGGAACCCTGCATTTTTGTTTTGTACTGAGTTCAGTCCTGGGGGTGAGGGAAGGGGTTTCTATGGATGACATCCTAGAACAAAGAATGATCTTCCATTAATCTTGTTTTAAGCTGTACTATCCCTTCTGGTTCGCACTGCACTCACCTTCTCCAAATCCAGATTCTTTGTGGATATCTACTAGTCAGGTTTATTTACTTCCACCTATTTACCAACCTTGCCAACTTAGGTCACAGCTTCCAAGGGTCCGCTTTGTAAGTTGGCTCCTTTTTAGCCCATCTTTGAAATTTGTTGAGATCTCATCTTGGTCTGCCACTCGTTTTGCTTTTTATCTGTGTTATGGATGTGTGCCATTTACTTTTTTGTGTGTGTGTGGTACGCGGGCCTCTCACTGTTGTGGCCTCTCCCGTTGCGGAGCACAGGCTCCGGACGCGCAGGCTCAGAGGCCATGGCTCACGGGCCCAGCTGCTCCGCGGCATGTGGGATCTTCCCGGACCGGAGCACGAACCCGTGTTCCCTGCATCGGCAGGCGGACTCTCAACCACTGTGCCACCAGGGAAGCCCCCATTTACTTTTTTCTACTATCATATTTAGTAGGGTCTTGGAAGAGAGAGGAGACAAATACATGTGCTTATTTCACCATCTTGAACTAGAAAACTCTGTCCTGCTTTTATAATACTACTGCTACTAGTAAGCAAACAAACGCCCAGTAAACAATGAAAAATGTGAAAAACAAATTTGTCTTCCTAAAAGAACAATTTTGGTTACAGCTAGAGAAAAACATGTGATTTGAGAGAAGTTGTGTTTAGGGAAGGAGAATGTTTTGTTTAGAGAAGGAGAATGAGAGATCTGAATTTAAGCATTTGTTCATTTTCATCATTTGAGCATTTCATACTTTTTTAGCCTAAAGTGAAAACAAACTTAGCAGTTATCAATTGTCATTCTTTTCTCTTATGATTGTTATTTTTCTGTCTTATAGAGGGTGCTGGATCTTTACCCTGGACAGGGGGTTCTGCAGCCAAACCTGGAAAACCAAAGGGAAAGAAAAAGCTTTCTTCTGTTCGTCAGAAATTTGATGTAGGTTGTTTAGTAGATCTTGGTAACGACTGATTTAAGCACTGGTGTGATGGAACTGGCTTTAGTTTTTTAATGAATATTACAATTCTGGTAGTAAAGTTGGAAAAAAAGGGCATGATTTGGGGAGAAAACGGTGTTATTATATTTGAATTTGGTGAAGAGGGTTTCAAAGATTGTGTCTGAATTTTTATTCCAGTTTGTTATTGTGTAATTATTAATATGTTATCATTAGTACCTAATGATTTTTCAGTAATTCAACAACTATGCCTGTGTCCTTTTTCCTCTTAAATATCTTTGTGGAATGAATAATGTTTCTCAGATTGAAGACTTCTGTTCCAAGGGTCCAGGAGGCCCAGAGGCCTCTGGCAGGATGCTGCTGAAGCCCCACTAGGCCTTGAGCCTTCTGGGGATCCTCAGAGAAATCTTGAAGGCATTGGGCTATAAAATTTGTAAACATTTTAGAATAACTTGCTTTTTTTTTTCTGGTTTATATCCAGGGAACACAGTTTCCCAAAAGTATCCCTTTTATAGATTTGACTGGGTATTGATAGCTTTATTCATTAACATCAACAAATATTTATTCATTTCTACCTTGGCTCTATGTTTTAAGTCAAGAATATTTGATCTGGAGGGCATCAGTATCTCCAGAGAGGTATACTTGGTTTAAAAAAGCATGTTTGATATAAAATACAGTTTTATACTTACTTGGAAAATGGAAAAACAACAAGTATTGCTTTTATAGTACAGACTTCAAACAGGACAAGCCATATTCGCTTCAAAATCTTGTGAGTTGGGCTTAAGCAAAAGCTACTGAGGCATATCTCCCACTGATTATGGAGAATATAATTGGGCTATCAGCATCTCCCAGAGGGAGGCTGAGATTTTATGAGCGGAAAAGATTGGGAAAAACTATTTTTAAAAAAACTAATGACTGTGTCTTAGAAAGATTCTGTGTTGAGAGTTGTCAGTAGAAGATAATGGTAAGAGTTACACTACCCTACATTATCTTGGAATATTTGTTATTAGATCTGTTATATTGGTTAGCTAGGTTTTTTTAGGGCTTTTCTTAAGCATTAATTATATATTTTTATTTTCAGAATCTGCTTACTTACAAGTATACTTAAAATACTCTGACTTGTTTGAAAATAGTTTTATATCTTCTCCTTCTCCCCAGTTGTTGTTTTTAGCACAGAGCCATATATTCTGTGATTACCGAGGTATTAACTGAATAGAATAAACTGCTATGCATAGTACTGTTATCCCCCATAACTCATGTCTTCATTATTACTATGTAATGGGTGTGAATCTGTGATTAGTTGTGCATGAGTTACTTTTTTTTTTTTTCTAACTCTTGTGGTATAGTTTTGGTGGCATTAATTTGTGGGATCTCAGGTCCAATTCATAGGTCACTTTTGTTTGTGTCTTATTACTTGCCACATAATGAATAATTTTGAAAAGTTTTCTTGCCCATAGCATAGATTCCAGCCTCAGAATCCTCTCTCAGGAGCCCAGCAGTTTGTGGCCAAGGATCCCCAAGATGATGATGACTTGAAACTTTGTTCCCACACAATGATGCTTCCCACTCGGGGTCAGCTTGAAGGGAGAATGATAGTGACTGCTTATGAGCATGGGCTGGACAACGTCACCGAGGAGGCTGTCTCAGCTGTGGTCTATGCAGTGGAGGTTGGTTTGCTGGTGGCAGAAACACTCTTACAGGTTGAATGTGACGAGCTTGTGTGAGTCATTCAAAGCTGGTACTGCAAGAAAAGAACTAAAATGTGACTCTGATCTCAGAATTGTCATCATTGAAAGTTGTTTTCTTTTGAGGGGAGAAACATCACAATCCAAACAATTGCCTTCAGTTAACAGACTAAACTTTTCAGAAAGGTTACCTGCATAACACTTTGGATGTTTAATTTCTCAACAAGGGGACAGTTTTTAAGCAAAAAAAAAAGAGATTGAGAATCCTAAAGATTAAAATCACTTGATGTCGCTGTGGTACGGCGTTTGAAGAGCATTATTAGACTTGGCATCTGAACTGTGGGATTCTTGTCTCAGCACACTCTTTCATTCATTCATTTTACTCATTTAGTTACTCGACAGAACATACACTGGGGTCTAGAGTGCACAGGTACTGACCGGTGATGCTGGGTCATTCCTTTCAATTCTCCGGGCCTCCGTTTCCTTGCCGGTACCTCAGAGATTATAATAGCTTTCTCAAGAAGTTATAAACATTTGAATCATAAGTTGTACCATGAAGTCCTGACATGAGCTGATCTTATTGGTAGAACTGAAACATCATCCCTGACCCCAGCACCCCTGTTAATAAGGGTAGGCTGGGACTGGTTCTGTCTCTATTTTCGCAGACATTCTCTGACCCTCTCTTAGGTACTTGGCTCCCACAAGGGCGAAGAGATATTAAATACCTAACTTTCTGTTTATTTCCTATATATCTTTTGTTTATGTGGCTTTTGAGAGAGCCAAGGTTCTTTTTATGCAAGGATTTTAGTAGATTGGGCACTGTAACCAATATGTTCCTGATGGTGAAACATTTTGTACCATTTTAAACCAAGCTTCAAGGTAGTTTGCTGCTTAAAAAAATTACTTATTTTTGTACTTTTATTTAAAGCTATCTGAACATCATTTTTGAGGGAGAGGAGCCAATTCAGAGATATAAAAACTTTAATAAATTTTAAAGTAGAACAAGCCCATCCTAAATAGAACTAAATAAAAATAGCATGTCTCCCTTTGCTCTTTTCTGTACCCTCGTACCCTGGTATGTATGGCTCTGTGGCTGTTTCGTGAATATTCGTCTGGTTTCAGGACTTGTTTGCCTGTCTCACATCTCCATCCACTAAATGCCAATAAACATTTTTTGGTCAAAGGAAGTTTTATGGTTTGCTTTTAAAGGGGAGTTCATGCTATTTTTCTCTTTTTTTTCTTGTTTTTACAGAATCACCTTAAAGATATATTGACATCAGTTGTGTCAAGAAGGAAAGCTTATCGATTACGTGATGGTCATTTTAAATATGCCTTTGGTAGTAATGTGACCCCACAGCCATACCTGAAGAACAGTGTAGTAGCTTACAACAACTTAATAGAAAGGTATGTGAAGTTTCTTGTGATCTTTGCATCCATCCTTCCTAATTGGTTACACTACTCTTCGGTAATAGACCACTGTTAAAGTTGGTTACTGGGGCTCTGTGCGTCTAAGGTACCTCTGAGAGCAGTATGGTTTTATTTTCTTGCATCCTTGCATGATAACCAGTGAATTCGTATGGTACTCTTTATGTTAGGAGTGAAGTTGTAGAGTTTGGCCGCTGCGTGTGGTTTAAAGTGAGTGCCCCCCACTTTCCGAAGTACAGTGGAGTAGTTCCCTGGGGCAGTGCGTCTGGATGGTTCCTGAGCGGTTATCACCTGACTGGTGGGGGGAGTGGGCCGGCTCTCACTCAGGAACGTGGCCTGTGCTTGTTGGGTCAAGGTTGGGTTTCTTGATGGTGGGAGGAGGAGCAGTAGGTGTCTCTCCAGGTCCTTTTCTGGCTTTTTTTAGCTGTAGCTCAAGATAGCGGCCTGTGCTGGGTGTCGTCAGGTTGCTCTTGGCATCCTCTTGTGCAGTTCTGGTCTCTCAGCTCTGATCTCTGGAACCTCTCTGTCTGCACTCCACTGTGGGCTCCCAGGACCTCTCTGATATTCTGAGTCATCCCTCTGAGATGACCTGGATTACCTTCATCCCTGTGTTGTCCCTTTTCAGGGAGAAGAGAGGTAAAGAGATGACAAGGGAGATAAAACTTCAGAGAAAAACGTGTGATTGGGAAGGCTGGCAGGAGTGACGCTGGGGAAGAAGTAATGGGCAGGGAAGGCAGGAGGAGTGACAGTGAGGGGTGTGGGGTGGGAAAGCCGAGCAGGGAGTTGAAGAGAGCAGATAGTGCTGACACCATGGGGAGGGCATGGTGCTGGTGCCTGTTTCATGGCCCCGAAGACCTTGAGACGGCTCACAGGGCTCATCTTGAAGATCACTGGCTTAAACTGGGTTCACTATTTAGATTGCCATAGGTGAGGATTTACTTTCTCAATCTCATTCAGGCATATCTGTTTGGGATTATTTGTTCTCATTTGTGAGTCATTCTTCTCTAGAGAAAAACAAACCAAAAAGAGTAAAAGAGTGGCCCCTCGTAGCGGGCGAGCGCTGGAGCGGTGTGTGACCCTGCTGGGCCTCCAGCTGCCCTCTCCCCCTGCCAGCCTGTCCCTGTGAGGCTCCTATCTCACCGTCGGCCGCTTGTTTCTCTATCAGCGCTGCCTTTGTCTGCTGCCGGAGCCCACGCTCGCGCTCCACTTGTGTTTTCGTTCTAGTTCCCTCCTCACTGTTGTTTCACCTGCGTGTTCTCCAGAATTGCATAGGTTATCTCCTACTGTATTACGATACAAAAATTATGTCTGACTTCCCAGCTGATGTTATATCTGGGTTCTATTTTGGGAAATTGGCAAGATCTGGATGAATTTTCTCCACCCTCCATTTTTGCCTGTTGCTTTTTTTGTGCTTTATTTTCTTTTCTTGCTTGTTATTTTTGATCCTGTTGTCTCCAGTATCATCTACCTTCCTCTCCAGGTTGGTTGTTTCCAATTTCATTTTCCTTTAATGAAGGTCTGTTACTTTTTTCCAACTAGAAGCTCTTCAAGGGCAGGGAACAATTTTGACTCAGTATCCTGACTTAGTATTTTAGCACTGTGGAGGGAGAAGGGTAAATGCAGTTGCACTGCATTTTATTTCCAGCCCAACAGATAGGCTGCCTTTAAAAATTAAAATTATAGACTACTTGTGTATACACTGGCTGAAAGATAACTGGATTTCTGATTCACGTTGAGATATATTTTATAGGAAGTATTCTAGCAGCCCATCCCTATTCCGTTTGTTCAGTTGTTTCCATCTTACTTACTGGGAATATTTCTGAAACATTTTGCTTCCAGCCCTCCAGCCTTTTCTGCTCCTTGTGCTGGTCAGAATCCAGCGTCGCACCTGCCTCCTGACGATGCTGAGCAGCAGGCTGCACTCCTGCTGGCGTGCTCGGGGGACACGCTACCCACGACTTTGCCTCCAGTGAACATGTACGACCTTTTTGAAGCTTTGCAGGTAACTCTTGGCTCCTTAAGGTTTACCTGGATTTATGGATAGGCTCAAAGTTTCTTCAAGTCTACAAAGATATTCACTAGCTTTTCCATTTCCTGGCTTTTGTTTTTCAGTTTCTGTTGTTTGTTATTAAAGCCATTAATAGTAACCTAATCTTTCAAACCCCCGGCTCAAGAGTCCTTCCTAACTTACCTCCCGCATCTCTCACCTCCCCAGTGAAAGAAAAAAAATCTCCTTGTCCCCTTATTTCTATCTCAGAGCCTTGTTATTTCCTTGTTTTCTTGTTATCTGATTTGGGATTAATTAGGTTCTGGCTTAAAACGTACAGGTTTGTGTGTCTTTTGTGTGAGTGTTTTGTTGACACAGATCTTACTTTCATTTTCTGTGTTGGAAAAATAAGTATACTGAAGTATAATGGGAGACGTGCTGATATGTTTTCAATCCCAGGTACACAGGGAAGTCATTCCTACACACACTGTATATGCTCTCAACATTGAAAGGATCATTATGAAGCTCTGGCATCCAAATCATGAAGAGCTGCAGCAAGACAAAGTCCACTGCCAGCGCTTGGCAGCCAAGGAGGGGCTCTTGCTCTGCTGAATTGGGATTGGAGGGTGTGGGACCCTCAGCAAATTCACTGATGATTGGGAATTGAATGCTTTTGGGGGCCACATTTCAAGACTGAAGTGTGTAGAGTAAATATAACCTTTCCTATGGAAAGGTGATAGTACATTTTGTGTTGCTACTGTGAAGCCATTAATAAATCTGATTTTAATAATGACCCGCATCTCTGTATGTATGTGTGTGTGTGTTCCCAGTTATGGGAATAGGCACTGAGAGAGTTCTGTGCCCGGAATGGTGCTGTTTAGGCATCTGAGGCCTCGTATGCTGTGGTCTGCATGTGAGGTAGGTGACATCCTAGAACAAAGAAGCTGTTATAACTTAGTCCCCACGATCAGCAGGACATCTCTGTGTTTGGAGACATCACGTATTCTGTATCTGGCAAGTCTAAAATTTCTGCTTTCCTCCTGAAGAAAGAACTGTGCTTTTAACACAGTGTTAAAAATCGGTTATCATTTTTAGTGACCAGTTTTATATATATATATATATATATATATATATTTTTTTTTTTTTTTTGTAACCAGTTTAATTTTTAACAGGTATACGTAGTTGCCTAAAGATTCATTCCAACTCCATAGAAAATAAGACTTAGAAATGCTGTGCTATTAGAGAAAATAAAGTCCTTTCTTTAAATTAAAAACCAAATCAAAACAATCTCTTAGAATGTCATTAACCTTATAAAATATCTTCTCATAACTCGTTTCTTTTATAGAGTTGTTAATGCCCAAAGACTTTGGCAGGTTCATCTTTTAATTATTCCTATAGGAGTCCATGTGAACATATTGGATTTATACTTGGTAATTCTCCTATTCTTATGAAATATCTTTTTCTATACTTTCAAATGGCAGTGTTACTAATAACTGTTTGTTTGTTTAGAGATATGTTGCTTTTTATTCAAGAGATGTTATTGGTGGATACATTAGAATGTACAGATGGGTTTACGTAGGTCTGAATAATATATGTATAGATATGTATATATGGTTCAATATCTGGATCTGTGTATTTGGTTTTGTACTTTAAATGCGACGAATAAACCTTTTGGGAGAAAACTTTTTTTGTTTATTAAAGTAAACGTATAAAGAATACCACCTTTTACAGAAATATGAAGAACCTTGCTTTCTGAGATCTTAGCAGAGACTTTTCAAAATAACGTACTACATGAGAAAGATTAAAAGCAGGTTCCAATTAAGGCATGTCATTTCTTCCTCTTGTGATATGTAGGTTAAGACTAAAAAGAAAAAATAAACAGCCTAGTTTCAGTTCTTGGCACAAGTCTGGAAAGTCCTTTAGAGTTTTCAATAACTCAAGAATTTTTAGGGTTTGTAAGAATTTGAACTGGTATCTAATTGCATATAGTGGTTTTGGCTTGGCCTATCCATGTATCTGAGTCTTAATGCTAAGTATGTGTTAAATTTCATGTGTTCCATAGATGGAGAGGCAGCTAGAAGCCTCAGACATGCCCTGCTGCCCACTGCAGTGGCAGGTTCCATAGAAATCTGTATAGCAGAGGGACCTCCAAACAGAAAAATTCCTCACTACTCCGTAGGACCTGGCCTAAGTCCCTAGTTGCCTACTCTGGTGGGACCACAGGACACCAGGACTCTTTTTGCCTCCAAGTTTCGGGCCTACACTCCAAGATCTACTTCCCATGCCAGTTTCCCTCAAGCATCATTTTGTACAGTGGAGAGATTGGGTTGAGGGCAAGGCAGGCAGGTAGATAGAGTGATACTTAGGATTTTTCAAGAGAGCCAGAGTTCAAATGCCTTGTTCCACCAAAGGTGGCCTCCAGCCGTAGCACCGTGGTCAACTGTGGGATCCTGCGTGCAGTCTTTTCTATAATTAGGTTCTTAAGAAACCATGAGTGCTTATTATCAAGCATCATTTAGAAAAATAACTATTTCAAAGAGGAAAAAAGCTACTAGAAACCAGATAATTTCGGGCTTAGAACAGAGCTTAGTTTTCCTGTAGGGATTTCAGTAATTGTCTTTTAGCTGTAGGTGTATCATTGTGCAAAACCAGGTTTGATAAGGCCCACCTTATTTTCTACCAGGTACCAGAGTGCTGGCTTAGCACACATTCTTATCCCCTTTGTCACCCATTGCTGGGATCAACCAAGCACATAATTTCTCCGACACTTCTCCCATTGTCTGACGTGATCACGACGTTCCTGATCGAATTTCATGAAGCGTCTTCTAAATGATTGCTCACTTTGACCGTAGGTAAATACCTGTGTTTCCTCATGTCGTTTGACTCAGACCAGAATGCCTCCAGTCTGAATAATGGTAAGGAAGCTTGGTTTTCGGGGTCAGACTTAGATGCTGTGGCCAACAGATTGGTTCAGCATTTAATTCTCACGGTTTAAAAAAGGAAAAATGTCTAGATTATTCTTGGAGAGTAGATTAATATTTAATTGAATCTACGGGCATGGTAAATTGTCAAGACTAAAAGCACACCATGAAAGGGCATATAGGTTCATCATACTTTCATTTTGAGAGAAATTTATGAAAACAGGACACAACTTTTCTGTTCATCAAGCTACATGTTTCCATCCTTTTAAAATTAATATCCCTTTATGAATTTCCTTCGTGTGATTTTTCCTGTGAGCATCCAAAACATGACTGATTGAGGGAAAAAGCTATTTTTGCCAGGGCCCTTTCCCCCACCTTTAAAAGCCAGTTTAAAACCACATGTAACATTTGTCTTTAAAGACACCGACATTACTTACACTGCCATCCCATGAACAGACTTTTTTATTTCAAGGGTGTAATATATTGGTACCAAACTGAGTGGAGAATAAAGTGTAAATGAAGAGTTTGAAATGTGACTTTTCACAAGGCTAGCAGATAATAAATAAAACCACCAGAGCCTATTGTCTTTATTATCAAAGTTTATTGTCGGAGTCAGTTCCTATCTACTGGGGAGTACAACTATGTCTCAATATGTGCTATAGTAACTCTAGGGTAATAGCCATTCTGCAAAATAGTTGTACTGGGGCTCTGTTAGGCATAGATCATAATAAAGTCAGTGGAAGAATGAGCCCAGAAAAACCCTGACAGTAGAGCCATTCCTCTAGGGAAGTTCCAGTGCTAAGCAACCTGTAAGGCATCATCTATCAGCTGATGATGAGACTCAAGGAGGTGTTGGTAGAATGAAACAGGAGTTGAACCCATTTTCTACTCTTCCCTGCAAGACAACTATGGCTCCAATGCAGGAACCAAAACTTAGGTCTTATAAAATCCTTTAAGCTCCCAAAGCAAGTAAAATAGGACATAAAGAGGAAAGGGCCAGGAACCAGGATAGTGGAGGATAAATTAAGTGTAATTGGTGGGAATGAAAACTTCTGGAATGAAAAGTAGCTGGATTTAGATGCCGTTTGAGATGACAAAGAATACAGTACAGGTAAGAGCAAATGGGGAAATGATTCAAACATTGAAAGTTACTCAGATATCAGAAGTTAAGTGAAATTTCCCCTCTTAGAGGAAAACTGGTTTTAAAAAATGAGGAAGGTGAATCACTAATAGGAAAATGAGTACCTGAGTAGAAATAGGTGTTTCAAAATGCCAAGAACAGTATAATATACAAATGAGCTGGGTCTACAGGAAGGAAAAGTGGTTATGGTAGCCTGTTAACCAGATCTGACATTGGAATGACATTTCTAACAATGGCTTTGTCTATGAGGTTCTGGCATATTTTTCGTAGCACAGGTAGCTTTGAAGGAATGTTTTCATAACACTCAACGTATGTGGGAATGCACATTACTTTAGTGTAAAAATTCAAAGACCTCCCACCTATTTCTGCAGGATAGAAGTCTTCAAACAGCTGTGGCTAAAGACCCACGCCCTCTCACCACCCTTGCGATAAAAACATTAAAGGAATTGGAATTAACAAAACAAGTATCAGATGAGTCAATGAGCTTTGTACCATGTAGACAGCAGATAATTTATGGTGACTTTTGCAGGCAGCCTGAGAAACAGAAGAGCTTGTGTACTAAATGCTACCCTATCATTAAATATAATAATAATGAAAAACAGGGCCATTAAACGAGACCCTAGAAAAGTCTAGCTGCCAACCAGATTGGGAAGATAAATGAAACGGCATAGTTTATTTTAATCTGTATCTTCCACACTAACCTAGTTTGTCTACAGAAAAGCCATCTGCTGGCACCAGGCCAGTACGTCTGAATTTTGCTGTTGTTATTAGCATCTCATTTTTCCAAAAGAGGAATGTGTAAGTAGCAGGTGTACATAAATGACCATTTCTACAAAGCCTTCTCTGCAGTCTTGACCTGTGTGGGGACAGGTTCTACTGATGGAAGCATTTTTAAAGGCAGAAGAAAAAACATTGACTTGAGGTTTCCTCCACAGAAAGAATACCAGTGGAGTTGGGCCCGTATGATGAGTCTCTTATTGGCGCTGAACAAATGGCCTCTTCTCCAGGAAATACCTTTGTTCATTCCTATCTACAGGTTTCTTTTGATGGACACATGGAGTAATCTCTAAAACAAGAAATGAGGCAGAAGCAGTTTCTTTTCTAATCATGTCTCTGACGAAGTGAAGGGTCCTAGACTCTTCTGACACCTCATGGACGTGGGGCGAGGGTGGGCAGTGTCCCAAGACAGGATGCTCAGGCTGCTGTCCAGACCCGGGCTGTTCTGAGCCCCATGGCCTTCTCCTGCTCCCTGTGTACCTATGCTGCGAGGAAATCTTCTTGAGGATTTTCCTCCTCAGCTGTTCCAAATACAGTTCATTTGCTGGAAAACAGAGAGAACCTAAGTGTGAGTTAATAACCCTTGGATTTTAGACATGGTATAACTTTTCAAGAACAGATTAGTCAGATTTCCAAACAGATGAGAAGAGGCCGTTTTATGCCCACGTCGCCTCCAAAATGTCTTGTTCGATGAGAATCCCTGTCTACTTCTGGCACTTCCTCAGCTCAAAAACAGGGCAGCTGTACAGAGAACTGTGGCTGTCAAGATGAGCCGAAGCTCGTGGTTGGGATCGGACATAAATGCCTACGTTCGTAGCTGTAGCCCGGCATTGTTTTTTTCCCTTTCCTCTTCTGGCGGTTTTTTTTTTTTTTGCGGTACGCGGGCCTCACTGTTGAGGCCTCTCCCGTTGCGGAGCACAAGCTCCGGACGCGCAGGCCCAGCTGCCATGGCTCACGGGCCTAGCCGCTCTGCGGCATGTGTGATCTTCCCAGACCGGGGTACGAACCCATGTCCCCTGCGTTGGCAGGCGGACTCTCAACCACTGCGCCACCAGGGAAGCCCTCTGGCGGTTTTTGATCCAGTCCTTTGGGTAGCAAATAGCTTAGAAAATTAAAAATGCACAAAAATGTTATCTAACAAGGGGGGTCGGGAAGGTAAAAAGGATAAAAAGTCACTATAATTCAAAGTCTGATATCCAGTGGAGGCAGTGTAATGATTGGCAGAAAAGGGAGGCTGAATTCACGGAGTGGAAGAATAAGGGAACATGAGGGGAAAAAGCAATTTTCATGATTTCGACTGTAATAGTAAGAACTTCTTGTCTCTGTAATTCTAGGGGTCTCAGAATAACACTGCGGTTCAATGTTAGGAGTACAGTTTGATTTGGGGGCAGGGAAGGAGACATAAGTCACTCTTCAACTTACACAGCATGAAGGGGGGCAGTGTAACAGAAGATTTCTCTTAGCATTTCATTTGGAGAAAGAAGCAAGTAGGATGGAAATACCTAATTATATTTAAAACGAAAGAAAAACCGTCAAGATACTTTTAGGTCCTCTGTAAAAGGAGTGCTGTCTTCATATTAAACACTGTCTGGAGGAACAAATGAACTGACAATTAGGGAAATGAGAACAAGAAGGTAAATGAAATGTCTGTTCTCTCTGTATGCTGCCCACTGTAGGTGATCGTTCACTCTCTCTCAAGGGGTCTGGGTGGGGAGGCTCACTCCACTAGTGCACTAGTGGTATCTGGTAGCCCCCCACTCCCCACTTCCTTTTTTTTTTTTTTTTTTTTTGCGGTACGCGGGCCTCTCACTGTTGTGGCCTCTCCTGCCGCGGAGCACAGGCTCCGGATGCAGAGGCTCAGCGGCCATGGCTCAAGGGCCCAGCCGCTCCGCGGCATGTGGGATCTTCCCGGACCGGGGCACGAACCCGCGTCCCCTGCATCGGCAGGCGGACTCTCAACCACTGTGCCACCAGGGAAGCCCCCCACTTCCTTTTAAAGCTGTTGCCCTTCTATACTCAACTGAAAATTCTCGGGCCTGTGGTCCTTAGTCTTTAGACTTTACTCACTGTAGTCCGAGATAAGCATTCTGGTTTTTTTTTTTTTTTGGTGCAGTTTCAATTTAAAAATATCACCCTTCAAACGTCTGTGAAATTATTATAATTGTTCACTCCATGTGAATGTCATGAGAATAAGATGATGGTTTAAAACACACTTTTGAACTCCCAGGGAGAAGCAGGCATTAAGCTATTTCTTTCCTTCCCCACTGGGCTACTGCAGACCACCCCAGGACGGAGACCCGAGGCCTAGGGTACACAGTCCGAAGGCACATGCGTCCTTACGTCCCAGCCCTACAGGCGAGCACGGCCGCTCCAAGTGAATCAGGTACACACACTGGCCCTAAATGTTCAGCACGATTTATAAGGGGAAGAAAAATTTTGGTTTTGCAGACAAAACTTTTTCTTATCGGGGCCGTGTCAGACTATGCTCTTTCAGGCCCAAATAATTTCAGCGATAATTACAGCTCTCAGGTTAAGTGTTCTGGGAGCTCACTCCTTGTTCACTTCATGCATTATACAAAGTACCCACGAAATAAGCCAAGCAACCAGTTTCACATAAAGGTGAAAATGCCGATGTCCTGTTACCTACAGCACTGCACTGTGGGCTCGAAGAGTTCTCGGAAACGGAGGAAAATAATGGCAAGAGAAAAGGTGTCTGTGGAACCCAACACGTCCCTCAGGGTAGTCGCTGGGCGGTTCCTCCCGACTGCTTACCTTGGCTTTCCCTCAGTTGCTCTCTGTCAGGCTCTCAGTGTCGCACTCTTTGGGCGGTTCCCCTCCTCCTGGCAGCTCGCTCTCGATTTCCCACAGGACGTCATCCTCGTCCTCCAAGTTGCTGGAGATGTGGCACTTCTTGAACCCCTGGACAATGGATTCGCTTGAGATGCTATTCCATGCCACCATGACCCACTCCAGAAAGAGGCCGAGGGGCGGCTTCTTGGCGTTCCCCGTGGGGCTCAGTGCCAGGTTCCCCGCCAGGAGCCAGTTGGAGTACTGGGCCCGGACACTGTCATTCAGGGGTTTGTAGACCACCACATCCAACACCTGCAGCTGCGAGGTCAGGCCCCCTGGGATGATGACCATGTCAGTGTTCATGCTTTCCATGGAGCTCTTCACCGAATCAGTGGCGTGGCCCCGGAAGCCGTTGAGGATCAGCATCCCTCGCTGCTTCGGCACTGCACCGGTTCTCCGCCTCCACACCACTTCCAACCAGTCCTGCATCAAGTCCTCCGTCATCCATCCGTACCGGTGACAACGGATTTCCATGCCACTGGGGAACTTCCCGGGGGGGATGTATGTGCCCCTCAGAATGATGTACGGAGGTAACTTCCTCCCATCTGCCAAGACACCAAGCATGGCGGTGATTTTCAGTTTCTCCCTGCCTGGCGTCTTGACCAAGACGGGCTTTTCACCCTGGTTGTCCACAGTCACCCTCGAGGGCACCTCTAAGCAAATGGGCGTCTCGTCAGCATTTCCCATCTGAGCCACCTGGTAGTCGTGTGCCCTGCGCAGAGCCAGGACGCTCCGCTGGTAGGTGACGAGCTTCTCGGTCAGGTCTTCCGGCAGCTGCTGGGGCACCGGTACCTTATGCCGCAGAGACAAGTCATACCTTCGCATCATTCTTCGACACCAGCCCAGGCTGGCCTTGAACCCCTTCTCCGGAATGTTCATCTCCTGGGCAATCTCCAGAGCTTTCAGCTGCATGGCCTCCCTGGTGATGGGGTCCCCTTTGGCCTGCATGTATCGAACGTACTCGGCCACGCGCTGGTCCACCAGGGCGAAGCGCCCATTTTTGGGGCCCCGGAAGGCGCGCCGCATGGCGTGGGCGTTCTGCAGCTGCGGCTTCACTTTGCGCCAGTCGCGGACGTTTTTTTCCAGCACCCCGAACTGCTTGGCCGCCTGGCAGTTGTTGGTGCTCTCGGCGTACTCCACCACCATTAACTTGAACCCCGCGTCGTAACTGCGGCGCATGCCCCGGCTGAACTGAAACTTCCCGGCCAGGTCGTCTGCCGAGAGGTCGTACCCGGGGAAGCCCACGGCCATGTAGAAGGGGTACCCCTCGCCCCACTCGGGCAGCTCTGTGATGTCCCGAGGCAGACGGAGGCTATAGCTGTCCAGGTGCTGAGGCTGCGGAAACTGGGAGGCCGTGTTCATCGGGCCCACCCAATCTGGGGGCTTCACGTCAGATTCTTCATTTTCTGGCAGACAGACAGGGAGGGGCAAAGATAGTGCCCGTAAGTAAAATGATTTCTGGCTCATTCCCTGATTTTTTTTTTTTCTTTTTTTGGTCGAAATACCAAGAATACCTTAATCTCAAACTCACTAGAAGCAGTAGCTCTATTAACAGATAACACTTACGAAGTCCTTACCCCCGTGCCAATTCCCATGGATTACCACATCTAATTCTCACAATAACTGTTTATTTCTTCTTTGCACGTGAGTCTAGAGAAATTAAGTAATGCATCAAGGTGGCTGAGCTACGAAGTGGCAGAGCTGGAAACTGAATACAGGCAACAAGCTTGGATCACATACTAACTGTGTGGGCCATGCTTGGGTCAAAATAACCTTTACCTGGACGAGAAGCCAATTATAACCCATATCACCACATAATATTACAGAATTTGTATCATCATGGGCTGAATCATATCCCTTAAACCAAGGAAATCTATAGCAATACCACACTTAGGAAAGTTAAGCTTATAAGGCAGAAGTATGGTTCTTGCATACCAATGTTAGAACTGGGTTTCACTGTATGTTTCTGTTTAGAAGGTGGCCACAGAAGTTGAATACGACTCACGGAAATTACCATATCTCACCAAAACTAAGATGCCATCAATTGCAAGATGCACCATTATATGCCATTAAGAAAAAAAAAAGCTACTAGTGAAACTATAGCATGCCATCAATTTTAAGAGGCATTCTCAACTGCAGAGATGTTAAAGTGATGAGGGAAAAACGTGTCTTGGAATCAATGAAATACAGCATTTTAAACTATTACTTATAGAGAGAAGACAAATCAAACCACTCAGGCTGTTGGGAAGCTGTATTTTTCCAACTCCTGCCCTCTAACTATATTTCTTGATGAAAGACTGAGTGCTTCTTTAGACATATTTGCTCAAGTATGTACTACAGCTGCTATTGCTTTTTCTATCCAAGATTAAGAAGACAGGAAGCCAAGTAAATAACCCTGGATGCATGCTTCGTCACACTATTTTCCTTAGTTTTCAGAGGTGTGTGGTGTGCCACCGAGGCACCCAGGATGTGCGCTGGACCAAAGCCACACAAACTTCATTTTGGTTCACCTGCATACAAAGGTGCATGTTGAGACTTATTACTGACAGTCGACAGGTGAAGAAATGGAGGCTCAGAGAGGTGGATGAAGTCGCCTAAGGTCACATAGCATAGGAAAGGAGATTCTGAAACTCCAAAGCCCATAATCTTTCTGCCTCACAACCTTGCCTTACTCTTAAATACCCCACAGAATGTACCCGGAAACTTAAAATTCATTATTCTCCCATTGGATGGATGTTGAATTGGGTTAATCATAGTACCTGCAAAGGTTCCTCCCTGGAACTGCCATTCGTCAGAAT
This sequence comes from Neophocaena asiaeorientalis asiaeorientalis, assembly GCF_003031525.2. Classification (NCBI taxonomy): domain Eukaryota; kingdom Metazoa; phylum Chordata; class Mammalia; order Artiodactyla; family Phocoenidae; genus Neophocaena; species Neophocaena asiaeorientalis. The sequence continues at coordinate 173,178 of NW_020175052.1, forward strand.
TCTGAGACTCCTCCTCCCTTTCCAACCGAGTGATCATGTCGGGCTTAGGGAATGGGAATTCTGTTTATAGGAAATAGAACAGGTAACAGCTGTGTGTTACTGTCTTGGAACACTGCCAAAATAAGTACTTTATAATACTTAAGAAACCCTCCCCTCCACTCCCACCCCACCACAGTCTTCTCAATATGCAGATTTATGAAAGGTGGGGGGAAAGGGCTCGGGGATACTTAAAGAAAAAATATGATGGGAAACAGGTCTGTCCAAGGGAATTTATGAATCTCTGCTAATGTACTAGCAACAACAAAAAGGAACTGCATTTAGCAGGGAAGTGGGTGGGTGCAGCCACGGATCTAATGAGCACTCTGGTACCCATATGAGCAAATGGGGAGATCCCTCCAAATGGTTACATTCTAATAATACGGTTACATTCCAATAATATGGATATCAATGCTGGGAAGGGAGCAAGGATTCTTTGAGGATATGTCCCCAAGCTTACATAGTACCTGCAAAGGTTCCTCCCTGGAACTGCCATTCGTCAGAATTCTGAGACTCCTCCTCCCTTTCCAACCGAGTGATCATGTCGGGCTTAGGGAATGGGAATTCTGTTTATAGGAAATAGAACAGGTAACAGCTGTGTGTTACTGTCTTGGAACACTGCCAAAATAAGTACTTTATAATACTTAAGAAACCCTCCCCTCCACTCCCACCCCACCACAGTCTTCTCAATATGCAGATTTATGAAAGGTGGGGGGAAAGGGCTCGGGGATACTTAAAGAAAAAATATGATGGGAAACAGGTCTGTCCAAGGGAATTTATGAATCTCTGCTAATGTACTAGCAACAACAAAAAGGAACTGCATTTAGCAGGGAAGTGGGTGGGTGCAGCCACGGATCTAATGAGCACTCTGGTACCCATATGAGCAAATGGGGAGATCCCTCCAAATGGTTACATTCTAATAATACGGTTACATTCCAATAATATGGATATCAATGCTGGGAAGGGAGCAAGGATTCTTTGAGGATATGTCCCCAAGCTTCTAAGGCTGACAGGGTAACAACGAGGCCTGCCTTCCCTCCTAAGGAACATATGAAGCACAGGCCCAGACCCATGGTGACATTTCTTAGATTATGTCTTATTTTTTCTTTTTTTGATGAGAATGCCTGGGTTGAATGAGGATGGTTCTGAGAGCTGGCACAAGCTGCTGAGTAGAAGGACACAATATGTATATCCTGCCTAAATCAAAAACAGGAAATTAAATGGGCACAGGCATTGAGGGGACAGACTCCAAGTTCAGGAGAGAGGGATGTTGGATACACCAGAGAAGAGAGACGTGGAAACAATTCTCTGGGCTCAGAGCTTCTAGGAGACAAAGGAAAACAAAGCTTTACCCAGGGACAGGACAGTTTCATAATTCATCCTCATGACCTCCCGGTACAGGGCCTTTTGCTGCTCCGTCAAAACGTCCCACTCCTCATCGGAAAAATATATGGCCACCTCATCGAATAGGGCTGGCACCTGCAACAGTGAACAGGCCTTTCTCAACGACTAGTAGGCACATGCAGACACAGATCACACACCCGCATCTCACAGGCGAGGGCTTGGGCCCGGGGAAACGTCTCTCCTGAGTCGCACGGCTCCTCCGAGAAGCAACACCAAGACAAAAACAAGGTCTCCCGTGCCCTGCTGAGTGCTTTCCTCCCCCGGCATCCACAGATAAGGAGAGCAACACCGTGAGAAGAAAAGTCCCCCGTGCTGGTTGGGAGACACTGGATCCTCACATACAGCAGGGAGAGCCGATCACGGCTCAGCCCCCATCCAGAGCCAGAACCAACCACGCTCGAGGAAACACCCCGAGACAGCGGCCCCACCAACACAACCCTGCTCTCTCCCTTGGTCACAGATCCTCAGCCCAGGAGGGTGCTGGGGGCCTCCTGGGCACTAGTCTCCATTTGCAGGGCACTAGCCCCGGTTTCTGACTCAGAACCCAACACTGCCAGGGAGGGGCCAGTGAGAGAAGGGGCTTCAGCCGTGGATTTTCCAATCCACGAGGAGGAGGACAGAAGGGCTAATCAGAGCTTCAATTTATGTAACGAGATACTAGAGCAGACTGCTTTGCTTCCGTGCCTAGACCCGCAGCAGGAAGCCCTAAGGAGCGGCTCACCTACCTCCCCATCCCCACGGGCCAGTGGGACGGGGGTGCCTGAGCAGCCAAACGCAGCCAAGCCACCCAGACCGACCCCCTCTTGTTCAACTCTCTGCTTTTCTTTTTACTATGTGTTTTCCTTCAGTCATTAAGAATCCTACTCCAAAGTTCGTCGTATTCAATGGTAAGGGATCTGGGCTGCCGCTTTCACAGCTACTCCCCATAGCTGAATCTAGGGCCTGGGGGATCAGAGTACTGTTTTCCATCCGCTTAGAAAAGTTCAGTGTCTGCACCACCTGCAGCTTCTTCAGGCCCCCGGCCATCAATCATCTAGATCTCCTGGCCCTTCTTCCTTACGCACGGAGTCCACCTCGTCCCTCCCCCCGCTCACAGCCCCTTCCACACAGGGAGAACCTCCTAGGAAAGGCCCTGTAACTGCTTCCCTTATTCCCCCCACAGCCCCATTTAATTAAGGAGGAAACTGGCTCAGAGCAGCCCCGTTCCTGGCCCGAAGTCACACAGCCAATACCGGCAGGGTTGAGGGTGGGACACAGCACTGTCTGACTTCAAGGCTCCCGCCCTCACAGAGGGCAGAGGGGCCTCCCAGGTCACCAGCTGGCAGGCCTCCACTCCCACCCCGCACACGCTCAGCGGTACTCAGCTGCTGCAGTTCCCTGAACAAACCATCCTCGCACCCTCTGTGTCTCCGCACATGGTGCTCTGCTGCCTCGGAGGTCCTCCCCATTCTTGGCCTGGCTGACACCCACCCACCTTCCAAGACTCAGCCCAGACATCCTGTTCCCCGGGAAGCTGGTCCCAACCCAGGCTGTGTGCCCTGTGACGCCCTGGGCTGAAGGCTCTGGTGGCACTTATCACACTGCAGAGTCCTCTTGGCTTACCTGTCTGCTTCTTCCACTGGAATATTGGCTCACTGAGGGCAGAACCTGGGCTTATTCCGTTTTGTTTCCCTAAGCCTAGAACACTTCCTGTAGGTAGTAATCCCTTAAAAATGTGTTCCTGAATCAAAGATTTAAGCAAATAACCCCTGGACTTCCCTTCTCTTATTCCGCTTGGAACAGTTTCAAATAATCGTTAAAATGTATCTGTCACAAGACTGAACTTACTCTTTGGAGTAAGAATGGACAAGAATCCCTACTGTAAAATACCAGGAGGTACAAACGAACTGGTCTCTGGGCTGCGCTCAGACTTCATCAATCTGGAAAGCCAGGCAGCCAGGAATTTTCCATCCCACCCCATCCCACTTCCCAGGCTTTTAAACAACTCTCCCTTTGGCCTTTTCTCTCCCTAGGAAATTCCAGATCTAGGCCATACCTATTTATAGGCCCTTTCCCTTTGCTGATAAAACAGGACACAGGACTGGCTATGGCTGTCATTGCAGAGGGGCTACCCACATCGATCCTTGTAGAAGGTAACACGTCCTGGGCCTGGTAAATATATCAGCAGCCCTGGAGTGGTGAGAAGGCAGCTGGAGGCTGAGGCTGGATTCATCTCCTCCCATTTAGGACTGAGCCCCGGAGGATCCTCAGACAAGCCCACATTATGCTCCAGAGGCACGCGGTACAGTGGCTTAGGAATTCTCCTCACAGCAACCTTCTGTGAGAATTGAGCAAGCCTTCAGCCAGGCCCTGCTGTGCAGGCCTCCCCTCTCTCCACAGAGGCCTTTTATCTAGCCAAGCACAGCAGAAGGTAAACAGGGCCAGCCCTGGGCCAAACTCAGAGATCAGGCAGCCGCCATCCAACCCCTGGACACCCTTGCTTGGCCTCACAGGTAGAGGCCCTCGATCCCCGCCTTCCTCCCTTCCCTCAGAAGGTCAAGGACTCATCAGACAGGTGTTCTTCCTTCAGCTTGTGTGTGCTGCCTCACTCGGTCCCACGAGCTGGCACTCCAACGCTTATCTCCAAGGGTAACCGTCCTAGAGTACTTACACGCTGCCCAGGCTCGCTGCACCCAGTGAAGACAGCACTTAGGGGGCTGGGACTGGTGCACTGATAGAGCGCCTGCTGTATGCCAGGCACTGTGTAGGGCACTCCCTCTTACGTGGTTAAATGTGTTACCTTATTGAATCCTTTAAATAGTACAGGGATACGGCGATCACCACCCCAGTTTTATGGGTGAGGAAACAGGGCTGATAAGTATCTTGCCCAAGGTCACAGAGTTAGCAAGTCGGACTCCCAAGCCCGGCTTTCTCGGCAGGCCACTTAGGCCAAGTGGCCTCTGCTTGGTGGCGGCAGCAAACCCTAGCGTCCCTTAGAAAGACGAGCCGAGGACTTCTCCCTCAGAGCTACTAGGGAGAGAGCTCAGACTCCTGGGCGCAGCACACTCCCCCGAAGGGCTGGCTCGGTCCCCTGGCCCCCTCTGCTTCTCTCACCCATCCCCTCCACTCCTGGACTCCACTGTGGGCTCCAGCTGCAGGAGCTGCTCCGGACTCTGCACACACGAGCTTTCCTCTCCAGTGCTTTTGCTTCTGGCTGCCTGGAGGGCAAGACCCTCCCTTCCCTTGGCTGGTTCCACCTAGGCCGAAGGCTTGGTTCAAAGTACACTTTCCCTTTTTTCTACTTGAAATTGGATTTCTACTCCAGTTCTCCCACGAAATATTACCCTAATATACAGCCTGATTCTTTGGTTGGAAAAGCTTTTATTGATCACTCTAACACAATCCCCAACAACCAAAATACATATTGGATTCTTTTCTTCCCCTAGTTTTAATGCTCTAGAGCAAGGGTTTTTCCCACCTCTGCACGGCTGACATTCTTGGCCAGATAATTCCTCGTTGTGGGAGCTGTCCTGTGCATCACCGATGGGTAGCAGCATCCCTGGCCTCTACCCAGGAGATGCCTGTAGGATCTCCCACTCCCCAAGCCCCACCCCGAGTCATGACAACCAAAGACGTCTCCACCCAGGCGTCCCTGGGAGAGATGGGGCTGGGGGCAAAACTGCCTACTGCTCCAGACCAGGTCCCTGCCTGCCTTCTCCAGCTCTCCAACCTGCAGGAGAGCACGTCCTGAGCTGACTTCCCCCACAGAACTCCAAATACTGTGCAGTTAATTAGATTTACTTCCCTATCTTCCTCACAAGACTAGTACCCCCGCGAGACTAGGGATCTTGCCTTAATAACACCCAGCACTGTGCTCAGTAGCTGCAGATGGATGGCAGGCTGCCTGGGTGCCACACATGCCAGTCCCCCTCCTCCAGCTCCTCTGGTTACCTCCTTCTTTCCCAGCCAAGCATGGGCTTCACCTTGCTCCTCTCTGTGTTGTCCCAAGACACTCTTATGTGCGCTTCTACTGCACCTGCTTTGCGCACTTCTCCATTCTGTCTAGATGTTCTCGGTTGGCCAATGCAGCCTCAAAGCCATGAGTTCTTGCTCAGAGCTAGATAGGACTGATGCCTGCTCTCCAAAATCTCCCTAGCTGCATGGATCTGAACTGGGGAGGAGGCCAGGGTGGGCTGAAGAGACAAATGCAATCCAGGCTCCATAGCTAGATGAGAAAACCCAGAGCCTGGTGTCATACTGCTTTAAATATTTTTAATTGAAGTATAACATACATACAACAAAATGCAGTACTTTTAAGGTTCCAGCTCAAGAGGTGTTTTTAAGAACAAATGTCAGCGTACATGTGTATCCTAGGGGCAAAATAGATAACCTTGCTGCACCCCATGCAGTGGGAGCGGAGCGGGACTGGATAGTTTGGAAGGACCATGATTCTATGAATACAGATCTCTCACTGGAAACAAAGGATATGTATACCGATGACATTCATACACAGTGGAAAACTAAGCAGAGAAAAGGAATGTCATTTTGTTGCTTCTTTAAAATGTTTACCATTCATGCCCAATTATCATGAAGTCCAGTAAGTACTGTGAATAATGTACATAACGATGACTATAAATATCTGTTGCATTTACACTTTTATAAGTTTACTCTAATTCTATCACGCTATGCTGTTTGGATATGCTCCCTATTCACTGCTGCCTACTATCCCAACCCCTCCTCCATCCAGGACCAGCTGGAAATGCAGCTCTCTCCTGTGTCAACTGGCCTCGTCCCATAAAGCTCTCCTCACGTCAGTTCAGTGCCCCAAGACTTACTTAAATGGTTTAAATGGTTCCCTTCAACCAGCGGTAGGTGATAAAGACTCTCTCCTCACCCAAACTTTGGCCAGGCTCCTCTGAGCCCTCTTCTCCACTAGGCCTCTATCTTGGGCACATACACACCCCCCTCCGGTTCTCAGTCTGCCCAGACCAGTTTTAGCAAGAATCCTGCAAAGTCAGTTTAGAAAGAACCCTCCACCGTGGATGTCTCCTCTTGGTAATTTTCCAACCACTGAGCCCTCCGCTCTGCTCCTTGGCTATAAATCCCCCCTTGCTGAGCCCGATCTCTCTCCCCTATTGTGACAGTCTTGAAACCTATCTCAATAGTCCTGAATAGTCTTCCTTATCATCTTAACAAATGCCAGAACAATTTTTCTTTCACCTAGGCCAGCAGAGATTTAGTTGGTGTCTACAAGGCGCCTGGCATTGAGCAGGATATAGGGAATCCACGGGTACAGGAGAGAGACACAGTCGTGGCCTCTTGGACTCCCGATCCTGATGGTGTGCTTGAAGCTGCGTGCCTGAAGGGACTGTTCCCAGAACCAGTTCCATTCTTCACTGTGCCTTTTAAAGCCACAGAACTGTTTTCTCAGGAATGCAAACACACCGGGCTGGGCTAGGCTATTTTTACTTCCTATGTCTGCTTGAGGAAGAGACTTAATACAAGCCTGGCTCCCAGGCCTGCCCCTCACAGCTGTGTGTGGACTCCACACCTTCTTACTTACCCATCCGCCCTCTGAGCAGATTCGGACTTTCTGCATATCTGTGGGGCCATCCTCCAGGTCCCGGCTCTGAATCTCTTCTTCTTCTTCCTCTTCTTTCAGGGTCAAATTGAGAGGGTAGGCTGTGGACTCCATCTCTGCAAGCAAGATTCAGTTCAGAAAAATCAGGTGCTAGTGTGAACTCTTTAAAGTCTGTGATGGGGGCAGCTCAGGCTACACAAACCGTTTTAGCCCCAAGCACAGTTCAGCTGCAACAATGGAAGGGGACAGGGCCAGGGCTGGGGAGGAAGGGTTTCAGGGAAAGCACCAGGAAGCTGGAAGGTGACATATTTAATTATGATATGAAGAGGGTTGCAGGCAGATAGCATACCCGGCTGCCTTAAAATATTTAAAAAGCTATCTGTGTAAGAGAGACCAGACTGGTTCTGTAGAGACCCAAAGGCAGAGCAGGCCACTGAGTAAACATTCCAGGAAGAGGTTTTAAAGAGTGCATCAAATGGCAGAACTTTCTCACAGCCAGTGCCACCCAAACATGGAATTGGCAGCAAGACAGCGGTATTGGCTTCCTTTCAATGGAGGCATTTGAACACTGATAGAGCACTCGCTCAACTGGGTTGTTCCTACAGGGCCAGTTCAGCATCAGGAGGTTGGGTGGCCCAGAGTACCTGGATTTCCCAGACTCAAAGGTTCTGTCCATAAGCCAGGTCAGAAAATAAGACTGTTCTGCCTTAAGCGACTTTCCAAGCCCAGGAGTCGGTGATCCTTAGTGAGGGGTAATGCCTGGACACGCAAGAAGGTGCAGCAATCAGCTGGGGCCAGGCTCTGGGGCCCACCGCCACCGGGAAGACTCGCTGCCTCTGGGCCGCAAATTCTCTCTCTTCTGCAAATTCTCTCGCCCAGCTCCTAGGCCAGTACAAAGGGCCGCGCTCCTGTCCTCTAGGGGCGCGGGCAATTCCTAGGTGTGGAGTGAGCGCGCATCTTGTGGGCCGCATCCTCCCGGGCTTCCAAAGAAAAGATCCTTCCGGAGTTCAAAGTCCGCTCCTTCGATATTTTCAAAAAGGACGGGCGAATGCGGCAGGATAGGTATGGGGCGGGTGGAACAGGCTTCAGATCCCTGGAGCTGGGGCCCGAACTTGGCCGCGGCCTCCCCCGCCGGCTCCCGGGAGGGAGATGGGGGGATGGGGGCGCCGCCCCGCGGCGAAGGTGCAGGCGAAGAGGTATCCTCTGCCCC
>NW_020175052.1:181557-293869 GCF_003031525.2 Neophocaena asiaeorientalis asiaeorientalis
CCGGGGCGTGGGCCGGGGCCGCGGTGGAGACGCCGAGGGCTCCGGCCCGGCTGTCAGAGCGCCATCCTTTCCGTCTCTCCGGCTTCCCGTGCGCGCGGCCCCTCGGGAGGGAGCGGGGAGGACACGTGGTGGGAGGAGGGAGGGTCCGGCCGGGAGCTGAGGGTGTTGGGAGGCGAGGGGAGGAGCGCGGCTGATGTCAGCGGGCCGCGGCGGCGCCGGGGGACGGCGCCCGCGCCAGCTCCCGACCCTCCTCCCGGCGTGGCTTCCGGCCGGTCCGCGCCGCGCGCTCCTCTTGGCTGAGCTCCCGACCCTCCGCCCGGCTCCGCCTCGCTGGCCGGAGTAGTGCTCTCTGCCCTCTCTGCTCCCCCTGGTGCAGTTTCCTGTGCACCATGTGCGACCTCGGCATAGATGAGGCAGGAAGAGCCCGGATTTATGTTTGAACTGAATGTAGCCTGGGTGCACACGTTCATGCGCTTATTTGCATGAACCACTGCTTTGCACTTGCTTGGACGAGCACTCGAGGCACTCTAAGGCATGCTTCAAGGAATGTGTTATGAAGAGTAGACCAGCGAGGGGGTTGGGGGGAGTGAGGAGGGGTCTAGGATCTTTTGGGAAGCATGCATATTCTGGCAGGCATATGTTCAGAATTTCGTACGTAATATACATGCTGAAGGAACTTCCTGATTTTTGTAGTTGTTGCGTGTTAAATCCCAAGTGTGTAATGCCATGGAGGAAGTAACTCTAAAGCAGGATCTTCTCCAAAATGTTCAAAGAATTTGCGTGCGGATCTGTGGACAATACAACAAAAGTGAGCGGAGAAGCCCTGAATCTCTTCTAATTCTAGAAAAAGATCCCGGGTTTGGTATTTTTGTTGGGAACTCATTAAAGAAGAAATTACTCTGACAATTGTTAAAGCGGAAATGTAGGACTTCTTTCGGGATTATTGAGATAGCTGGCAAGACTATCGCAATAGAGCTGAGCTCTCCGGCTCAACTCTGAAAACAGCAAAGACGAGTTGAGGAATTATCACCCACATGAGAGTGAGGAGGTCAGTGGGTGGAATACTAAGAGGAGACAAGAAGGGTAGAGGGACTCTTGCTAAACCAACTTAACGGGATGCTTGCTGATGGCAAGCCAGGTTGATCAGATATCCAGGGTGGGGGGCTCTCTCTGTGCTGGGAGGGCTGAGGACCGGAGGGGGTGTGTATGTGTCCCATGTAGAGGCCTAGTGGAAAAGAGGGTTCAGAGGAGCCTGACTAAAATTTGGTCAAGGAGAGAATTTTGTCAAAATTTTCAGACTGTCCCTGAGAACTGAGTGCCTGCAGGGAAAGATTTCTCCAAGTTTTTGTCGCCATTCCTGTATTTATTTATATGTGACTTTGATTTCTCTCTGCCACGGAGAGGCTACAGTGGAACTGTGGCGCTCTCAATATATAAAATACAGTATGACAATCGCATCTTTGAAGTGTAATTATGGCGGACAACCAAAGACCGAGACCAAAGAGGTCTAATCGGTGGAGAGCAGTCAATTCAAATATTGGGAGAGAGGTAGATATTAGGATTTTTTGTTTGTTTTTACGCACAATCCTTTTTGTGTATAAAGTTAACATTTTTAGAGCAAGTGTGACATCTTAGGTCAAATTGATTGACATTCCCATCTTTTCTGAGAAAATGGCTGGTTCAAATGGAAAGGTGAGGGAGTCAGGAAGGAGAAGAGTACTAGGGGCACTGCTGACAGCTCACCTTCTTATAAAAAAAGTATTGATACAGGTTATGAGATAACCAAAGAGGAATATTATGCTAGGGTTTTAGGCTCTGAGAGCCCCACTGTTCTCATGCAGCTTTGGTTAGGTTTTCCCTGGGAAAGAGCCCAACCAACAGTGTCCTACCTGAATTCTTGACTTTGAACCCACAGCCCCATGATCTCAATTATTGTCACAGGCCCACCTTTGTAGAAGTCCACAACTGCTAACACGACTTACTCATAGGAACAAAGTGCTGGGGTCAGCACAATACACTGCAGACATTCATGTTTGTGGTTAAGTCACATCACTTGTCTCTGCCTGAGTTTCCTCATCTTCGGAAAGAGGGGGTTGAGCTAGTTATTGTCTGAGCTTCCCCTCGCCTCTATCGTTCAGTGATTCCTTTCTCTGTAAGCCTTTGGCTTAGTCTGAATGGGGAGTGACTGAAGCTAGTCTTTGAAGTGGTGCATGGCTTTGGTACTTAGGTAGGATGGATATCTATTAGTAAGTGGTTAACAATTATGAACAGAACACCCATGGCATCAACATGGTAGTTCTTTAATGTGATTGGTCTGACTTCATCTTTCCTTCTGTTGAATTTTTGCAATACACAAACCATAGGGATTCCAAAGAGCCCAAGTCCCACAAAATACCTCTTGAACTGTAGTGTCTGCTGGTTAATACACATTTCTGACCTTCAGTACAGACTCCATGGCCCTCAGACAGCATAGCTACTGGCCCCCATTGCTCCATCTCTCAGGGACTGTGGTAGATTGAATTAATGGTCTTGCTTCTCTGTGTTTCTGTGGTAGTACACCCTGCTGTTACATAGCACACCTTGCTGAGGTCTCAGCTGTGCAGAATGTACTTCAATGCCCCTTCACTTGGCATGGCCATGTGACATGCTTTGGCCCATTGAATGTAGGTGGAAGTGACTACATGTGAGTCCTGAACATGGGTCCTAGAAGGTCTCACATATTCTCACTTATCTCTCTGGTAGCTTTTGTCCTCTGCCATGACAAAATCATGCCTAGTTAGTCACTGCCCCTCCAGCCTGGGCTCCAGAATGAGACCTGTGCTGCACAGCCATCCTGTGAACATGAGAAGAGGTCACTGTTTTGTTTTAAGCTATTCACTCCTCGGGAGGCTGGTTAGGTAGCATTTTTGTGGTGAAAGCTAATTGAGACAGTGACAACAGGCAGCCTTGGACTTAGAGCTCCCATCATTGGCCCTCATGGGGATGCTCTGAGGCAGGGGAAAGGAGAGTTGCCATTTCATGGTGGAAATCCTCAGATATGTGGACAAGGGAATCCGAGATTGAGAGTGGAGAAATAAAGAACCAAATGGGGGGAGGGCATGCAACTGCTGGCCGTATCTTTCTCTTCCCTGGGATTCTGGCACTTCAGAGGAAGATCAAGATATGACCTCTACTTTCATATTCCCAGTAAAGCCTGAAACTATTCCTGGGAGATCTTGATAAAATGGTAAGGGAAACCCTGCTCCGGACAGTTCTTGGAAGGGTTAAAAGGTTCCTGGAGAGGCAGTGTGTTGTTAGAGAAACTCAGAGGATTAAGGAACAGGTAGAGGTCTCTCTAGAAAAAAAGCAAAGAGAATTGTACTGAGTGTAGTACGGTAGTCCCCCCTTGTTCGCAGGGGACATGATCTAAGACCCCCAGTGGCTGCTTGAAACCAGTTAGTACTGAATCATTTTCTGTTCATGTCTTCCACCCACAAATTTAATACCTTTTCCATCTTAACTGAGCACTTATCATACACTGTGACCATAATTTTTGCAGTTTGAGGTGCAGCAGCAAAACTAGCATGGGTTTTGTCCTTCATTCCAATTTCATGAATAGAAGATTCGTTCTTACCATATCTTAGCAACCTCAGCATATGATTTTTTTACTTTCCTTATTAAGTTGAGAACTTTCACCTTTTCACTTAAAGGAAGCACTTTGTGATTTCTCTTTGGCATATCCAAATTACCAGCATCACTACTCTTGCACTTTGGAGCCATTATTAAGTAAAATAAGTACCACTTGACACAAGCACTGAGACACTGAGACAAATCAGTCTGATAATTGAAATGGCTACTAAGTGACTAATGGGCAGGATATGCTGGACAAAGGGATAATTCACTGTCCCAGGCAAGATGGAGGGTGATGGTGCAAGAATTCATCGTGCTACTCAGAACAGTGAACAATTTAAAACTTACGAGTTATTTCTGGAGTTTTCCATTTAATATTTTCAGACCATGGTAGACTATGGGTAACTAAAACTGTGGAAAGTTAAACCATGGATAAGGGGGGCATACTGTACAGACTACAAACAGACTCCCAAATGTATAAAGGCTCAAACAATAGAAATTTATCTTTCATTTATGTAACAGTCCTCTGTGGGTGTTCCTGGTCCACAGGTGACTCTCCTCCATGCTGTGACTTAGAGACCCATGTTCCTTCCATCTTGTGGCTCTGCCACACCCTCAGGCCTTGTGATTTTCTTCATCCATCAGAGTGAAGAGGAAAGAGAAAATGGAGAATGTACACCCCCCCTTTTTTTTTTAGCCCTAAAGTGACACACATCTCTTTGGATAGCTCACTGTGTTCCTGAGCTATGACCTTCACAAGTATTTCTCAGTTTTTTCCTCCTTCCCCGTTAACTGAGACACGATGAAGAAGTTGGACTTGGGTTTTTCCCTTCCTCCAAGTCATTTAGGCTCTGGTAAAACACGAGTTGGTTAAGTTCTGTTAAAATAAGTTTTCCTTAAAAGCAGGCTTTTGTTAAGGAGAATAGAGTACGCTGGGCTTATTTAAAAATGGTTAATTTTCCCCTTCCCCTTCTGGATATGTGAAGGGATTTTTCTCCCATATTCACCCTGAGAACCTGGTGAGGCTCCTGGACATAAAACTCAGGAAAGTGTGAGGGCTCCCAGGCAAATTTATCTCTTAAGCTAGTTGGGGCCCAGTCGCCAATAATTAGTCAATTGCCCTTTACATGTTCCTGCAAGGCTCCAGCTGCAGCTTCTGCTCCTAATAAACTATAATCCTCCATATTTGTCTGTCTCTCCAGTTTTCGGGATAGCAGTTTGTCCTGTAACCTCAATTCCCTGATGTATCTAAGACTTGTTGATTTTCAGTTTGTTCAGCTTTTTTTTTTTTTTTTTTTCTTTTTGTGAAGATAGGAGGGATGACTTCCAAGCTCTTCACATGTCAGACTGGCTAGGGCTTCTTTAAATAGGGAAGCTACTTATCTTTAACTTGCAGATAAGGCTATGGCAAATCTCCTACTTTACCTTTATCCTCAGAGATGACACAATTCAATAGCTAGCTTCCTTTACACCAGTGGAGTTGAGCTCAGTACAGCCCATTCATGCTGGTTCTTCTTACCTCTCAGTGTATATGTTATGTCTACAACCCTCTCTCATTCTCTTCTATAATATTCATTTATTGCTCCTAGTCTCAGCCTCTGAGGTGACACAAAACAAATCTAACATAACAGCCTTGTCGATATTTAAAAACTTCTGTTTTGTTCCTTCAAATCTCCCCTAAATGTTCCTGTTTTCTTCAATAGCTCCTCATAGGGCATGGTTTCATGCCCTATGTCCTTTGAGATTACTTATGATCTATTGTAGTTCAGGATTTTCCTGAGATCTTAGTAATACCATGATCCTCAAAGTAATTTTCCCACATATATTTTTGTGTGTATTTAGTTTTCTCTTCTTTCTACACTCAGAAGAGTCTTTTTACTGGAAAGGAAAAAGCAAACTAGTTCTTTGGCAGAAAACAAATTCTTCCCTAGCAGTGAATGCTAGGTCAGTTTCTCATGTGTCTTGTATAAGGGAAACTGAATGATATAATACTGTCCTCAACAACATTGTTTGAGAAAATGTAGTCTCAAAATTCAAATAATGTAGCTGTCAGCTTTTGCTGCACAATGGGGTGTGAGTGGACATATGTGAGCAGAGAAATGACCTGTGTTTGCACAGTGGGGCTTGCCTCTGATACTCCAATGGTTGGCTATGAAGAGTTTTCCCTGGGTTTTCCCTCCTTGAGCCTGGTCTCTGGACCACATGTGGATCTGACCTTAACTCACCCCACAGCCTGGAACCAAGTCCAACCAATTCACTGCTTGAAGCAGAGCTGCCAGTGGAGCCCAGCCTAGATCATCTGATCCATAGTTGGCCTAAAGACCAGTGAACATGAAAATAAATACTTTTTAATATAAACCACTAGGTTTTGGGAGATGGGACCAGGCTGATCACTTGAGCATAAGAGGCGAGCCCCACTGTGTAAGTACATGTCAATCCTCTGCTCATATTATAACCACTAACATACTGTTGGTCAAAGCAAGTCACGTGGCCAGGCCCGAAGTCAAGAGCTGGAGAAATACTCTCTCTCCACCATGAGGCCATGGTAGGAGGGTTGTCTCAGTCTGCCCAGGCTACCTGGACAAAATGCCATCGATTGGGTGGCTTAAACAGCAGACATTTATTTCTCACAGTTCTGGAGTCTGGGAAGTCCAAGATCAAGGTGCTGGCAAGGTAGGTTTCATTCTGAGGCCTCTTCTCTTGGCCTGTAGGAGACCACCATCTCACTGTGTGTTCCCATGCACTTTCTTCAGTGCTACATGTGGAAAGAGAGTGAGAATTCCTTCTCTCTTCCTCTTCCTATAAGGCCACCAATCCTATTGGATTAGGGACCCACTCTTTTTTTTTTTTTTTTTTTTTTGCGTTACGTGGGCCTCTCACTGTTGTGGCCTCTCCCGTTGCAGAGCACAGGCTCCGGACGCGCAGGCTCAGCGGCCATGGCTCACGGGCCCAGCCACTCCGCGGCATGTGGGATCTTCCCGGACTGGGGCACGAACCCGTGTCCCCTGCATCGGCAGGCAGACTCTCAACCACTGCGCCACCAGGGAAGCCCTAGGGACCCACTCTTACAACCTCGTTTAAACGTAATTACCTCCCAAAGACCCCATGTCCAAATAAAGTCATGTTGAGGGGCAAGGCTTCAATATATGAATTTTTAGAGGGCAATTCAGTCCATAGTAGGTGTCACTGTATAATACTACCACAAGGGATAAATAATTGGAAACAATAATTCAATCTGCAAAATTATTCATGACCCTCCCTTGTGCAAAATATACTCACACCCATTCCAAGATCCATCCCCACCCCCAAGTCTCATCTAATCACAGCATCAGCTCAAAGTCCAGACTTTCATGACTACATCAGGTCTGCTTGATCAGGAGACCTGTGATCTAAGAAGGCAAGTTACCCTCCTCCCCAGCTCTGCACACCCTGTATAGAATGAGAGCACAGGGACAGGATAACCACAATGGACACTTTGATTTGAAAGAGGCTGAGCAGTCTTTTTTTTTTTTTTTGCGGTTTGCGGGCCTCTCACTGTTGTGGTCTCTCCCGTTGCGGAGCACAGGCTCCGGACGCGCAGGCTCAGCGGCCATGGCTCACGGGCCCAGCCGCTCCGCAGCATGTGGGATCCTCCCGGACCAGGGCACGAACCCCTGTTCCCTGCATCGGCAGGCGGACTCTCAACCACTGCGCCACCAGGGAAGCCCTGAGCAGTCATATTTATAGCAATTCTGAAAGCCCAGTAGGCAAGTGTTGTCAGGTTTCACTGTCCTGGGGGGTTGGGAATGTCTCTTGGTTAGGCCCTGGGTCTGCTTCTGGGAGCGACTCCGAAGCTCATGTCCTTTACCACTATGGCTACACACTCTGGGAGGTCCTTCACTTTCCATCATTCTCCTTAGCCTCTTCTGAAGAGGCCATAAGGGAGCATGCCCATCTTGGTGGCAGAGTGGCCTTCTCAACCTGCTCCCTGCCTCTCTAAAATATAGAGGCTTACAGATCCTTATTCATTGTGAACACCCTCGGGGTTGTTTTTTTTGTTTTTATACTCTGGGTTTGTGAGGCACCTTTTGCAAACACAGCCCTCCTAAAAACTTTGTGAATTTTCTAAGTATTTGATTACAATCTGCATCATACGTCCAAAGACACACCTACCACTCTTTGGGGGATAAGCGCTCTCTCTCTCTCTCCCTCCCTCCCTCCCTCTCTCTCTCTCTCTCTCTCTCTCTCTCTCAACACAGTTAAGGAAATGTGGGGCACTTCAGGCTTCTGGGCCAAGCTTTTTGTTATTTCTAGTGGTCCTTTTGTGTAGTTGGAAGGATCTGCTCTGTGATACTTTAGTCCTTTCCAAGGTCTTAAAAAGAGCTATACTTTTGATTTGGTCTTTTTCTCAAGTCCGTGTTTTAATAGCCACTCCTGTGATTTGATGGGAAATAGTTTCGTTTCCCCTACTCTGCAATTTCTGTGATCTCTATATTCCCTCTAATCTCTGCTTGAAATCTGGCCAGTTTTTTCTCAGCTCATTTCGTAGCTGTCTTTACTCTAGTACTTTATCAAATGTAACTAGTAACAGCTAGTCCACAGCCAACAGTCTGCCTTAAAACTTTGTCCTCATTTCATTAGTTACTTGCCTTTCCAGTAACTACAGGTGACAGTTTTATCAAATATTTTACCGCTATATAAAACGTCATCATTTTCCAGTTTATAACAGTTTCTGGGCCACCTGCTTCCCAGCCCAATTTTTTTACACTTTTGTTACAGCAGCAGCTCACCTCTACTCACAAACTTTCTGTGAGTCAGCTTCTACTGTATTACATATATTCCCAAACTCAGTGTCTTACAAAAACAAGCATTTATTTTTATGCTCATGGGCCTGCATGTCAACTATTGTTTAGCTGATCTCAGCTGGGCTCACCTGGGTAGCTCTGCTTAGGCAGTGGGTTGGCTGCACATGTTTCCAGCTTGTGGGCTGGGCTCAGGTGTGCTCACGTGTGTTTGCTTTAGGTTCCAGATTGAAGGGACAGCAGCTACTAGAAGAAAACTCTTTTCATGGTGGATTACAGGCACACAGGAAGGCAACAGCATCTGTAAGAAAGCACATTTCAAGTCTTCATTTATTTACGCATATCCTGTTGGCCAAAGCAAGTCACGTGGCCGTGCCCAAAGTCAAGGGGCAGAGAAACATATGCCCTGCCTACCTTGAGGCCATAGGAATTATGTTTGCATATGTACAAAGACTGGAAGAAAACATAGAGAAATGAAAATGATTCATATGATAGAACAGTGGAATTGTATGTAATTAAAATTTTTTTCTAACATTATTATAAATGTTTTCATAATAATTTTAATTAGAATCCTATGGATCTTAGGAGTATGAAGTAATTGTAGAACAATCGTATAATAAAATAAAATATGTCCAGAAAAAAAAGGGGGTGGGCATAAAATACCACAGGAGCATAAAGAATTGGGACCAATAACGCATAATAATTTAGTACAAATTGCTATCTTTGTTTGCTTTTCTGCTGACTTCCTGTTATTAGGAGCCCAAATGATATGGTATAAAGACATGGCAGGGAGGAGAAGCATTCCATAATCCTCTGATTAGGTCTCTCAGTCTTTTCATGAGCCCGTGTTCCTGGCTTTCTCAGGTGCTTCTCTGCTTCCCACACCTTCACCCTTAAGTGAGACAGGAAGAGGGGGATGGAGCTGGATATTTCCCTTCTCCCAGGTCAGTTGGGCTCTGCTAAAACCCCAAGTTGTTTAGCCTCTGGTAAAATAGTTTCCCTTGAGGGCAGGATTTTGTTAAAAAGAACAGAATAGGGATTGCATTGAATCTATAGATTGCTTTCTTTACAGAATTAGAACAAAAATTTTTACAATTTGTATGGAAACACAAAAGACCCTGAACAGCCAAAGCAATCTTGAGAAGGAAAAACGGGGCTGGAGGAATCAGGAGCCCCAATTTTAAACTATACTACAAAGCTACAGTAATCAAGACAGTATGGTACTGGAACAAAAACAGAAACATAGATCAATGGAACAGGTTAGAAAGCCCAGAGATAAGCCCACACACATGTGGTCAACTAATGTATGACAAAGAAGGCAAGGAGATACAATGGGGAAAAGACAGCCTCTTCAGTAAGTGGTGCTGGGAAAACTGGACAGCTACATGTAAAAAATGAAATTAGAACACTCCCTAACACCATACACAAAAATAAACTCAAAATGGATTCAAGACCTAAATGTAAGGCCAGACAGTATAAAACTCTTAGAGGAAAGCATAGGCAGAACATTCTAGGACATAAATCACAGCAAGATCCTTTTTGATCTACCTCCTAGAGTAATGGAAATAAAAACTAAACAAATGGGACCCAATGAAACTTAAAAGCTTTTGCACAGCAAAGGAATCTATAAACAAGATCAAAAGACAACCCTCAGAATGGGAGAAAATATTTGCAAAAGAAGCAACTGACAAAGGAGTAATCTCCAAAATATATAAACAGCTCATGCAGCCCAACATTAAAAAAACAAACAACCCAATCAAAAACTGGGCAGAAGACCTAAATATACCTTTCTCCAAAGAAGACATACAGATTGCCAAGAGGCATATGAAAAGATGCTCAACATCACTAATTATTAGAGAAATGCAAGTCAAAACTACAATGAAGTATCACCTCACACCAGTTAGAATGGGCATCATCAAAAAATCTGCAAGCAACAAATGCTGGCGAGGGTGTGGAGAAAAGAGAACCCTCTTGCACTGTTGGTGGGAATGTAAATAGATACAGCCACTGTGGAGAACAGTATGGAGGTTCCTTAATAAACTAAAAATAGAATTACCATATGATCCAGCAATCCCATTCCTGGGCACATACCCAGAGAAAACCATAATTCAAAAAGACACATGCACCCCACTGTTCATTTCAGCACTGTTTACAATAGCCAGGTCATGGAAGCAACCTAAATGCCCATTGACAGATGAATGGATAAAGAAGATGTGGTACATATATACAATGGAATATTACTCAGCCATAAAAAGGAATGAAATTGGGTCATTTGTAGAGATGTGGATGGACTTAGAGAACGTCATACAGAGTGAAGAAAGTCAGAAAGAGAAAAACAAATATCGCATATTAACGCATATATATGGAATGTAGAAAAATGGTACAGATGAACCGGTTTGCAAGGTAGAAATAGAGACACAGATGTAGAGAACAAATGTATGGACACCAAAGGGGGAAAGTGTTGGGCGGGGCAGGCATGGTGTGATGAATTGGGAGATTGGGACTGACATATATACACTAATACGTATAAAATAGATAACTAATAAGAACCTGCTGTATAAAAAAAATAAATAAAATAAAATTTAAAAAAATACAAAAAAACAAAAACAGAACAAAAAAGAACAGAACACTATGGACTTGTTTCAAAAAACCTACTTGTCCTCTTCCCTTGCCAGAAACATGAGGGGAATTTTCTCTGATCTTTACTCTGAGGACCTGATGGGGCTCCTGAAGGTAAAACTTATGAATGCTAAGGGCTCCACTAAGACTCAGCCCCTGGAATTTTTAACTTATAGCTGGTCCACACTTAGACTCTAGCAAGTGTTTCTACCCATACTGGCTCCAGCGGTGGACTCCTTCTCCCAGGAAGCTGTGATTCTCTGTATTCACCTGTCTCTCTAATTTTCAGTGTGGCAACTTGCCTTACGACCTCAATTTTCTCACAGATCTAAGAAGGGTTGTTGATTTTTTTTTTCAGCTTTTCTTCTTGGGAGGACAAGAATGACCACCTCCAAGCCCTTTACATGTCAGAGAGAAACTGCTTTTCTTATTAGAAAAAAAGAAAACTTTTTCTCATGGAAAAGAATAGAAATTGCTTGAAATTCTCATGACACACATGTAACTGCTGAATATGGTTGTTTCTTAGGAAAATTTGAGGGAATAACATAGAAATGTAACTCAGTAAAGGTGAATCAGTAAGGTGATAAATGGATGACATTTACTATTTATCCCTTAGGTGTCCAATTCTTGATGTAAGGAGTGAATTTAGAGATTTTGGAGGAGTAGATGGAAGCTAATTTGTGGGTCAGTCTTGTCTGAATAGCATTGCTGCCAGCCTAGCTTTTGCTAGAAGCTTGAAGAGAGATGATTTGCAAATGAGAAACAGAAACGCTGGTGTTTTATATTGCCCACAGGAAGACTCCATGTGCTTAGGAATCCACATCACCGGGGAAGGGCAGGGTGGGACAGAGTTGACATGCAGTGACAAAATTACAAAAATTAAGTGACCTGGATAGAAGGGTACCTGCGGGCAAAGCCAGACTTTTCTTTATGAAAGTAATTTTAGATCCGTTTCAGCCCATGCTGGTTGGAATCCTTAAGGTTCTAAACCTCAAGCATGGTAAAGTACTGAATAATTTTTGCCTTGAAAACCTTTCAAGCAGATGTTACTAGTTGTCCTACAGAGGTTATGGAAAAACAGTAGTCCCATGAATCATCTACTGGTCTTTTCTATCAGCATAAATGCATGTTACATGCTTCCCCCTCCTTCTTCCTTAAGTGAGACAGGAAGACAGGGCTGGAGTTGGTTATTTCCCTCCCCAGTTCTCAATCTGCGTCTTACTAGACTATGGTACATTGTTACATTACTGTCCCCCAAAGGTCATGTGTCTCAGGCTCCACCCCCATGTGATGTCCTTCCACATCAACTCTGGACTCGGCCATGGGGCTTGTGTTGACCAATGAGTCATCAGCAAGTCTGAAGCAAGCAGAGGCTTGATAAGCATTTGTGCATTGATACTGGCTCTCTTGGAGCCCAGTTGCCAAGGAAACAAGTCTGTGCTCTCCTGCTGGAGAGGTGATGTGGAGGAGAATCAAGATGTGGCAGGCCAAACTGACCACCAGATCTATCAATGAGGCCCTCGGGAAAGAGTCAGCTCCCAGCCAACCTGCTGTCTGACTGCAGCTGCTTAAGTGTCCCTAAGCAAGACCATTAGAAGTGCTGCCTAGGAGTGGTGTCTGCATCACGGTGGTGTAAGACAGTTCTCCTGTGTATCCCTCCCTTTTAAACAACGAAATAGGTATCCATCCATGAACATAAGGGCCTCTGTGGGTGTTGTGGGATCTAGCACCACATGCCAAGGAATCTGGGAGGTCTTGTCCCCGGTGATTTCAGTAATAGGCAGACAGACCTTGGTATAGGCTGTGGAAACAGGGAGCCAGCAAACCTGCCCAGACCTCTCTCAGCACAGTCAGGAAAAAACCTGGAGAGTGCTGCCCTGGGTAGATATCCATGCATGAAGGAGAATTTGCAAAAGTCCAGCTTTCCCAAGGAGAGATTCCAGCACACTATTCTAGAAAAAAAAAATGAGTTTGATTGCAGTGGAGGTGGGGGTAAGAGAAACTTTCCCAGGTCCCCCACCCCTTGAGGTGGGACCTCCATGAAAAGGGGGACAGAGGATATTGGGAAAGAAGCAGAGAAGGGACTTCATTCCTGCTGACTGCACTCAGCAGGAAGTCTGCCCACAAGCCTCTGGGAGTACCGAACCCAGGAATCTATCAGATCCGTGGGCACCTCCAAGGCCCCAAGTGGTAAACCCACACCTTCCCCAACTCTGCACCGACACCTGCTGTGCACTTCCACACGAGGCATCGATAGAGAGCCCCAGTAGACTGGGAGCATTCAGAAAACACGCCACTATCTGTGGGCAAGGAGAAACCATAAACTTGGGCTATAGCGCCATCTTCTGGAAAACAAAAGAGAGGTTTCCACTAGCTAGCCTAGTGACTGGTAGGAACCAGAGAAGACATAACAGCTTAAGAATCCTGCCACAAGAGGGAGCAAGAAGACTGGAGCAGGTACAGAGACAGATTAAACCCCAGATACTAGCGCTCAAATACATAAAATCAGAAATGAAGGAGGAGACATTACAACTAACAATACAGAGATATAAAGCATCATAAGAGACGCTTATGGATAATTACATGCCAACACACTGGATAACCTAGAAGAAATGGATAAATTCCTAGAAACACATAACCTACCAGGACTGAATCAGGAAGAAATACAAAATCTTAATAAACCAATAATGAATAAGGAGATTGAATAAGTAATGAAAACGCTCCCAACACAGAAAATCCCAGTACCAGTTGGGTTCACTAGTGAATTCTACCAAACATTTAAAGAAAAATTAATACCAATCCTTCTCAAACTCTTCCAAAAGATTGAAGAGGAGGGAACACTTCCAAACCCACTTTATGAGACCGGAATTACTCTAACACACCTGATGCAAAAATTCTCAACAAAATATTAGCAAACTGAACTCAACAACACATTAAAAGGATTATACACCATAAGCAAGTAGGATTTATCCCTGGGATGCAAGGATGGTTCAACATAGGCAAATTAATAACGTGATAGACCACGTTAATAGAACGAAAGATAAAAATCTTATGATTATCTCAATAGATGAGGAAAAAGCATTTGACAAAATACAACATGATTAAAACTTTCAAAAAATTAGGTAAAGAGGGAACATACCTCAACATAACAAAGGCTCTATATAACAAACTCACAGCTAACATTATACTCAATGGTGAAAAGTTGAAAGCTTTTCCTCTAAGATCAGGAACAAGGGTACCCATTCTTACCACTCTTATTCAACATAGTACTGGAAGTCTTACCTAGAGCAATTAGGCAAGACAAAGACATAAAAGACATGCAAATAAGAAAGGAAGAAGTAAAATTGTCTTTTTTTACAGATGATATGATTTTATATGAAGAAAATCCTAAAGACTCAGCCAAAAAACTGTTGGAACTAATGAATGAATTCAGGGAAGTTGCAGGATGTAAAATTAACATTCAGAAATCCGTTACATTTCTATACACTAACAACAAAACATCTGAAAAAAAAATAAAGTAAACGATCTCATTCACGATTGAATCAAAAATAAAATACTTAGGAATAAATTTAAACAAGGAGCTGAAAGATCTGTACAATGAAAACTACATGGCCTAATGAAAAACATTGAAGAAGATGCAAACAGATGGAAAGATATCCCGTGTTCGTGGATCAGAAGAATTAATATTGTTAAAATGTCCATACTACCTAAAGTGATCTGTAGATTTAATGCAATCCCTCTCAAAATTCCAATGGCATTTTTCATAGAAATAGAAAACACAATCCTAAAATTTGTATGGAACCACAGAAACTAGACTAGCCAAAGCATTCACGAGAAAGAAGAACAAAGCCAGAGGCATCACATATCTTCATTTCAAAGTATATTACAAAGCTATAGTAATTTACAAAATATTGTACTGGCATAAAAATAGACAAATAGACCAATGGAACACAATAGAGAGCCCAGAAATCAACCCTCATGTATATGGTCAACTAATATTTGACAAAGGAGCCAGGAATATTTAATGGAGAAGGGATAGTCTCTTCAATAAATGATGCTGGAAAAACTGGATAACCACATGCAGAGCAATGAAATTAGATCCCGATCTTGCACCACTCACAAAAATTAACTCAAAATGAATTAAAAACGTAAACATAAAACCTGATACTATAAAATTCCTAGAAGAAAACCTAAAGAAGAAACTCCTTGATGTTGGATTGGGTAATAATTTTTTTGATATGACACCAAAACCACAACTAATAAAAGAAAAAAATCAACAAGGGGGACTACATCAAACAAAAAGGCTTCTGCACAGCAAAAGAAACAAAGAATATGAAAATCAACCTACAGAACAGGAGAAAATATTTGTAAGTCATATATCGAATAAGGTGTTAATATCCATGATATCTAAAGAATTCATACAACTCAATAACAACAACAACAAAACCCCAAACAATCTGATTAAAGATAAGTGGATAAGCTGATAGGCATTTTTCTAAAGAGTGCATACAAATGGCCAACAGGTGCCAAAAAAAATGCTCAGTGTCACTAGTCATCAGCGAAATGCAAATCAAAACTACAGTGAGATATCCCCTCATACCTATTAGAATGAGCATCATCAGAAAGACAAAAAATAACAAGTGCTGGCGAGTATGTGGAGAAAAGGGAACCTTTGTGCACTGTTGGTAGGAATGTAAGTTGGTTCGGCCTCTATGGAAAACAGTATGGAAGCTCCTTTAAAAAATTAAAATACAACTACCACAGGACCCAGCAATCCCACTTCAAAGGGATATATTCAAAGGAAATGAAAACAGGAGTTAGAAGAGATATCTGCACACCCATGTTTAGTGTAGCACTATTCACAATAGCCCAGATAAGGAAACAACCTAACTGTCCGTCAGTGGATGAATGGATATACGTATAATGGAATCGTATATAGCCATGAGAAAGAAGAAGATCCTGCCACTTGCAACAACATGGATGGATCAGACAAACACTGCATAATATCACTTATGTGGAATTTTAAAAAGCCCAACTTAAAGAAATAGAAACTAAACTGATGGTGTGAAGGTTACCAGGGACTAAGTAATGGGGGAAAAGGGCAGATGCTGGTCAAAGAGTATAAACTTCTTTCCAAGATGAATACATTTTGGAAATCTAACGTGCAACGTGATGATTATAGTTAATACTGTATTATATGCTTGCAAGCTGCTAAAAGAGTAGATCTTAAATGTTCTCACTACAAAAAAAGAAATGGTAATTATGTGACAGGATGCAGATGTTAGCTAACAATATGGTGGTAACCATTTTGCAATATAGAAGTCTATCAAGCCAACACATTGTATGCCTTCAACTTACACAGTATTATATGTTAATTATTTCTCAATAAACCTAAAGGAAAAAAATCCAAAATACTGCCTACTGAGCCCAGTTCAAATTATTGACCTACAGGATCATAAGCAGAAAATGATTAAGTCACTAAGTTTGGGGGTGTTTTTAATGTATAATAGACAGCTGATATGCTCAACTAATTAGCATTTGACAAAGTTGATCATGCTTATTATATATGTATATTTTTTTCAAATTATGGTAAAATATACATAACATAAAACTTACCAACTTAAAAACATTTTAAGTGCATAACTCAGTTACATAAAAAGCATTCACATGTAAAACCACCACCACTATTTATTTCCAGAACTTTTTCATCATCCCAAACAAAAATTCTCTACCCATTAAATAATAACTTCCCATTTCCCCCTCCCCTATTCCCTGACAACCATCATTTTACTTTCTGTTTCTATGAATTTGCCTATTTTAGTACTTCATATAAGTAGAATCATATATGTTTCCTTTTGTTCCTGGCTTATTTCACTTAGCATAAAGTCTTCAAGTTTCATCCATGTTGTAGCATGTACCAGAGTTTCCTTGTTTTTAAGGCAAATAATATTACATTCTATGTATATGCCAAATTTTGTTATCCATTTATCAGTTGATGGACATTTGGGTTGCCTTTACCTTTTGGTTATTGTGGAAAATGCTGGCATGAAGATTGGTACACAAGTATCTGTTTGAGTCCCTGTATGTCTTTCTTTTTAAAACCCCTTCTTCCAGGATGTTTTTTCTCTTATTTCACTAACTGCTTCTTCTCATATTTTTTTGTCATTCTTACCTGCCACACTTTTGAACATTTGAATGCCTCAGAGCTCATTTCTTAGATTTCTCTTTCTATACTCATTTCCTTATTCAGTCTGGTCCCCTGGCTTTAAATTCCCACATTTGAGATGAGACCCACATTTATGTTCCAGCTTGCAACATAACTACAAACTCACACTCAGCTGTCTACCAGAAATACTTATTTGTATGTTTAATAGGCATCTTAAACTAAATCAGTCCAAACTTTAAATCCTGATATTACCCTCAAATTATTCTTCTATTGTTCCCATCTTATCAAGTAACAGTTCCGTCCTAATAGTTTCTCTGGCCAAGTTATTCTTGATTCCTGTGTTTTTCTTTTAATTCATTTGGAAATCCTGTAGGCTGTAGCTTCAAAATATATCCCTAGTCGTTCCTCCTCCACCTGAAATGAACCACCAGCATCTGTTACCTAGGTTAGAGAGAGAGAGTAACTTGTCAGAGGTCTTACAGCTGGTTAGTGGTTGCCTTGGCCGGCAGTGACACTGTGCAGGACCCCATGTTGGTACATCAGGTACCCTGTAGGCCTGTGAGAGGCGCTGTGGACAAGGAAAGCCAATCCCATCCAGAATAGGTTTCAATTCAGTAAGGATGAATTGATGCTCCTTCTATGGTGAAAGAGGTCTGATGCAATCAGCTTGCCACCAAGTGGCTGGCTGGCCCCTTCAAGCTCAGTGTTAAGCTCTGCTACTGGAATATCAAATTTTCATCAGTGGCAGGACCCTTAGTGAGAAGGAGCCCATTTTGAGGGGCCTCTTCATAAAAGGCCTGATACCATGGCCATTATGGATCCATTGCACAAGCCCAGGAGTGGCTGAGAAAAGAGCCTGACCAAGGAGAGAGGACCTCTGCCAGGTTATTGAGGGACTCCTCTTTCCTGGGCATCAGTGTGAGAAGCATAGATTTACACGCTTGTGCTCATGCCAACAGGTCCCTCCACATGCCCCCATGTGTCTCCAGTCTTCCAATTTTGCTTCTTCTAGGACCCTGGTCAACCAGTGAATCCACTGTCACTACACAGGAGTCCAAGTATAACCCATCTCTTCCTCCATTCAAGGTAAATAAACAAGCACACTGCTCACAGTTCTGGCCACTGGGAGGATTTCGCTTCACTGCTGCCTTCCAGATCATTCAGGTTCAGCTTTCACCCACATATGGAGGTAATCAATCTGTGTACAGGCCCTGAGATTTTCTTCCTCCATCAGCTGGTTGTAGGCCCCGCTCACCCCAGAAATAAATTGAAGGAAAGATGTCCATGTATCAGAATAGATGACATCGGGTTTTAGACCATCTGTTCATGCAACTTAGTTTTGCTCTCCTGACCTGATCAGGCTGGATCCCAAATATTTTATTTCCATTGTCTAATGATTTACTTCTGTTCTCTGTGAATCTTATGACTCAGTGGATTTGGTAATTCGGCTCGTTAAGGACAGCTTCTGCAGCTTATCCAGGACACACTGTTCTCATGGCAGAAGGCAGGAACACAAGAGACCAAAAGAGCCCTGCATGTGCATTTAGAATTTCTGGTCAGTCATGTTGTATACACATGCACATACACCCCATTGTCACCTGGCCAAGTGTGACAAGGGGGTGTGGAAATATATTTTACCCGTGAAGAGACAGGGCAAGGGAGGGGCTGTATAATGCTCTTACAAGAGAGGGAGCAGAGAGTTGGGAGTAAAATACCATCTGCCACATTCTTGAAGCCTTCTTTGACCAATCCTGCCCATCACGATCTCTTCTTTAGTCTTCCTGTGATATCTATTGTCTAGACCACTCACAGTTTTCTCCTTAGTTGTGTAGAGTTTCTGTTATGCTTTGGTTTGGGTTTATTTTCCTTCCCGTAAGCTTGAGAATAGGAGCCAGGAATTACATTTCCCTTAAATCTTTCAGTACAGTGCCGAGAGCACCTCACTTCCTCAATATAATTAGCTAAGGGGTTGATAACCTCTTTGTGACAAAATCATCAGCCACATCAGTTTTTATCTGGTAGCTCAAGGATCCCTGAAGATGCACTCAGGAGATATTCTCCTCTTATTACTTTACATATATGAGAAGCTACTTCTTTTAAAGGTGATTCAGAAAAGAGCAAGTTCAGAGAAGAAAAAGAAGGCTCAACAAATATTTGTTATAGGCACATAGATATACTCCTCCTTTGCGGAGCTTACAGTTTAGCATTTACAAATCCTGGGGTATTTTCTGATCATCACAGAGAAAAGACCGATTTCATCTCAATTTCTAAAAAGTGTTTTGGTGAGATGGACATCAGGGGTGTGTTATCTTATTCCCTCATAACATTAATATGGAAAGTCAGTTTATATTTAATCACTAGGTGGTGACATTATGGTGTAGTTAGACATAATGTATTCGGATTCTCTATTTGCCAGACAATTCTAGTCAATATTACCAGCAGCTGTTAGGCAAAGGCGACAACTAGTCCATTAAGCCAGATGTTTCTGATCATCAGAAGCTCTGGGTTGTTTTTTTTTCTTCTGTAAAGTGGATTAATGCAAGAATCTAGTTTGTTTATATAGTTATTAGACTATTAGACTTGTTTATATGTTTATATAGTTATTAGACTCTTTCTTATGTCATCATCTTGAATTAAACAATCTGTGACTAAATGCTAATCTCTGGTTGGCTTCTGTTTTAGCCAAGCTATCGAAGGTCAGGAGACCCTGAGCTGCTCTGTGCATCCCTCTGACCACAAGGAGTGCTTCATGGGAAATGAGAGGCCTCTCTGAACATCAAAAAGGGAGCTGGTGTTTTGCTTGCCCACTGATCTGGAGTTGTGACAGAGATAAAATTGTAATTTCTAAGGCTCAGTCTGGTCTTGCCTTAGGTACCTATCTAAGCCTTATGTAACATGTAATTTTACCGTCAGAAGGACCTGGATTTGACTCCTAACCCCAGGCAAGTTGTATTTTCCTATTTGCAAAATGTGGGCAATACGAATTTTGCTACCAAGGGCTGCTGAAGGCCTAAGTGTGAATCGATATCTATAACTTTGTCTATATCACATTCATACTCATATCTACTAATAATACTGCCCTGCCATGATAGGGGCACTCAACAATTATTAATGTACTCCCTCATCCCTTTATTCCTCATATCAAACTCTCTTCTAGACAAGCCAGTCTTCTCACTGACTCCAAATATGTTTTTCTCATTCTCACCTTCAGGTAGTGATGAAATAGGAACAAATGGAAAAATGAATATCCTTTCCTCAATCTTCCCTCTCAAAATTCTATCCTTCCTTTGAGATTCACTTAAAACACAGCTCTCTCTCTCTGTCACAATGATCATGTCTTAATATTTTATGGTTCTCTTTTTTTCTCCATTTCAGAGTGGGTATTTTGATTTCTTAAGGAAAGGATCAATTCCTTAGGACCAGAGCTATGTCATGGACTTCAATCGCATCCCCTAATGAATCTAACATAGTGCTACGCATGTGGAAGACTCAACACACTAAGGTTAGGGATTTGAACCGGAAAAGGGCTAACAGCTCTTTAAGGGTAACGCACGGAAGGAGCATTTGCCAGTGATATGAAGTTTAGAAGATCATGCCAAGAGTTCAGTTTAGTTATTCTGAATTTTAATTATTCTTTACCCCAGGCTTTGGTGAATTTTTTTCAAGGACCTTCAAGCATATATTAATTGAAACATATAATATTGATAAACATTTTGTAAAGAATAACTTATCTCTCAGAGTCTGCATGAAATAATTCAGATCAGACAGAAAAATTTATGGCTCTTCTGTAAAATGTTTATTTAAAGAATTTGGTTTGAACATTTGTTGTTAGAAGATACCCAGCCAGCCTTCGACTATGCCTTTCTAGGATATTCCATCTTGACTAAATTTTAATCCTAGGTTGTCTATTCTTTCAGCCAGAATCTCCGTTGTGCCTGTGGTTATAGACACATAGAAGTGGTACAAACCATTTCTCTTATTTGCCAAAGCTGAACATAAAGAAGTATAATCAGGTTTTGGATCACCTGCTGTTTATATTTGTGTCATTAACTCTCATGTCCTTTCTCCCTCATCTCATCAGTTTTTCACCTAATGGACCGTTGGTCATGACGATGAAATATTAGGACATATTTCTTCAGGATCTTAGAGTCAGGAATGTTTAAACTGCTCCTGGATACTCCTATATTCACTTGATGGACCACTCAATTTTACAATTAACTGACCACTACAGGTATTTGTGCTTTCCAGATAGTGAGGGTAAATAAGAACGCTCTTCCTTCTGACTTGCAGAGAAAAGAGGCAGACAATTGTGTACATGGCATTCTCTGGATATACATCCAGACAAGTAAAAATGAAAATATGATGAGCAGATTCAGCTATACAGAATTCATTATAAATCTCTAAACCTAAAGAACAGCAATACAGTAATTATAATATATATCTACACTTCTCCTTTACTTTTGTTATCTTTCGCAAAAATTTTTCCTCAAAGTTTCTAAACTCCCAGAAATCTTATGTCTGGATACATACTAACTGATTTTACATTGAACCCATTTTACTGTTTTCTGTTACTAGATTTCAAAACCTCTTGAAAAATAAACTGTTATCATTCAAGTAAAATCAATACTATTTATATATATGTAATTGTTTCAAAATAAAGGTCCTTTCAATGTCACGCTCTGGTCTAAAAGGTAGATAGATAGAGATGGATATGGATCAATAGATATATATCCACAGGTATATTATATACAAACACGTATAATCATTTTTATTATATTTATATTTAGTATATATTTATTGTGTTTTTACAACTAGTTTATATTTAGTTATAGGTATATATATATATATAAATACATATAAGTATATCAGTCTTTAGTTTTCATTGTATTCTAGTAAGCTGAGCATACTATTAACACGTTCCCATAGTACAGATAAATTCATCACTTTGCGGGTTTGGCTGTCTAGAGCCTTGGATCTTCTTTATAACTTGGAGAGAAGCATACTAGCAGAATGGTTAAAAACTTGGGTTTTGTGGTCAGGCAACTCTGATTCTAATGCTGACTCTGCTCCTTACTAAAAGCCTCAGTTTTCCTATCAGTAATAAAATGGAGATAGTAATACCTGTCTACTGAATTGTTGAGAGGATAATGAAATATTCACATAAGTGTCTAGCACTGGGCCTGGCACCTCAATAATTATTAATGCTATTATTGTAACACATCTCTGTCTTTTCTTTCGGGTAACATGTTCTAGCATTTTGTGATTTATTTTCCATTTGTCTCATTTGTTTTTTTCTCCTGACTTTTTCTTTTTTCCTCACTTTCCTGACTTTTTTCCATTAAGCAAGATTTTTAAAATATAACATTTTATCTCCTCTACTACATTTTGGCTAAACAGCTTTGCATTATTGTTTTAGTGATTACAGTAGAGGTTACAATATACACCCGTGACTAAAAACAGTCTACCTTAAATTATTCTTTTTCACTTTCCGAAAAATGCAATAACCCTACAAGGGTTTAAGCCATTTATTTCCCTCCCACATTTTGTGCTATCGTTGTCATACATCTTACTTCTACACATGTTATAACTACCATAAGATAGCCCCCCACGCCGAGTCCCGGGAACCTGAAGATTATGGTTTGAAATTATTTCTTCATATAGCTCCATTCTAATAATAATAATAATTGGTCAAATTGTTAAGATCATTAAAATAAAATCATTTCAATTGGTTTGGGAAATTATGTCTGTCTTTGCCTTCTTGAGGACCCTGTAGATGAAGTCATTCAAGCTTTAAATCTGTAAACTCTACCATTCCTAGTTTCAGGACCAAGACTCACCAAGGAATGAGGTTTATTATTAGCCTCACTCAGATGCCAGCTGGTGTGGTCTAGGATTAATCCTTCTTGTATAGACCTAAGGCCTGATGTGCTTGGTTGTGTGCCTTTGGAATCTATATACTATAGGATTTGCATTTGTTTACCCTCTTCTCTCTTCCCTTAAATTAACCTCTCTCCTCAGTTGGTTCTATCCATAATGGCTAGGTATCTGCCTCAGTTTACATTATTCATCTACTGCTAGGAGTGAACACTGTGTTTGACTTCAACCTACCTAGTCAGAGACTTAATATTGTGCTTAAATCTTGTCAGATGGCATCTCTGGGGAAAATGGCTTCTTAGCTCTATAACTAGTGGCTGTGATTCTTTTAAAAATAAATAGATTGATCCTTCATATGACAATGCTGCCACTCTTACCACCAGTCTGACTTTGAATTTCACTTGGCGCTGGAATTCATTTATTTGAAGGGATGGTCCTCCAATTGGGGCAATTCTTCTTGTCCCCTTTAACCCGGTTTTGGCTTCTCTATCTTCACTAGACCATGTTGCTGAAGTTTTAGTACTTTTCAAACCTGAGCCTTAGAAGTGAAGACTAAACTGAACGTTACATAGAGTAGCAGCTCTCAAAGTCTAGTCCCTCGACCCCTACAGGTCCAATTTAGTATATATTTATTGTGTTTTTACAACTAGTTTATATTTAGTTATAGGTATATATATATATATATATAAATACATATAAGTATATCAGTCTTTAGTTTTCATTGTATTCTAGTAAGCTGAGCATACTATTAACACGTTCCCATAGTACAGATAAATTCATCACTTTGCGGGTTTGGCTGTCTAGAGCCTTGGATCTTCTTTATAACTTGGAGAGAAGCATACTAGCAGAATGGTTAAAAACTTGGGTTTTGTGGTCAGGCAACTCTGATTCTAATGCTGACTCTGCTCCTTACTAAAAGCCTCAGTTTTCCTATCAGTAATAAAATGGAGATAGTAATACCTGTCTACTGAATTGTTGAGAGGATAATGAAATATTCACATAAGTGTCTAGCACTGGGCCTGGCACCTCAATAATTATTAATGCTATTATTGTAACACATCTCTGTCTTTTCTTTCGGGTAACATGTTCTAGCATTTTGTGATTTATTTTCCATTTGTCTCATTTGTTTTTTTCTCCTGACTTTTTCTTTTTTCCTCACTTTCCTGACTTTTTTCCATTAAGCAAGATTTTTAAAATATAACATTTTATCTCCTCTACTACATTTTGGCTAAACAGCTTTGCATTATTGTTTTAGTGATTACAGTAGAGGTTACAATATACACCCGTGACTAACAACAGTCTACCTTAAATTATTCTTTTTCACTTTCCGAAAAATGCAATAACCCTACAAGGGTTTAAGCCATTTATTTCCCTCCCACATTTTGTGCTATCGTTGTCATACATCTTACTTCTACACATGTTATAACTACCATAAGATAGCCCCCCACGCCGAGTCCCGGGAACCTGAAGATTATGGTTTGAAATTATTTCTTCATATAGCTCCATTCTAATAATAATAATAATTGGTCAAATTGTTAAGATCATTAAAATAAAATCATTTCAATTGGTTTGGGAAATTATGTCTGTCTTTGCCTTCTTGAGGACCCTGTAGATGAAGTCATTCAAGCTTTAAATCTGTAAACTCTACCATTCCTAGTTTCAGGACCAAGACTCACCAAGGAATGAGGTTTATTATTAGCCTCACTCAGATGCCAGCTGGTGTGGTCTAGGATTAATCCTTCTTGTATAGACCTAAGGCCTGATGTGCTTGGTTGTGTGCCTTTGGAATCTATATACTATAGGATTTGCATTTGTTTACCCTCTTCTCTCTTCCCTTAAATTAACCTCTCTCCTCAGTTGGTTCTATCCATAATGGCTAGGTATCTGCCTCAGTTTACATTATTCATCTACTGCTAGGAGTGAACACTGTGTTTGACTTCAACCTACCTAGTCAGAGACTTAATATTGTGCTTAAATCTTGTCAGATGGCATCTCTGGGGAAAATGGCTTCTTAGCTCTATAACTAGTGGCTGTGATTCTTTTAAAAATAAATAGATTGATCCTTCATATGACAATGCTGCCACTCTTACCACCAGTCTGACTTTGAATTTCACTTGGCGCTGGAATTCATTTATTTGAAGGGATGGTCCTCCAATTGGGGCAATTCTTCTTGTCCCCTTTAACCCGGTTTTGGCTTCTCTATCTTCACTAGACCATGTTGCTGAAGTTTTAGTACTTTTCAAACCTGAGCCTTAGAAGTGAAGACTAAACTGAACGTTACATAGAGTAGCAGCTCTCAAAGTCTAGTCCCTCGACCCCTACAGGTCCCTGAGATCCTTTCAGAGTCTGTGGGGAGGAAACTTCATAATTATATCGACTTTATTTGCCTTTTTCACTGTGTTGACATTTGCACTGATGACACAAAAGCAATGAAGAGTGAAAGGGCTGGTACCTCAGAACAAATCAAAGCAGTGGCACCATACTAGTAGTCATTGCATTCTTCCTTGCCGTACATTTGCAGTTAAAAACAAAAAAGCCAGTTTCACCTAACAACGTCCTTGGTGAATTATGAATTTTATTAAATATCAATCCTCAGGTGTTTGTAACATTCTGTGTAATCGACTGGGAAATGCATAAAACATTTCTGCTGCATTCTAAAATATGATGGTTGTCACTAGGGGAAAAAAGCTTTGCAGTTGCTTAAGTTGTGAGCTGAGCTACTGACTTTTCTCATGAAACACCATTTTTATTTGAAAGAATAATTGACATGTAAACTATGGTTGTTTTGACTTGGGTATCTGGCAGACATTTTCTAAAAAAAAAAATGGATGAATTAAACCTGTCACTTCAAGGAAAACAACTGACAGCATTTGTTGTTAATGATAAAATTAGAGCATTCAAGCAAAGGTTCAAATATTGGAAAAATTTATTTGCTACTATAAGCTTGATAGCTTCCTAATACTAAAAGGGTTTTCTGATGAGAAATGTGATTCTTTGATATTGTATAACGTCAACATTTGGAAAATCTGCACAACTCAGGAAACCAGTATTTTCTAATAACCAAAGTATGATGATACAAAATTATGCATGGTTAAAAGATGTGTGCAAAGTGCAAGATAGACCAAAGGATTTTAGTGTACTAAGACTACAAAGAGTTCATTAAGGCAGTTTCAGATTTCATACTGCAAATAATCTGTAAAAAACTATCACTTGTAGAATCTTGTTTTAATGTCTAAGAGGAATAGCCTCAATTATGTGCAAAGGCTAATAAAATATGCTTCCTTTTCCCAGCTATATCTGAATTAGGCTGTCTTTCCTTCATAAACTTCAATGAAAACAGCATATTAGAAGAGATTGAATACGGAAGCAGATATTAGAATCTAGCTGTCTTCTGTCAAGCCAGACATTGAAGAGCTTTGCAAAATGAAAAAATAATGCCACTCTTTACATTTAAATTTCTTTCTTCTGAAAAAGAGTTATTTTTCATTAAATATGTCTATTTTAAAAGGCATTGGGTTTATCATTGTCATTCTTAAATAAACAGGTAAATATTTTTTAAATGTCTCAGTTTTAATTTCTAATATGGTAAATATCAATAGATGTAACTCACACAAATAATTCTTTTGGCATTTTCAATAGTTTTAAGGATATAAAGGGGGTTGAGAACCACTAACATTATTGAGAATAAGGGTGGAAATATTGTCATTTTCTAGATGGCTAAAGGTTCAGATTTTCCACATCATTCTAGATAATTTACACAATTTAAATTTTCCTTATGCAAAAAATAGCTAAAGGATAATTTGTTTTGTAAAAGTATTACTCATTAGGGATCACCTGTTAAGGATATGTTTAACTATTAATAGCAAATAACTACACAACAAGACAAATCAAGGCTAGGGGAAAAAAAGTAATCTTCTAAATTAAAAAAGAAGTCAAATAGATATAGAACATCCATTACCAAATTCCCAAGGGCAGAAACTTGAACTTAGATGATTATAAAGAAGGAAATTCTAAGATGGATTGTCATTAGTACAAAAATAAGCCTCTCTTCTCATCTAAAAGAAATTTTAGATTAACATGAATACTTTCACTGATCATAATTGTTGCAGAAATTGAGAAGGAATTAAACAGTTTCTCATTGTAAATATTCATACTGTAGGGTATTGCATTCAGTTTGAATTTGTCAAATTGTTCACAACTGAAGTGTAAAACTCTGGAGGTCAAGTTGTAGATTTATTAAAGTGAGTAGCAGCTAAAACTGGAGCTTGCAGGGCCCCTGTTCCAGTGGTCCAGATACCTTTGTCATTGTCCTTGCTGGTCACTGAGTAATAATTATAGATGTCAGGAATTTTTTATTCTTTCTTCAGTACTGTGAAACCATAAAATACTAACACATTTATGATGCAAAATTTAACTTCCATACTTAAAAAGTCAAGACATTCTTCATTAGAGATGAGACATTCTTCATTATATGTGGATGACATTCAGCAAGGTAGCAGGATACATGATCAACATACAGAAATATGTTGCATTTTTTTTACACTAACCATGAAATATCAGAAAGGGAAAGTAAAAAAAAAAAAATCCTTTGAAAATTGCATCTAAAAAAAATACTTAGGAATAAACCTGACCAAGAAGGTGAAAGACTTATACACTGAGAACTATAAAACACTGATAGAGGAAATTGAAGATGATTCAAAGAAATGGAAATATATCCCATGCCCTTGGATTATAAGAATTAATACTGTTAAAGTGGCCATACTATCCAAAGCAATCTATAGATTTAATGTGATCCCTATCAAATTACCCATGACATTTTTCACAGAACTAGAACAAATAATCCTAAAATTTATATGGAATCACAAAAGACCAAGAATTGGCAAAGCAAACATGAGGAAAAAGAACAAAGCTGGAGGCATAACCCTCACAGACTTCAAACAATACTACAAAGTAATCAAAACAGCATGGTATTGGCACAAAAACAGACATATGGATCAATGGAACAGAATAGAGAGCCCAGAAATAAACCCACACACTTATGATCAATTAATCTTCAACAAAGGAGGCAAGAATATAAAATGAAGAAAAGACAGTCCCTTCAGCAAGTGGTGTTGGGAAAGTTGGACAGCCGCATGGAAATCAATGAAGTTAGAACACTCCCTCACACCATGCACAAAAACTCAAAATGGATTAGAGACTTCAACATAAGACATGATACCATACAACTCCTAGAAGAGAACATAGGCAAAACATCCTCAGACCTAAATCGTACCAATGTTTTCATAAGTCAGTATCCCAAGGCAATAGAAATAAAAGCAAAAATAAACAAATGAGACCTAATCAAACTTATAAGCTTTTGCAAAGCAAAGGAAACCATAAACAAAATGAAAAGACAACCCACAGAATGGGAGAAAATCTTTGCAAATGATGCTACCAACAAGGGATTAATTCAAAATATACAAACCACTCATAAATTCAATAACAAAAGATGCTCAACATTAATTATTAGAGAAATGCAAATCAAAACTACAATGAGGAACCCCCTCACACCAGTCAGAATGGCCATGATCAAAAAGGCTACAAATAATAAAGCTGGAGAGGGTGTGGAGGAAAGGGGAACCCTCCTACACTGTTGCTGGGAATGTAAATTGGTGTAGCCACTATGGAAAACAGTATGGAGGTTCCTTAAAAAACTAAAAATAGAGTTACCATATGATTCAGCAATCCCACTCCTCAGCATATATTTGGAGAAACCTATAATTCGAAAAGACATATATAATAAAGACACCCCAATGTTCACTGTAGCACTATTTACAATAGCCAAGACATGGAAGCAACCTAAATGTCCATTAACAAATGAATGGATAAAGAAAATGTGAGATCTATCTATCTATCTATCTATCTATCTATCTATCTATCCTACACACACACAATGGAATATTACTCAGCCATAAAACAGATTGAAATAACTCCATTTGCAGAAACATGGATGGACCTTGAGATTATCATACTAAGTGAAGTAAGCCATACAGAGAAAGCCAAATATCATACAGTATCACTTATATATAGAATCTAAAAAATGATACAAATGAACTTATTTACAAAACAGAAATAGACTCACAGACAGAGAGGGCGGACTTATGGTTACCAAAGGGGAAAGTGGGGGGAGGGATGAACTGGGAGTTTGGGATTAACATATACACACTACTAAATATAAAATAGAATAACCAACAAGGACCTATTGTATAGCACAGGGAACTATACTCAATGTCTTGTAATAATTTATAAGGGAAAAATTCTGAAAAAGAATATATATATATTTATTTATATATAATATATAAAACTGAATCACTTTGCTGTACACCTGAAACTAATACAAAATTGTAACCAACTACACTGCAATAAAAAAATAAAGATAAACATACTGTAGTATTTCTGATCATCTTTTAATGCCAACTTTTAAAAAATTACAAAAACATAGAAATAAGGCTACTGAGGTGTAACTGACATTAATTACATCCAGTGGGTTTAAACTCAAATTTATTTTTAGCTTGTTTTTGAAAGGACCCAATAACTAATTATCTCTAATATTTACCTCTGAATTTAAGTCCTACCTTTGTAGTTAGCAAACTGTGCTACAGGAAGAATTTTTATCTGCTTGTGAAAAATCTTTTCTCTCTTAATTACTTCTTTGTCAGCTACCCCTTGAGCTATTAAATATTGTTACCCAGTCAAAACTGTCAAACTGTCTTTGTGAAGCTCATAGGATTATGGTTGTATACATTTATAGACAGAGGATTTACTTCTGCAGGAGACAGAAAATGACAAGGTACAAGATTAGGTTAACCTCAAGTGGAAAAATGTAAATGGTTGTCAGCAGTGAAAAGAAATATCCTTGTCCCATTATAAAAACATCTATATCACTGAATTATTTCAAAGCAGTTGCATGGTCTTTTCTACCTGTCAGAGAGCACTCAAAATTCACAAATTATACATGGCTGAGAGTGCATTTTTAAAAATGTGTCCCAAACATGACTTTACTCAGTGGAGTTTACTTGACTTTCATCTGTTTAGCGATTGTGATCCTGCTTCTAATAAAACCCTTTGGTAGTTGTTTTCTTTTTTCATTCATGGAGTATTGTGAATAAACCAATAAATGTTTATAGAGCATCTGCTATGTGCTGCTTACTTTTCTAGGTGGTGGGGATAAAAAGAGGAAAAACATGGTCTCCTCTCTTTGGATAGCACAAAACAGCCTGACAAGACACTGCGAAATATTATACAAAGGTAGTGCAGAATTGAGGGGCACTACCTCTATTCTGTTCTAAGTGGGGGAGATCGCCCATCTAGTCATCTTATATAAAGTCAATCGCTGCTACTTGGGCAGAACCAATAACTTCTATCACAATTCCCATTGGAAAATTTAGTAAAATATTCTGAAACTGCTGTCCGTATAAAACATCACACTGCCCCCTTTTCTAGTTTTTAAGTTTCTTTAATCTATGGCATAGAAAGAACATGCTTCCAGCATCATGTTCTCTGTGGGGTTTACTCTCAATCCAATATGAAAGAGGTTGAGCAGATTTGAAGATGAGATCAAGACTTCCTATATTTGCATCATCTGTTGTACCCACAGGTTGCCGAGTGAGGAGTGGATTAACTGTACATTGTGTAGGTGTTACAGAGGAAGTGTACTACTGGACTCTCTTTCAGGCCAGGTCCAGTCAGGAAGCTACCCTGGAAGCCGGGGGCAGAAGAAAGAACACAGTGGCTTCTGGAGAACACAGAGGTACTGGAGACAGAGCTCAGAGGAGCTAGGGGTAGCATCAGCATGCCGGTGAAGAGAGAAGCTATTCCTAAGCAACTGCATGGCAGAGATCTAGCAAAAAACTATAGAGAAAGAGAGAAATATAGTCAAAGAGGACTCACACTTAACCTTTGAGCAAATGAAAGCAGGTTGAGAATTTACAGTAATCCTGTTATAAAGAAGTAGTGTTTCCAAGATTTTACAGAGAGGAAGCTTTGTTTTTGTCTTTGTGGATGGCGCAAAAATCAGAACGCTTATATATTATTTACTGTTAACATTTTTGGAGAGATATTTCCAGCTTTCAGTGACTTTCTTAACTGCTCCCTCTCAATTCATGCACGCGGGGTTGGGGGCCGACTCCCAGCAGCCATGTGGGTATAAAATAACTCTGCCCTCTGCCCATGGTTGCTTGGTTTAGGTGTGAGAACTGGACCCAAGTTGACCTAGCCTATTTGCTGGAAATTTAGAACAGGAATTGAGAAACACATTCCCTTCATATTGCTGGGCCTGTTGATTCAAGCTAGGTAGTTATGGACAGCCATATTCTGCATTGCAGGCTGGGAGCAGAGGAAGATGCTCTGTGGAGAGAGGGGAGAAGGAGTCAGTGGTCAGAGCAGAGACATGAGAGAGAGGATCCTGTCTGAGTTTTTAGCAGTTTTCCAGATTCTGCAGCAGGTTCTTCTTGAGGCCAGGCTGTGTGTCTGTCCTATGATGGGTAGTCCTACACATTTTTCAAAGTATCCTCTCTTTTGCTTAATTTAGCCTTGTACTACAGAGGACCTGAAATGTGTGGCATTCATAATTGATTTAACTGTACAGGATACCACATAGTAGTTCTTATTCCAAGGGTTTCAGTATGAACCTGGTATAACCTGCTGCAGTTCTTCTGGTATTGGTATGGCTACATCACTATGTGCCATGTGACAAGTTGAGTTCTTCTTCCTCTCTCTCTCTTTTTAAAAATTTTTACTTAGCCACAGCAATCAGAGAAGAAAAAGAAATAAAAGGAATCCAAATCGGAAAAGAAGAAGTAAAGCTGTCACTGTTTGCAGATGACCTGATACTATACATAGAGAATCCTAAAGATGCTACCAGAAAACTACTAGAGCTAATCAATGAATTTGGTAAAGTAGCAGGATACAAAATTAATGCACAGAAATTTCTGGCATTCCTATACACTAATGATGAAAAATCTGAAAGTGAAATCAAGAAAACACTCCCATTTACCATTGCAACAAAAAGAATAAAATATCTAGGAATAAACCTACCTAAGGAGACAAAAGACATGTATGCAGAAAACTATAAGACACTGATGAAAGAAATTAAAGATGATACAAATAGATGGAGAGATATACCATGTTCTCAGATTGGAATAATCAACATTGTGAAAATGACTCTACTACCCAAAGCGATCTACAGATTCAATTCAATCCCTATCAAACTACCACTGGTATTTTTCACAGAACTGGAACAAAACATTTCACAATTTGCATGTAAACACAAAATACCCTAAATAGCCAAGGCAATCTTGACAAAGAAAAATGGAGCTGGAGGAATCAGGCTCCCTGACTTCAGACTATAAACTAACATACCATTGTAAAGCAATTATACTCCAATAAAGATGTTAAAAATTGTTTTTCACTTTTCTCTCTTTACCGCAGAAAACTTGCTTAGCCTTCACTTAGTTGTTTATCATTTACATATTACATTCTCTTCAGTTGTTTGAGACAATTAAAAACTTGTTCCTTTTGGCACCAATGCAGTCATGAACATAAACGAATTTGGTCATTGGTCATGTAGATGATCCCAAACATGCTTATATTCATTTTTAAAAGAGTAACTTGTAAATTCTTTTGGAGAAATAACATACAAGCTTTTAGAGAAGCACTAACTACTGGATTGCGTGGTGAGAATAATGTCAGTGCCCATGTAAGCCCTTTAAGATGCCCTTGAGCAAGGACTTTCCTCAACATTGCTTGTTGATCACAGTAATACCAGGTTGTGACAACCAGCAAACCAGAGGTATCAATGCTCTTGGCCTCCAGACCCCCGTGGCTCCCAGCCTGACTTGTGTGCCTCTGACTTTGTCCTTTACAGAGCTCCTGTTTGCACAAAGACCTGTTGCTCTCTGCAAGTCCTATACATTACCCCCAACTTGAGGTGGGGAAACCCAATATCTGATACTAGACCACCATTTTGACTTGGCAGGATCTCCAGAAGTTACTCGTGTTGAACCAGTCAAGTCCTGGCAGGGGGTCTTGGCCCAAGTCCCATCTGGTCAATCTCTAGCTCCTGACTTCAGTGTGTTCATATAGAAACATGAGACCAAGAATAGCTGGTAACATTAATCGGCATTCCTTGGAAATTATGTAACTTATTTATTTAAATAAAGTCCGTGTAATCAGCTGTCACTAGGATTTTATTGGAAATACCCACAGGGATATTTGCTTTGCCTGGTGCATTGCTTTAGTCCTGATATTGTGTCGGGTCATCCACTGGGGATTCCTTAGAGGTCTGCCTTTTCATTGAACTGAACACAATGGAAAAGGCAGAAGTTCATAATCTGGAGAATGTGTTTATAACATTCCATCATATCAGAAAGTTCTAAGTCTGCACTCTGTTGTTCCAATTTTTGTCCATATATTTTGTTGTTACTCATCTGCCCTAGATTTGTCTTGAAAGATCAAATTAGATGACATTAATAGGGTGCATTTCATAATCTTGATTTTGCAAATACAGCTACAAATGGCACTTTGTAATATTGTAAAACTGCCTTTGTGAGTTCCACCTGCCAACTAGGTGGAAGTGGTGTGCTCACCTTAGCAATAGAAACAAGTTTCCAGAAAGATTGCTACAACAATGCTTCTACCACCCACCTGCTGCCTCCCTATTTTTCTCTTTCCAACCCTTTCTAATTTGGAACAAATTCTGCAGTTTCACAATTCACAGACATCCCCACTCTGTAGAAAGGGAAAAGGCTTTTATCCAAATTACTTGAATGTGACAATTCATATTTAGCACACCTACAGAGATAGTTTCTCAGATATTTTAAGTCAAATATTTATACTCTATATTATTTATACGTTTGTTTTCAACTTTGGAAAGGTTTGTATGTTTGTTGAACTTGGGGCTGTCCATCTTTGTCTAAAAAGACTCCGGATA
Organism: Neophocaena asiaeorientalis asiaeorientalis; assembly: GCF_003031525.2. NCBI lineage: Eukaryota > Metazoa > Chordata > Mammalia > Artiodactyla > Phocoenidae > Neophocaena > Neophocaena asiaeorientalis. The sequence continues at coordinate 215,576 of NW_020175052.1, forward strand.
GCTATATTTTATGAGGTTTTGCTTTTTTTTTTTTTTTTTTTTTTTTTTTTTTGATGGCGGGAGGAGCGAATAAAATAAAACTTTGCTAGAAAGCTAAGGTGGAAAATAACTAAGGGAATTTTGAAGGCTGCCCAGATGAGAGGGCATAAAAGGCAACCACAGAGATGGGCTGGGGCTCTAAATAATGGCCAAGGAATAAGTACAGTAGTAAGGACTGGTAAGTGGGGAACAAATGAGGGTGGAGGGGTTCGAGTTGGCCCACTTAAAGAGATGAACAGGAAGTCTCCTCTTCCTTAGTCTTTGTATCACAGGTGCAGCAGGGCCCCAGGGTCCTTGAAAAGACCTGGCTTATTAAGGGCGGAACAGTGGCTAGGCTCCCATGACTCTTCTTTCAGTTCATACCCTCCCTTGTGCTAAGTGACAGAATGGATTGCATCCTGTGGGAATTCAGTACTTCTTATGTCATGTGTCTAGGTCACCTCTTCAAGTTTTCAAAGCTGGGGTACAGAGAAGCAGGGCGGGGTATAGCAGAGAGTGGATGGATAGTGAGGTAGATCCACATGAAAGCAGAGGCTAGGTTGAGGTAGAATTTCCACAGCATTAGGAAGGTTCCAGGTGTATTTTGTTATCAGTAAGGGACTTGTCTGTTTAAGGAGGGGAGCCAGATGATGTTTCCTGCTCAGATGTTCTTTCTTGATTCTCGATGCCACGGATGGTAGCTCTTGAATTACTTGTGTGTTGAAGTCTCTCATAGGCTCTCCAGGGTAATGATTGATTACGAAGGTGATGGTGAAATAGTCAAGGAGTGTTCTGGGTGAAGTGCAGTAATTGGCTAAGAGCAAACTGGTCAACATGAAAATGATCTTTGGATATACCATTGGCACATTTTCCAGCCTTTAGTCTTTTAGTTACTTACAGTCTTCATTACCCACTATTTCATAATTAATTAATAATTAGTTTTCAGTCAATTATTTTTATAAATTCCAATATGTTGAAACAAACTAAATTCCATCAATTGGTGGGTTACTGAAATAAATTATGTAAGTTTAAAATAAAGTAGGTGTGTTTCAATTTTTGAAGAAAAACTTATATTTATATACATCAAAAACAATGAGAGAGACTAGATACCAAGTTGCTCACAATAGTTGCCTCTTTCACTACATTCAGGTCTTTGCTGCAATGCTCTTCCCCAGAGAGTCCATCCTGGACCATATTCTATACAACAAATTTTTATTCTTCTTCCTGGTCCTTTTCCCTCCTTGACATTATGCTTATTATCTACCTGTTTAGTATTTATCTCCCCCTACATTATGTAGCTCCACACTACCAAGGGACTTTGTTTTTCTTGTTTTCTGCTGTATCCCTAGTGCCTAGGACAGCCTCTGGAGCTCTGAAATGTTTGTTATATGGATGACTGAATATGAAATTGCATAAATGGAAAATACTGCTAGCACAGTATTAGAACAATGGTGCTTCCTTTAGGTTCAGAGTAGGATCACGCTTCAACTGGTTTTGTCTGCTAATTAAACAGCATGCTTAAGTCAGCTAAGGGAAGGATTTTCTGAGAATACAAGGACCTAGTCATGCTTTGAATTGTAACCAGCTGGGGCACCAAGCTATGAGCCACCTACTGTGATACTCACTTGAATTCCAATAAGCTGGGAAAACTGGGACCTGTGATTCCCTGTCGTCGAGGTGTCATTGCAGGAGTGTGAAGCTGTCTTATGATGTACAGTACAAGGCGGCTGCTGCTTCCACCTCCTGCAGCACTGGAGTCGCTTATTTACTAATTGGCTAGGATTTCCTTCAAGGCTTTGGAAACAGTGACAGCCAACTGTGTGATATAAACCACAGGATCTACTTTGGGCGTTCCTGGTTCTTAATCTACTCACTGCAGTGCCTTAAGGCTAGCCAACTGTACAGATCTGTTTCATCATTTCAAACACGAAGGGCTATTAATGCTTCCTGGCATCTAAAGAACATTATGTAATTAGTTCATATTTCAAATTGTTTCACATTTATAAGTATCACTATTTTGAAATAGACTCCTTCAAAGAGTCAGAGAAAACTACATGTCAAAAATACTAAGCTTCTCCAATTAAAAAAAAAAAAAGATCCAAGCCACCTGGAAAATGAGTGGCCAATTGGAGGACCGTTGCCCTGGAAGTTCACCTGGACCCACAATAGGCTTTGCATGAGCAGGAAATAAACCTCTGTGACACTTTGAAAAAACAAAACAAAACAAAACTAAGCTTATAACATGTCTTCTTACTCATTTACTCCCCTTGGGAATGGGCTTGCTCAGTGGGAGTTATTTAGTCAGAAGTGTTTGTTGCATTTTCAATGGATGCAGTTTCTTGTTGGGTATTATCTGATATGAGGGAGATAGGATGGAGGCTTTTTCATGCCCTACAGAAGGATCCATTTGTCTGAAGGGGTCTCTCGGAAGTGGACTGAACCATTCTTAGCCATGCATACTTCTGATTATGTGTATTTGTTCATGGCTTCCTAATGGATCTGATAGTTCATTCACCCTGAAAGGAAAGCTTCTGGAGTTCATATCTAGTCCCAACTCTTCAAATACCTTGGGTAATCTCCTCAGCCTATAGAGTCTGAGAAGTCTAGAGAACCAAGGACAGCAGAATATTCCTTAGCTGGTCCTTGCATTCCCATTGCTGCTGCCATCATGCCCAAGTACGTTGGGAACAGAGAAGGATATGGGGAGGGGGAAGGGTAAGCTGGGACAAAGTGAGAGAGTGGCATGGACGTATATACACTACCGAATGTAAAATAGATAGCTAGTGGGAAGCAGCCGCATAGCACAGGGAGATCAGCTCTGTGCTTTGTGGCCACCTAGAGGGGTGAGATAGGGAGGGTGGGAGGGATGGAGATGTAAAAGGGAAGCATTGGATATACCATCAGCACATTTTCCAGCCTTTAGTCTTTTAGTTACTTACAGTCTTCATTACCCACTATTTCATAATTAATTAATAATTAGTTTTCAGTCAATTATTTTTATAAATTCCAATATGTTGAAACAAACTAAATTCCATCAATTGGTGGGTTACTGAAATAAATTATGTAAGTTTAAAATAAAGTAGGTGTGTTTCAATTTTTGAAGAAAAACTTATATTTATATACATCAAAAACAATGAGAGAGACTAGATACCAAGTTGCTCACAATAGTTGCCTCTTTCACTACATTCAGGTCTTTGCTGCAATGCTCTTCCCCAGAGAGTCCATCCTGGACCATATTCTATACAACAAATTTTTATTCTTCTTCCTGGTCCTTTTCCCTCCTTGACATTATGCTTATTATCTACCTGTTTAGTATTTATCTCCCCCTACATTATGTAGCTCCACACTACCAAGGGACTTTGTTTTTCTTGTTTTCTGCTGTATCCCTAGTGCCTAGGACAGCCTCTGGAGCTCTGAAATGTTTGTTATATGGATGACTGAATATGAAATTGCATAAATGGAAAATACTGCTAGCACAGTATTAGAACAATGGTGCTTCCTTTAGGTTCAGAGTAGGATCACGCTTCAACTGGTTTTGTCTGCTAATTAAACAGCATGCTTAAGTCAGCTAAGGGAAGGATTTTCTGAGAATACAAGGACCTAGTCATGCTTTGAATTGTAACCAGCTGGGGCACCAAGCTATGAGCCACCTACTGTGATACTCACTTGAATTCCAATAAGCTGGGAAAACTGGGACCTGTGATTCCCTGTCGTCGAGGTGTCATTGCAGGAGTGTGAAGCTGTCTTATGATGTACAGTACAAGGCGGCTGCTGCTTCCACCTCCTGCAGCACTGGAGTCGCTTATTTACTAATTGGCTAGGATTTCCTTCAAGGCTTTGGAAACAGTGACAGCCAACTGTGTGATATAAACCACAGGATCTACTTTGGGCGTTCCTGGTTCTTAATCTACTCACTGCAGTGCCTTAAGGCTAGCCAACTGTACAGATCTGTTTCATCATTTCAAACACGAAGGGCTATTAATGCTTCCTGGCATCTAAAGAACATTATGTAATTAGTTCATATTTCAAATTGTTTCACATTTATAAGTATCATTATTTTGAAATAGACTCCTTCAAAGAGTCAGAGAAAACTACATGTCAAAAATACTAAGCTTCTCCAATTAAAAAAAAAAAAAGATCCAAGCCACCTGGAAAATGAGTGGCCAGTTGGAGGACCGTTGCCCTGGAAGTTCACCTGGACCCACAATAGGCTTTGCATGAGCAGGAAATAAACCTCTGTGACACTTTGAAAAAACAAAACAAAACAAAACTAAGCTTATAACTTGTCTTGTTACTCATTTACTCCCCTTGGGAATGGGCTTGCTCAGTGGGAGTTATTTAGTCAGAAGTGTTTGTTGCATTTTCAATGGATGCAGTTTCTTGTTGGGTATTATCTGATATGAGGGAGATAGGATGGAGGCTTTTTCATGCCCTACAGAAGGATCCATTTGTCTGAAGGGGTCTCTCGGAAGTGGACTGAACCATTCTTAGCCATGCATACTTCTGATTATGTGTATTTGTTCATGGCTTCCTAATGGATCTGATAGTTCATTCACCCTGAAAGGAAAGCTTCTGGAGTTCATATCTAGTCCCAACTCTTCAAATACCTTGGGTAATCTCCTCAGCCTATAGAGTCTGAGAAGTCTAGAGAACCAAGGACAGCAGAATATTCCTTAGCTGGTCCTTGCATTCCCATTGCTGCTGTCATCATGCCCAAGTCCGTTGGGAACAGAGAAGGATATGGGGAGGGGAAAGGGTAAGCTGGGACAAAGTGAGAGAGTGGCATGGACATATATACACTACCGAATGTAAAATAGATAGCTAGTGGGAAGCAGCCGCATAGCACAGGGAGATCAGCTAGGTGCTTTGCGACCACCTAGAGGGGTGGGATAGGGAGGGTGGGATGGAGGGAGATGCAAGAGGGAAGCAATATGGGGACATATGTATATGTATAACTGATTCACTTTGTTATAAAGCAGAAACTAACACATCATTGTAAAGCAATTATACTCCAATAAAGATGTTAAAAAAAAAAAGGTGGTTGAAGATTTTGATCCACATTCTCATTTCCAATGAAACTTTTATGTCTAGGGTCAGTTCAACAAATTTTTGTTTTTTAACTTTCATAAAACAACTTATCATCAAAATTAACATTATTGATAGGCATCTGCACTGTGGTAAAGAACTATAACTATTGGGAAGCACTTGGATTCAGAAAAATATGTTTGTATTTTGTCTAAGAAGTGGAAGTATGAAGAGTTTAAAGAGGTTGAAAGTATTTTCTTTGGGGAATTCCCAGACTCGGCTTGGATAAACTTTAAGGCACATTACATGAGTGCGGGGGGGCTTCTGTTGTCCATGCTGTCTCAATAGCCTTGCGTGTGCCATTTGTCAAAGATGAAGATCTAACTTGCATTTCTGAACCCCTCAGGAGGATAGAAATGCAGCAGAAAATTAGAGGAATCACAATAATATCTGATACTTATAAGGCACAGTGCTAAGGTGCACCACTCGTGCTTTATTCATTTTATCATCATGACTCTTCCGTGAGGTAGAAACTATTATCCACATGTCACAGATGAAGACACAGAAACTTGATTGGGTGAGGCAACCTGCCCCATATTGTATAGTAACAGGAGTTAGGGCTGGGGTTTGAACCCGAGTCACTCTGACTTTGGAACCTGAGGCTTTCAGTCACGATGTGTGTGTCTAGACCCCTTTCACTGCTTACAATTTTGGGAATTAAATGTGTAAGAAGAGTTAAGAATGATGCTACTAAAATTTTATTCAATGAGGTGTGAGATGGGGCAGTTGAAAGCTATTTAGGATATATCATATTCTGTATGGCTTTTTGCTATAATATATTTAAATACTAAAATATTACATTTTTAGATTAATTAAGAAATCAAAAAGGCATACACACACAAAGGAATATTATTCAGCCATAAAAAGAAGGAAATCTTGCCATTTGCAACAGTATGAATGGACCTCAAGGACATTATTCTAAGTGAAATTCATAGAGAGAAAGACAAATACTGAACAATCTCACTTGTATGTGGAATTTAAAGAGGCGAGGGTTGAAGGGAATAAGTGAAGGTGATCAAAAGGTATAAAGGGCCAGTTATAAAATAAATAAATCCTAGGGGTGTAATGTGCAGAAGTGACTTTAGTTAATAATACTGTATTGTATATTTGAAAGTCACTAAGAAAGTAGATCTTAAAAGTTCTCATCGCAAGAAAAAATATGTAAAAAACCTGAAATTAAGAAATTAAAAGATATCTTTATGGAACTCATAACCAAAGCCCTTTATGAAATATTCCAAAGAAAGGTATTTTCCTTTCTATCATTGTCAGGTTAAACCTTGCATTTAATGAATTCTTTGCCTATGTGTTGATCATCAATGTGGGAGAGAATTTTTGGACTCTTTTATTACAACGGGTAAAGAGTATGGTATCAAGGGGATTCCCATTATCCCAAACCTAGTTCCATATCCATGCACCTTGTCTTGTGTTGAGCAAAACCTATAAGAGAGTTGTGCCCAATAATTTTACTTCTTATCCTACTTATCTGAGCCTTAGATGTGTTTTTTATAAACTGTTAAGAGCAGGGGATTAACTTCTCGCATCACCTTTCCTACAATGTCTGATCCATTTCTCAGGTCCTGTCACATAAAGTTTTGAATTTACCTATTGTTTCTCATGACCTATTTCTATCTCAGTGTTTACTATAGCTGTGCTAGGTGCGCTTAGTCTCAGAATCTGAAAAAAAAACCAAAAAACATTAACGCAAATAAGTTATTATGTTGGGAGCTACAAGTTAGTTCTCTCCTAGCTCTGTCATTCTACAATTCAGACTGTTAGAGAACTATCAGCTTGTATACTGGATACAAAGTCTGAGAAAACCACAAAAACACAATGTGGAAATTTACATTAAGAAATCTTAAATATTTACAAATGGAAAATTTAAGTACAAAGTCCAAGAAAAATAGAGGATACATTCTGAGAAAAGCTTTACAATTCTACCTGAGTTATTTAACAGAGACTACAAAAAAGCTTCAGCTTTGACACCAGCCCTTGTTCTTACATGTCACCATTACATTACACAGCACATTGTGACCTTCTGATTTTAATATATAATATTATTATTATTCCTTTTGTCCAAAAAGTCTTCTCTTTTCTATATGTACCCAGTTATATCTATGCATTAAGACTCAGTTCTGTTAATTGAGAAAAATGTAATTAAAACTCAGATTTTGTCTCCCCTTTCAAGTCTTTCTTGACTACTTTAATTCTCTTTGACCTTTTTTCCATACCTATAATTGGTAATACACAATTTAAGACATAACCATGTAATTTTCTAGTTTTCTGTTACTGCCCATTATTTCATCTGCTTCTTATTCCTCCTTCAATTAGAGAGGGAGGTTGCGAGGATAGTACATGACCATTCTCTTTGAGTCCCCATCATAGAACTGAAGGACAGCATAGGGACCCATGAAGGAAGGAATGGGCTCAATATTCTTAAGGTCAAGCCATTTGTATCTCAACCTTGTCTTGATGGGGGAATCCCTGATTTATCTCCCAGGAGGGGAGCATTTTCAGGGTGTTACTTTTGATTTTTCCTCCGTCTGCATCCTCACTCACTTCTCTTGGTGGGAGGGGAAATGGCTTTTCTGATGGGTGAAATGGCAGAGTGTGGTTTGGTTGACCTGAAGAAGACCTGGAGCCCTGCCTGTCTTAGGCTGTTTCTTCTGCTTTTCAAGGGTGGGAAGCAGACTGTGGTCCTCCATGCATCTGGCTAGAGATGAGCTCTTTGAAGAATCCACTGTCCTAGGCACTTTCCAAAGTCTAGATCTGAGGGAGAAGAAATAGGATTCTGATTCTGATTGTGGGTTAAGCGAAATTTTCCAATCCAGCTTGAACAGGAAGACTTTGTATTTTGGGTGAGGAAGGCAATGTTATATTTTAATCCACATTTTTCTTCTATGTCTTTTTCTCACTCACTTAAAACCAATAGGGAGAAATATATATGTCTATTGCTAGCACCTCCAAATTCATAAGTTATATATTAATTTCCTTCAAGGAAGTTTTCTTTTTTAATGTAAACATTCTCTCCTTATTTCAAAAGGGAGTTCATAAGTCATTAATCTTAGAATAAAACAAAACTCATACTGTCTTACAGATGGCCAAGAGGCACATGAAAAGATGCTCAACATCACTAATTATTAGTGAAATGCAAATCAAAACTACAATGAGGTATCACCTCACATCTGTCAGAATGGCCATCATTAAAAAAATCTACAAACAATAAATGCTAGAGAGGGTGTGGAGAAAAGGGAGCACTCATGCATTGTTGGTGGGAATGTAAATTGATACAGCCACTATGGAGAACAGTATGGAGGTTCCTTAAAAAACTAAAAATAGAAATACCATATGACCCAGAAATCCCACTAACCGGAATATACCCAGAGAAAACCATAATTCAAAAAGACACACACACCCCAGTGTTCATTGCAGCACTATTTACAATAGTCAGGACATGGAAACAACCTAAATGTTCATCAACAGAGGAATGGATAAAGAAGATGTGGTACGTATACACAATGAAATATTAGCCATAACAAGGAATGAAATTGGGTCATTTGTAGAGACATGGATGGACTTAGAGACTGTCATACAGAGTGAAGTTAAGTCAAAAAGAGAAAAACAAATATCATGTATTAATGCATATATGTGGAATCTGAAAAAATTGGTATAGACCCTCTTATTTACACAGCAAAGTATTATCTGATGTCAAAAAATATAATATACGTGCAATTATTGTTTCTTTGCAAAAGACACCACCAAAGATCCAGGATAAGTATATAGCCAGAAACAAATTTCAAAACTACTTTTCACTTGCCCTGAATCCCGCCAGCATATTTGGGTTCAATGGAACTTGATAATTCAGGTATAAGTATTTATTGTGAGTTCCACTGATGTGAGCTCTGTGGGAGGTGTTTTGCGTATAGACGCTGATAGAGTTGGGGGATCTGTTGCCACTCATGGGCCCAAACAGTACAAAGAGGAAAGTTTAAAATCTAAAAAAAAGAAAAGAAAAAATGGTTCTGATGAACCTAGGGGCAGGACAGGAATAAAGACACAGACATAGAGAATGAACTTGAGGACACGGGGAGGGGGAAGGGTAAGCTGGGACGAAGTGAGAGAGTAGCGTTGACATATATATACTACCAAATGTAAAATAGATAGCTAGTGGGAAGCAGCTGCATAGCACAGGGAGGTCAGCTCAGTGCCTTGTGACCACCCAGAGGGGTGGGATAGGGAGGGTGAGAGGGAGATGCAGGAGGGGAGGGGATATGGGGATATATGTATACATATAGCTGATTCACTTTGTTATACAGCAGAAACTAATACAACATTGTAAAGCAATTATACTCCGATAAAGATGTTAAAAAAATAAAGTGATAAATGCCTACATTAAGGGGAAAAAAACTCAAATAAACAACCTAAGTTTATATCTCAAGGTATAAAGGGAAGAGAAAGCAAAGAGAAGAACAATCAAAGCCCAAAGTTAGCAGAAAGAAGGAATTAACAAAGATCAGAGCAAAAATAAATGAAATAGAAACAATAAAGACAATAGAAAAGATCAGCAAAACTGAGTTTTTTAAAAAGATAAACAAAATTGACAAACCTTTCTAGACTAAGAAAAAAGGGAGAATACTCAAAAAATAAATCAGAAATGAAAGAGGATTCATTACAAGTGATACCACAGAAATGCAAAGGATCACAAGAGACTACTAACAATTACATGCCAACAAAGAAAATCCAGACCAGATGACTTCACTGGCGAATTCTACCAAACATTTAAAGAAGAATTAATACTAATCTTTCTCAAACTTTTCCAAAAAATTGAAGAGGATGGGACACTTTCAAACTCATTTTACAAAACCAGCATTAACCTGATACCAAAGCCAGACAAGGACACTCTAAGGAAAGAAAATTACAGGCCTATAACCTTGATGAACACAGATGTAAAATTCTTCAACAAAAGTCTAGCAAACTGAATTAAACAGCACATTAAAAGGATCATACACCATGATAAAGTTATATTTATCCTTTGGGTGCAAGAATGGTTCAATATACACAAATGAATCAAAGTGATATTAACAGAATGACAGATACAAATCATATGATCATCTCAATACACACAGAAAAACACCTGACATAATTCAGTAGCCTTTCATGATAAAAATTCCCAACAAACTGGATGTAGAGGGAATATATCTCAACATAACTAAGTTCACATATGTTCAGGAACAATATAAGGATACCCACTCTTACCACTTCTATTCAACATAGTACTAAAAATCCTAGTTAGAACAATTAGATAAGAAAAAGAAATAATAGTCATCCAAATCAGAAAGGAAAAAGTAGAAGTCTCTGTTTGCAGATGATATGATCTTATATACAGAAAACCCTAAAGACTCCACCAAAAACTGTTAGAGCTAATAAATGAATTCAGTAAAGTTGTAGATTCAAAAGCAACACACAAAATCAGTTTCATTTCTATATACTATCAACAAACCATCTGAAAAGAAATTAAGAAAACAAATCTCATTTACAATAACATCAAAAAGAATAAAAGACTGAGGAATAAATTTAGCCAAGGAAGTAAAATATCTGTACACTAAAACTCACAAATCTTTGATGAAAGAAATTGAAGACACACATAAATGGAAAGATATCCTGTGTTCATGGATTGGAATAATTAATATTGCCAAAATATCCATAATACCTAAAGCAATCTACATATTCAATGCAATTCTTATCCAAATTCCAGTGGTATTTTTTAGAGAAATAGAAAAACAACCCTAAGATTTGTATGGAACAACAAAAGACCTTGAGTAGATAAAGCAATCTCAAGCTAGAAGAACAGAACTGGAGACATTGTACTCCCTGATTTCAAAATATACTACAAAGCTATCATAATCTAAATGGCATGGTACTGGCATAAAAACAAACACATATTCCAATGCAACAGAATATATAGACTAGAAATTAACTCAACCATATACAGTCAACTAATCTTTGACAAAGATACCAAGAATACACAACAGAGAAAAGATAACCCTTTCAATAAATTATACTGAGAAAACTGGATATCCCCATGCGAAAGGATGAAATTGGACTGTTATCCTATGCCATATGCAAAAATCAACTCAAGTGAGTTAAAGACTTAGACACTTAAATGTGAGACCTGAAACCATAATAGTCCTGGAAGAAAACATAGGGAAAAAGCTCCTTGACATCGGTATTGGTAATTGTTTTTTGCATATGACACAAAAAACACAGGCAATAAAAGCAAAAATAAACAGGTGGGACTATATCAAACTAAAAATTTTCTATGCAGCAAATGACACAATCAACAAAATTAAGAGGCAATCTATGGAATGGGAGAAAATATATGCAAACCATATATTCAATTAGTGATTAATATCCAAAATATATCAGGAAGTCATACAACTCAATGGAAAAAAAAACAATTTAAAAATGGGCAAAGGGCTTGATTAGACATTTTTCCAAAGAAGACATAAATGGCCAACAGTTACGTGAAAATATGCTCAACAACACTAATCATTAGGGAAATGCAAATGTAAAATGAAGTATCACCTCACACATGTTAAGATGCCTATTATAAAAAAGGTCAAAAGATAAGTATTGGTGAAGATGTGGAGAAAATGGAGTACTCGTACACTGTTGGTGGAAATGTAAACTGGTACAGACACTTAGGGAAATAGTATGGTCGTTCCTCAAAAAATGAAAAATAGAACTACCATATAGTCCAGCAATCCCACTTCTGGGTATATATTCAGAGGAAATGAGAACAGGATCTGGAAGAGATATCTACACTCTCATGTTCAATGCAGTGTTAATCACAAGTTATGGAAGCAACCTAAATGTCCATCAGAGGATGAAGAGATAAAGAAAATGTGGTAGATATACACAATGGAATTGTATTCAGTCTTAGAAGAATATTCTGCCACTTGAGTATAATGGATGAAACTGGAGGACATTATGCCAAGTGAAATAAGCCAAACATGAAAAGGCAAATACTGCATGGTTTCACTTATATGTGGAATTTTGCAAAGTAACTCTTATTAACTGAGAGCAAAAGAGTTGTTACTGGGGTCTGGTGGGGAAACAGAGAGATGTTGGTCAAAGGGAACAGACATTCAGTTATAAGATGAATAATTTCTGGAGACCTAGTGTACAGTGTGGTGACTATAATTAATAATACTGTATTGTATACTTGATATTTGCTAGGAGGACAGATCTTAAGTATTCTCACCACACACACACACACACACAAAGGTAACAATGAGGTAATTAATATGTTAATTAGCTTGATTGTGGTAATAATTTCTCTTTGTGTATGTATATCAAAACACCACATTGTACACTTTAAAAATATACAATTTTTTATTATCAATCATATCTTAAGAAATCTGGGGGAGAAATCTGTTTTACAGAATATCAGGACTAAGCTCAGACATAGCCTGTAATATAAGTGACTGACCCAGAGACTAAAATATTTCATCTCTTTGATTAATTGTAAAAGTTTTTGTAAATGTTGTAAACATTTGCTCTTTCTCCCTGTTTCTTCTTTTCCTGACTTCCATTAGTCCCTCTTTTTCTCTCCTTGGCACACCCCATATCCTGAAAATATCCTCGATAATACCTGAAATAACCTGCTACCTCAATATCCATGATTCTATGAATGTGACCCTAGTGGAAAGAGTTTCTGGTGAAGACGTTTGTTCATTGCTAACTTTTCTAAATCATTGAAGAGATACTTTTTCCTAGCCTGTGTTTTACATATAAAACAAAGAATTTGCCAATTCATATAAAAGGAGGCTAGGAGAACTTGGTACCTTAGAACATTTGTCATATTATAGAAATTAAATATACTTTTCCAGAGCAAGATTTCATACAAACCATTTCGTTAGAAATCTCCAATTTTCAGGTTGGCTTTAGCTCAAGTTGTTACTCTGTCCCTTTGGACTTCTGAAATTTCCAGTTATGCCAAATACTCATACATGAGTAATTTTGGAATTATTAGATAATTCACTGCACTGATTTAGTCTGAACTGAGGGATTAAACTCTTGCACATGCCCAGTTTCTTAATTACTGTGTGTCACTGTTAATCTATAATATCGTAATGATTGTAGGAGGATTATCCTTTAATAATGACTAAACTGAGAACAAAGAAGAGAAGGGCTACACAGACACTTTTAAGCCAAAATGGCACAGAGTATGGAGCCTGGTCATAGGTGAGTGTGCGAGTCCTCAGGGGCTTGATGATCTGCTCTCTCTGAGTCAGGATGGCTCCTTGGGCCCCAGCCCACTTCCCTGGCCCTTGTAGGTGGTACTGGTAAGGTGTGCATGGCCCAAAGAAAATTTCCAGAGCCAGCTTTGGATCCCACAGGAAAAGTGAGAACAGGTTGGGTTTCACTCCTATTTCAGAGGCAATTTCATCCACGTAATCCTTACACCGCACTCTGCGTGTATCACAGGGATTATTCAGGAATCTGAAACCAGAAGGGGAAAATACCGGAACCTCCATCTCTCCATGCACAATTTCCTCTAAACATTGGTTGAAGATTTCTCCAAAAACTGAGAGATAAAATGAGTTTTCTTGTTTCCACTGACTATGGTCTCAGTGGTTTCTAACAAAATATTCATGCAGTGTATTTTTCCCCATTAAATCCTTCCAGGGATCTTGGATAGTAATAGGTGGGTTTCGGAATATTTTTGTCTTTTCCTAAATCCTGTACTTTGGCCATGAAATTAATTCTCAATTAGGATCTAGTCTCATTTTGGTAAATCGATGGTGAGGAATATGCTATGTGAATTGTACAGGCAAGTTATTTAGATACGTGTGACATTATTTTAAATATTAATGAAATGCAATTCTTGGCTCAGTTTCTGAAATCAAAATTACTGGATAACTGACTGTTCTTAGGATAAAGGCTGCGGCTCATAGAGAACAGGCTGTGACCTTCACATTGTAGATTCTCAATAGATATATGCTGAATAGAAATAAATTACATTCCCAGCCCCAGTGGTTGAGAAGAATTTTCCATTAAGAAGATTTGGTGCAACCCACAAGTTTCTGACCTCACAGCAGAATTTTAATTGGATTCTGTAATGATTTGCTATCTCATTTCTCACATTGGTTTATCTTCTCAACACCTTAAAAGGGTGAAACAATCCTTCCATTTCATCACACATATATTCACATGCTTTACATCTCCAAGGCTATGGTAAGACATAAATTTATAATTGTATGTTGTATTTAGTGTTCCATGAACTTTAAACAAAATTCTGAATTTTCCAGGTTAGACCATTCTCTATCCATTCCATTCCATAAATATTCCGTAAGGGATATTTATGCTTGGTTAAGAGGAAATTTAAAAGTTGATTATTTGAGATCTCATCCAGGCAAATAGACTCAGATTCTATCATAAGAAAAATATGACTAACACTTGAAAGACAAACAGCTCCACCTAAACCCTTCCAATTGACTTTCATCAGGAAGCAAGCTTCTTACTCTTTTTCAAATTTTTTTCTCTTCTTTCTTATGTCAGCCATCATGCCACTCACTGAGGGTAATTTGTTCAATCCTAGGAAAGAAATGTCAAATGTGAACACGGTTTTCTTATTGAAAAGACGTGGTTTCAGGAAGAAATGGGTACTGTGAGAGTCAGTTTGGTAGAGAACTTCATGAGTGAGGTAACACAGGAGTGGGGGAGATGGATTCAGGAGTCGCTTTGCAATGCCCTCCATTCATTGTTTTATCTGCCTTCCATTCATTGTTTTATCTGCCTTCCATTCATCGTTTTATCAGGTGCACGTGACTTACAGATGCAAAGACGTGTGTTTAATGAGTTCACTAGCAGACCTCAAAGCTCACGAAGAAGGATGGACTGAAGGGAGTTGCATCCCATGACAAGACACAAGGTAGTGTGTGTGTAGTCCCATTACCAGAGTATTCACTCTAGCTCTCCTTTAAATAGTGAGTTATACTTGTTCAGTTATGTTATCCCTTAGTTTTCTAATACTTATTGTATTATAGCTACTAATGATGACTCGGTATCTCCTGATTGTTTTCATTCGATAGAGATTTCTCTTTAATTTTCCATCTTAACTCATGGAAGACACTTTCCTATATCTTCATTTCTTTGACGGATGACATCCTACATTTTGAGAAACAGAATATTCTAGGAATATACGCAAAACGTTTTAAAGGAGAAGCAAACAAATGAGCAGAATTATTATAACGTGATTGACATCATTTCATTAAGGTAGGTTTGAATTTGTCTTCATCACTTTATTCTTAGCCTTAGAATTAATGATATAATAAAGAATAATAATAAAGAATTTCAACCACAATGGCTAATCTTCATCCATTCAATCAATATTTATTGAATGCCTACAAAAGTCAGGTGCTTAATTGTTAATTCTTACCACTCTGCAAAGTACACGTAAGTATTCCCATTTTTATAAGTGAGGGAATTGTGGGGTCAATTAATATGTCAAGGCCATGCATTCAGTACATGGAGGAACAGGGTTTTAATCCTGAGTTCATTTGATTACAAAGCTCTTGCTCTTTTAACTGTGCTGTGGTGCTATTCCAGCTACTTTATGACACTTCCATAATTTTCATAATTCACATAATTCACAGTTCATAATTCTGTGACTCTGCTTGTCCTTTTTATATTTTGAACTTGAGAGAATAACATTCCAGGCAGAAGAAACACCAAGTCCAAAGGCAGGAATGAGCATTACTTATTCCTGGGAGGTGATAGGTCCATTCTTTTAATTCACATACTTGCTATCTATATAATAATGAACACACAGACGGGCTCAGAAAATATTTGTTGACTCATTACTCTTGACACTGTTGACCATTCTCTTCTTGAAATTTTCCCCTTCTTATTCCCTGCCCTTACTACTGATTCTCCTACTTATTCACTTGTAATTTCTTTCTCAGTGCTTTTAATGGCTACTCTTCTTCAGATTCCTCTTTAACATTTGGGATTCCTTAGCTTCTGACCTAGAACCTCTCCCCCAGAACCACACCCAACCCAGATTATTGGTTCTTAAGGCAGCATGAGAAGAAGAGTGTGTGTGTACGTGCACGAAAAGGAGAATAACAGAAGTACCTGTTCAGACTTTGACAGTCTCCTTCTTCCTAACCCTGACAATCACATACTCCATCACTGAGACTCTGATATACATCTTCAGGGCTGATGACTCCAAGCCTAATCTCTACTTTGATATTCAGAATCATCTATCCTAATGCTTGCCATGTATCTCTGTTGGGATACCTCACAAGTATCCCAAACAGTTTTCTAAACCTTAAGTCATCAGCAAGCCTCCTAAGGTCTTCCAAAGTTGCTTTCCTCCTGAATTATTTACCTTTGTAAGATGGTACACTCTCTACTCAATCATTCAAGCTAGAAACTGGATGTCAGCATATAATTGTGCTTTTATTTTCTATATTTTATGATGTTTTGACATCTTAAAAAGCTTGTTGGCCAGGGAGAAGACTAGCCTGTTTTAAAGATAGCAAAGAGCTCTGCCAGGAGCATGTCTTTCATATGTGAACCAGCCAAGCCCAAGTCTATAGCCCCAAACAATTCTCCCAAGTCTGTAGCCCCAACCAACTACTTATCTAACTCTCATACCCCAACACAATATTTCTCCTGCCCTAAATCGTCCCAGGGCTAGGAACCAGGCAGATCTCTATAGATTAAAGCCCGTGGGAATTATTCAAATTAGCCAATCCTAAACTGTTTACAATGCCCTGCTTTGCTCATCCCACAGAAACCCCAGTAAAGGCTCTGGCCTCAGCTTTTCTCTTGTTCCTGTTTCTGTCTAAACAAACCCAGTGCTCCCATGTGGCCCTGCATGGCCTGGTATGTCTCTTTCTCTTAGGAAATGTAAGCAATACATTCTTCTTCAATGGCATTGACTTCTCTGTGTTGTCGCTCAATCACCTCCAAAAACTAAAATCCCATGAGTATAATTTTAATATAGTTAGAAAGTTAATGACATAATAAAACAACAGAAAATTGTTGAGCATTTACTATGTGCTGGGGACTAGTATAAATTATACATGTATTTTCCTCTTTAAGGTGAAGAGCAACCCTCTGAATTGGTGCTAATGTTATTGCCATTTTATATATAAGGCACAAATAGTTAAGTAAATCTGATCAATATCACACAGCTAGAAAGTGGTGAAGCCAGGATCCAAACCACAGCGGTCTAGATTCAGAGTTCTATTCAAGGCAAAGAAAGAATGTGTTGAATTTCAAAGGACTCTCCACAAAGTCTCCCATCTTATTGCTGGAATCTTACCAGATTCCTGATTCTTTCTCTTGACTTGGAAAAATGGAGTTAATTTTTATGACATAATATACCATTTGCTTGTCCACCATCTAAGGTCTCAGAGCCTAAATACCTGCATGTTAGCCTGAAAACATGAAGGACGGGGACAGATGAAGCTGCTACCATGTCCTGAAATTCAATTTCTTTCTTCTAAGGTTAGTAAATAGAAAGGTCCAAAGAAACATGAGAAAAGAAATGATGATTAACATTCTCCTAAGATAGGTGAAGTCTATTTTCAAGGTGGTAAAACTGAACTCTAAATCTTCCTTATGTTCCAAGTTTGACCTGCTGACTCCAAAAGGCAGGAGCAAAATTATTTTTAAAAAATCCTAGAACATACCTGTGTTGAGGCAGCAAACCATAAATGTCATGGTTAAAGCGAGCATTTAATTTATTCTCTGCCCATCTGTTGATTAAGAATGTAGGGTAAACTTGGTTGACAACAGAGTTAAAATGAGTGAAGAGAACAATGTCCATGGGCACCCCATAATCCCAGACCCAGTTCCAAATCCATGCACCACGCCTTGTGCTGAGAAATACCTAGGAGAGAATGCAAATAAATGCACAATAGATGCTTCCCAATATAACAGTTTACTTTCATAGGATCATTTGGCTCATGAGAAGAAATGGATAAGAACTCTCTTGTCTTTTTAGCTTGAAGAGTTCTTCTTTCTCAAGACAGGAAGGCCAATATATAGCCACACACATTCCCACATACAGAAACATCTGACTTGTTGCTTATAGCTCCAGAGATCTCCTCAAGCTTTCCTCTGGACCTCACCCACTATCCCTTTTGAACCTTCTCCAAGGCAGTCTTTGATGCCTGCAATCTCTTAAGTTCCAAATTCTGGAAAAACACAATGATGCAAAAAGACTAGAGATCCACAAACTGACACAAAAGATCCCGCCCATCTGTTAATTACTGTATTGTAGTATCTAGAACACTTAGTTAATCTGTATCCCTATTGAAGGAATTGGAGTTGGAAGACGGTGTCAAGTGTCATGTCAATGAAAACTACAAAGGGATTTAAAAAATGGTTTTCTGGTAAGTTCATTTTTGGAACTCTTAGCTGAGCTGGTAAAGCCTCTACACTCTGTTAAAAATGAACATTATGGAAGTCACTAAAGTTTGAAATATTTATTTGTATTCCATTCTCTACTTTTTTTTGGAATGGATTAACAAGATGTCTATTGAGGAAACTGGTGAGAGAAGGTAATCAGTATTGAAGCAGTGTATGAATACACACTACACATATTTCATGCAATGATCACATCTCAGCAGGTAGTGGGCAGGTTGCATCTCAGGAAAGAGAATTTAGGCACCAAACCTGTGCAGCTACACGACTGAGCTCAGTCGCCAAATCACCTCCTGAATTTCCAGTGCCGATCACAATGATTTTCTTGCCGTGAAATTTCTCTGGACTCTTGCATTCCCAACTATGGACACACTGACCTTTGAAACTTGTGACTCCTGTGGGCAAGAATAGAATTGCTCAAGTATTGACCATTATTTTATTTTATTTTTTAACTGCTGGCCTATTCTAAAGCTTATTGCTAAATTCAAATGCTATGCTTTTTAAACCTCTCATTTTCTGGTCTACTGTTCCTGGTCTGTGAACTGTGCTTGCCAAACATTATCAGACAGAATTACTTCTCCTACAGTTTTGGTCTGGACCAAAATTTTATGATCTCAGGTTTACTAGAAACTCAGATATTTTATTTCTGCCTCCTTTTTGCTTGTCTATACCCTGCCAAGCCTTCAAAGAGCTTGGCTCCTCCTTAAGTAATATATCTTCTTTATCCATCATCTTTGTTATTTACAAATACGGCTCTGACCCAATTCCCTGTCTTGCTTTCCCAGCCTATGCTTCATCCCTGTCTAGCTTGTTTCCATCTCTTTCTAGGCCCAGTACACCCTTCCTGCTAACAGTAGCAGTATTCACTCTGCTCTCCCACTAGGGACAAGTGCTCACTTGACCCTGAAGCTGAGAGGACATAAGAACTTATTATTTTTGTTTAAAAATATGCTCATATGGCAAAGCCATAATAGCTGGTTGATTTTGTAGCCTTTCATCTTTTAAACAATATTGGGGTATATGCACATGTGGCCTTCATTCTCCTCCTGTGACATTGAACAGCCCTACTCCATCCTAATTGTGGTTCATTCCTTGCCCTGCTCCTTTTTCCCTAGAGAATACGCTCCCAAACTTCAGCTTTCCCCCGGAAGCAGTTCTTTGATCACCTAGTGAACTCCTGGCACAAATCTAAATGTTTCTGAACTCAATCATTGCCAAGTTCAATTTTCCATTCAATTTCTTTCTTTCTTTCTTTCTTTTTTTAGAAGTGTTGGGGGTAGGAGTTTATTAATTCATTTATTTATTTTTGCTATGTTGCGTCTTCGTTTCTGTGCGAGGGCTTTCTCTAGTTGTGGCAAGCGGGGGCCACTCTTCATCAAGGTGCACGGGCCTCTCACTATCGTGGCCTCTCTTGTTGCAGAGCATAGGCTCCAGATGCGCAGGCTCAGTAGTTGTGGTTCACGGGCCTAGTTGTTCCGCGGCATGTGGGATCCTCCCAGACCAGTGCTCGAACCCGTGTCCCCTGCATTAACAGGCAGATTCTCAACCACTGCGCCACCAGGGAAGCCCTTCCATTCAATTTCTGACTGCAGCTCTTTCAATTATTTCCCCTCCCCTTGGCTCTACTGAAATTCCTCTCACTCTCTGAAGATAACCTTTTCTTCTCCTTTGTTATGAAACAATAAAAATCTGAGGTGCGTTCCTCAACACCTAAAAGTTACTATGTTTTCATCTATTCTTCCTCTGTCTCCTGTGTCCCCTGCATCGGCAGGCAGACTCTCAACAACTGTGCCACCAGGGAAGCCCTAAGGTCCTTCTTGATCTGGCGTAACATTCACTCTCTAACATCATCTCCTTCTACTCTTTCTTCTACTTCCACCACACTGGACCTGTCAGGTACATACCCACCTCAAGTCCTTTGCACTTTTTTCTTCCTTCTGTACAATCTGCTTTCCTCATATATCTGCATCACTTCCTCAACTCCTTGGGGGTATTTGTTCAAATGCCCTTTTCTCACTGAAGTCTTACCTGGCCATCTTATCTAATCTTGCATCACAAACCCTTCTCCCCAACCACCCATCCCTTTGCCCTCCCCTGGCAATTGTTTCTCTTCACAGTCATCACCTTCCACATGTTTATTTCTTTTTGTGTTTCTCTCCATCTACTGCTATGTACACTCCTTGGGGACAGAGATTTTGTCTGTTTTATTCTCTGCTAAATCTCTGGTACACAGTTGGTACTCAGTAGATATTTCTTGAATGAATGCTGAATGAATGAATATAGGAATATTTACACATCTAATAAGCTAATAACTAATTAACTAATAGACCTCTTTTGACCAATTTTAACTTTATCATCTCATGCACTGGGAAACAGACACTCAAAGCAATGGAAGTGGAGGGAGTCTAGCATCTCCTTAGACCCCAAGGGAGTCTCGGGTTCAGCCCTCTTTGAAAAGACCAAATATATATCCTGCTTCTAGAGATAAAGAAGGAGATCTTGTGCAGGTAAATCATTCCCGTACCATTCCTTATATTCAGCACTGCAGTCTTTTCTAAGATGTATAGTGACACTAGCACATAGCTATTTATATCCACCATGCCATACATATAGATACACATTCAGGAATAAAGCTAAATATTAATATATTTTCTGTATCTCTATCTCACTATTTACTCCAAACTATTACCAACACAAAACAATTCCCACATTTTGCCTTCCAGCTGTGGTAAAATGTAGCACTTTCCTCTTAAAATAGCCCAGAACTGGTGGTTGTATTAGTAATTTTTATTTTCAATTTTATAATATGTATTATTTGAATGGAACTTGAAAGAACATGCATTTCTTTATAATCAGAAAATATGTTTATTTTGAAACTAAGATGACTTTCAGAATTATAAACTTTCTCCCAAAATAACAATAGCCAATATGATAAAACCCCATAACACCAGTGCCTTAGCATTCGGTAGGACATACCTGGAAAGTTACGGAGTGGCATGAAGGGATCGGTTTCAAGGCCACTACACACCATAATCCCATCAAAGGCATAGGATTCCTGCTTCCCTTCGGTCTGGACGACAACATCTCACTGTCCTGTGCAAGAGAAGTCAGAGCGCTTCCACACGTTGCAGAACTTCGACTGGGAATGAGACGAACTCAGACTTGTGACCGCTCTTCCCAGCTGCCCTTCTGCCCAAGAACTCTGCCTCAGTGAATAAGGTTGGTTACAGCTACTCTCCTCTGGGTTTTCATTAAAGAGTTCATTTATAACTGGTCTCCCTACCAAGGCATTTTTAAGTAGAGATGTGTCTCAGTTTGTTCCAACTGCAGTCCTGAATGTAGTTGGGGTGAGCCAACACCGGGTGCACAGTCTGGCATTTCAGCCAATCCACCGTACTTTTTTCCTGAGCAAAGTGAGGAGAGAAGCTCTCGCCAACTTCTCTGGAGATTTATGTAAAGCTCACCTCCAAGACTGAATGGATGCTTTAGCGCATTTTGCTCTGGCCTGGCTCTTGGCTCTAACAAGAGGGTTCCATGTATGCTGAGTGGTCTCTGCCCCACTTACCAGAAGCCGGATGTGCTTCAAAAGGTGAAAGGGTTTGACGTACATCCGGAGATACTCCATGATTTTGGAATTGTGCAAGTAGTTGGGAAAATGATCAGAGAAAGGATAATCACTTCAAAGTGTTGCTGGTGGCAGATTTATAGACACTGGGCTTGCCACCTTCAGTCTTCTCCTACCAAGAAAATAAAGGACACCTTGATAACTGAAGCCAAGGAGGGATAAAGAAGTATCCTAAGGAACCTGCAAAAAGTTAGAAGACCGGAAGACTGAGAATAGAGCTATAATCAGCAACATTTAGAGGCCAAGTAGAAAAATATTGAGAAGGAAAATCAGAAAGAAAACAGAGTGAAATCACAGAAGCTAGTGACAAGTGTTTTGAAAAGGAGCTGGTTTTTAACATCATTGGATCCCCTTGAGAAGGCAATAAAATTCTTGGCAGAAAGTCCATTCAATTTGTCAACTTTTATTGGTAATGGCAGTGACAGCAGTTTTGGGGAAGTGCTGGGATGACCGTCATGTAGTGATGGTGGAGATGAAGGAAGAGGAAGCACACAGTTCTCCTTCGAGGAGCTAGACCCTGAAAGGTAGAAAGATTGATTGAACATCATTCTTGGGAGGAAGGAAGGAGTGGGATTCAAAGCACATGTGTTAGGTACTGATAAAGATAGCAACTATTATGCTGGTAGTTGAAGGATAAATCAGTGTTGTAATCCTTGCATTCCTATTTCCCAGATAAGAAAAATTGTCATTACACATATAGAAGCATAAGTCTATTTAAACTTATATCTCCACAGCCCTCCAATGTCACTGCTTCCTTCAAAACAGATGGGTTCCAGTCCTTCCTCCAGACAGACCTAAATGGCGCTTAATCCACTGACCCCAGCACCAATCACCGCAATTCTTTCTCCTAGCATTGTGTCTTGTATCTGGAAACATATTAGTATAAAATCAGATTTTTATTGTCATGTAATTTTTTCTATCATGCAAGATTAGTTTTTTTTTCTAAAGTTGCTAGTTAATGCATTTAAGGAATATCCTACTCAAAGCTGTTATGCCTTTCAAAGGCACGTCGAGTTACAGAAAATCCTAGCTCACGTGGGCTTTCTTATTTTTAAGTACGAAGGAGATTGTTTTGTTTTTTTCTGGGTTTTTGTGTGTGTGTGTGTTTGTTTGTTTTTTTGCGGTACGCGGGCCTCTCACTGTTGTGGCCTCTCCCGTTGCGGAACACAGGCTCCGGACACGCAGGCTCAGCGTCCATGGCTCACGGGCCCAGCCGCTCCGCGGCATGTGGGAATCTTCCCGGACCGGGGCACGAACCCGTGTCCCCTGTATCGGCAGGCGGACTCTCAACCACTGCGCCACCAGGGAAGCCCTGCCTGCTATTTTTTTTTCCCCATACAAAGATCACACTATCCTGTTTCTCCAAATGTCTTATGATTTCTTGTTGAAAACTTGACATTTAAGTTATTGTAGTGAGTCTGGATTCTGATTCGTTCCCCTCTCCCGTTCCGGGGCTTATTAATATTGCTGGGGGGGTTTGTTAATTTGCTTGGTGGCTTGCGTGGACAAATTCTGTGAAGTATACTTTCCCTGCGGCGTGTAACCTCTGATGTCACTGCTCAGATTTTTTTCCCTTCTTTTACATATATATTTTAAAATATTTATTTATTTATTTGGCTGCACCAAGTCTTATTTGCGGCACTCAGGATCTTCATTGCCACGTGCGGGATCTTTTAGTTGCAGCATGCCAGCTCTTGGGCACATGCTGTGATATTCCATTGGAGGTGGAGACAAGGGTAACAGGGTGGCCTACCTTTTGTAGAGTAACACCACACCCTACCAATTGGAGATGTAAGAGGGTGGCAGCCCTATTTTTCAGTATTTCCCCTTATGGCATGAAATCTCTGCCCTACAAGCAGGAGCTGGGAATAGAAACAATCAGAGCTCCAGGGTCCTTGGTTTTTTACACCTGGAGTAGACCTTCTTTGCTACAATAAGTTAGATGGAGCTTTGGAAAAGGGGTCTTGCTTAGACCATGCTTCTACAATCTGTGGAGCTCTCTTCTTTACTATACTCCACAGCTACATCTGGGGTAGACATGAAATAATATGCCTTCTGTAGGGGCTTCTCAGATTTCACAACTCACTTTCTGATGGTACAGGTTTGGGAGCCCAAGTGATGCTTTAGAGTTGAATAGTCACAAGCCTTTGAAAACAATGTTTGTGTTTCCTTCAGTATTATAATCTCTTCAAAGACTTTATAGGATTTTAGGTTATTAGCTCCTGGCTTGTTTCATGTCCAGAAAAATATAAATAACCATAATCAAAGTGCTTCCATAGACAACATTCTTAAGCCTGTTGACCCTCCTCTTATTCATTGGTCTTTGTGCCTTACCCATCTCTCTTTCACTGAGTTCAGTGGTGCCTATCTTGAAGTCACCTAAAACAACAGGCTTGGGTGGGAAGACAACACCCTTAGTCTGATACTGCTCCTGGGCTTGTTCCTTTTGTCTTACAGAGAAGACTAGAATGAGGCACTTGAGAAAGATGCATTCTTTTGTCCTAAGTTGGTGAGAGAGAAAAATTGTTTCTTTTCAAAGCTGTCATCCCAGGGTATTTAAATTTCTGGTTCCAGGAAGAATGAGCTTCCCTTAACAGAGCTGTATATCTTCTCCTTTTGCTTGAAAAATAGCTAATTCTTGCCTGAGTTCTCTGTTGAAGAATTTTTAACATAAAGTCCAAAAAATATCCAATAAACTCCTATATTTTCCAATGACGTTTTCTAGAACTAAAGGCTGAGTAAGAACACAATTATCCTTCTAAGGTATCATAGATGATACTTCTAACAAATATTTTGCTCTTATTTGTATAATAAGGGTCCTTCAGCCACAATATCTATGTTTTCACTGCTCCCTGCCCAATCACCTAGACAATGTCTTCAAATTTTAGGTGTTTGCAATTGTAGTGCCTACCTTATATATTAATTAAAGTTCAATTTAACCTGCTTTGAAAATGAGACTCCAAAATAGGATGACTTAAGTAGGTAGAATTTTATCTCTTTCATACAACAGTGAAGAAGCAGGCAATCCATGGTAGGGCACCTCTACCATCCTCAACACACAGATTTCGTCTTTGGTTCTAGGGTATTTTGTATAGCTCTCATAAACTTATCTGTGTCTCAGCTGGTAAGGAGGGAGGAATTGAGGCCAGTTTGCTCATTCTCTTTAAGGATACAGCCAGGAAGCGACACCCACCACTTTCACCGACATCTTATTGGACAGAACTTAATCTCATGGCTATATCTAGCTGCAGGGGAGGCCGGGAAATGGAATCTTTGGTTAGGTAATCATTTACCCATCTAAAACTTGGGAATAATATTGAAAGATGAACCAGTAAATGGATTTTGATCAATAACTACATATCTCTGCCACACCGAGTATTGGATTATAATTAGGTAGACATGTCTTCTGTCTAAGATTTTTTTTTTCTTTGTCAGTCTAGAGTTTATCAAGTTCATTGTGCTTTTCAAAGAACTAGCTTTTGGTCTGAGGGGGTGGATTTTGTGGATTTTTCTGTTTTTTTCTTTTCTTTTTATTTATTATTTATTTATTTTTGGCTGCATTGAGTCTTCATTGCTGAGCATGAGCTTTGTCTAGTTGCAGCAAGCAGGGACTACTCTTCGTTGCAGTGCTCAGGCTTCTCATTGTGGTGGCTCCTCTTATTGCAGAGCATGGGCTCTAGGCACGTGAGCTTCAGTAGTTGCAGCACACAGGCTCAGTAGTTGTGGTTTGTGGTCTCTAGAGCGCAGGCTCAGTAGTTGTGGCACACGGGCTTAGTTGTTCTGAAGCATGTGGGATCTTACCGGACCAGGACTTGAACCTGTGTCCCCTGCATTGGCAGGCAGATTCTTAACCACTGCACCGCCAGGGATGTCCCTGCCTAAGATTTTGAAGGGAAAATATCTGAATTCTTACAACTCAGATCAAAAAAGAAGGAAAAAGAATACATTAAAAAAAATACACAATCACTTTAGTGATCCTTTGTCTGAGTTGGAGTGGGAAGAGAACTGGAATTGGAAAGTCCCAGCTTTGTCTCCTTGTCATTTCTTCTCTGTGATGTTCAAGAAGTTACGCCTCATAAGTTCTGGCTTTCACTTTGCCAGCTCTTGCACCAAGAACAGGCGGAAGCGCCATTCAGTTTCCTTCTTTCTCTAGGTGCATGCCATGCAAACTTTTGCTCACTTTAGTAAGCAGAACTTTGGAACACCAAATAACCCTCACGGTGTTTCTCTTGTTTGCAATATGTAGACAGAATTTTGTGATCTCCACAGAGGTGAGAATTTCTAGGCCATACACAGTAAGATGTCCAAAATTTTCATTGTCCACTTTTCCTCTTAGCTCGGAGAAAATTGTTAATTAAAAAGAAGTAACTGGAAAGAAGACAAAAAGAAGTGAATGGTACCATTCACTGTCAATTAATGCAGAAAGCCTAGCAATATAGTTCAAAATAAGAAGGAAAGAGACTCTCAATATTAAAAGGCAAGGTCACTAGTTCATTAAAACAATGGTTCAATGTTATGTTAATAAGGGGAATACATACCTCTTATAAGGGTCAGATGAGACTAGGTGAAAAGGAAATTCATCACTGTGGTTTGTGAAAAGTGTTTTGGAAACCTCTAGGAGAAAACTGCCTTTAATAACACACACACACACTACCACCACAGTCTCCACCATCATTTCTACCTTCACCGTCTAGTCTCATCCAAAGGACCAAAACTGAGTCTTCACTCATCCATAAATTAGTAGCCCACAAATACAATCATCTTCCCTTTGTGAAATAGCAGTAATTGGGCAGAGAAGAAAAGTCACTGATATCAATAGTTAGTCTGTGCCTAATATGGTTAAATGATCGAGACGTAAGGAAGGGCTTGTTGAAGTTGAGAATTGATTCTAGGATGAGGGGCAGCAGATCCTGGAGGAAAACATAAGTTGGAGGAAAGTACTAAAGAGAGAAAGCTGCAGGGAGGAAAGGATGAGGAGGCAGGGAACAAAGGCATAACCATGAAACCCAGCCTTTATTCCTCACAAGCATCCAAGGCAAATGACCTTGGCAGTGGTCATTTAATAAAGGAGCAGTCACCATAATGGATATAAGGTCTTTCCTGTTTCCACCTCTGTACAAATATGGAAACAAATTTGGAAACAGATATGGTAACTCTGTATTAAAAAACTGTTTGAAACTTCATCAGGGCCTGGTAAGTGTATGTTTGATTCAGGAAAGTGTAAGCCGGTCCTTATCTCCAGATCGTACGGGGGTGGGGAGGTGGTATTCTTCTCTTGCTGATTGTCTTACAGGCTTTCTAGCATCCAGTGGTGGGTAAAGGTGACAAATGTACAGACTATACCTCCTATCTTTCCTTCACCATCACTTCCACACAATCCAACAGCCAGTTCTTTCTGCTCTACCTTCAATTTTGTTTCCCAATCCAAACACTTTTTGCCTTCTTCATCTCTCCCTCTCTAGTTAAAACACTATCATCCCTCACCTGCCTAGTGAAATAGCCTACTAACTGGCCACATTTCTTCTACTCTTGCTTCTTCAATCAGAAGCCAGAGTTATCCTTAAAAGCATAAGTCAGATCATGCCAGCATGGCAGGCTTGAAATTCTCCAATGGCTTCTAAAACCCCTGGGATATAACCCTCACACCCTTCAGTCCAGGCAATCTCCTGCCACTCTCTCCATTGCCCACTCTGCACCAGCCTCACTGGCCTTCTTTCATCAAGCCAAACTTCATTTCTGCTGAAGGATCTTAGCCTTGCACTTCCTGTTCTCTCTGCCTGGCATACGTGGGGGAGATTCTCTTTCTTTGAAATTTTCTGTTTACTTTTGCAAGCTCCTTGTACCTAGACGAAGCCTGCATGTAGTAAACCCTGAATGTGTAACCTATGGTAAGGGGTTTGGAGTGCTCTCTGAAGTGGCCTACATTTTTAAAAAGGTAATAATCAATGGGTTGAAGATTATATTGTTGGCAAAAATATGTAAGCGTACTATTAAGATACATAATTCAACTTCTAGGAATCTTTTTTTAAGATAGAGTAATCCAAACTATGAAGAAGTGCATAAATACGTTTATTGATGTGTTTTTTATAGTAGCACAATTTGGAAAAAACTAAAATATCCAAAAGAGCATAACAGTTAAGTAAATTTAACAACGCAGTAGAATACAATTGTTTCAGTCTGGATTCTCCACCTAAAAAGGACCAACAGGAGATAGTTATAGTATATATACCTTGTTGAAGATATAGAGAGAGGAGAGAGAGAGAGAGAGAGAGAGAGAGAGAAATTTATTTAAGGAATTGGTTAATGCAGTTGTGGCAGCTGGCAACTCTGAAATCTGTAGGGCAGGCTGGAAATTCAAGTAAGAGTTGATGATGCTGCAGTCTTGAATCCAAAATCTATAGGGCAGGCCAGTAGGCTGGAAACTCAGACAGGGTTTCTATCTTGCAGTCTTGAGGCAGTATTTCTTCCTTTTGGGAAATCTCAGTCTTTACTTTTAAGGCTTTCAACTGATTGGGTGAGACCAACCCACATTATGGAAAGTAAACTTCTTTATTTAAATCCACCAATTTTAAATGTTAATCACAATAAAAAAATACCTTCACAGCAACTCTAGACAAGTGTTCGGCCAAACAACTAGGCACCATAGCCTTCCCAAGTTGACACATAAAATTAACTGTCATGACAATGCTGTCATTTAAAGGAATGGTTAAGTGGGTTATGTGATCATGTGAAAAAATGCTTAGACATGATGTTAAGAAAAAAGCAGAATGCAAAACTCCATGTATCCCTTGGTTATGGCGAGGTTAAAAATGTGTAAGAAAAAAGACTGAGGGCATCCCTGGTGGCACAGTGGTTGAGAGTCCGCCTGCCGATGCAGGGGACACGGGTTCGTGCCCCGGTCCGGGAAGATCCCACACGCCGCGGAGCAGCTGGGCCCGTGAGCCATGGCCGCTGAGCCTGCGTGTCCGGAGCCTGTGCTCCACAACAGGAGAGGCTACAGCAGTGAGAGGCCCGCGTACCACCCAAAAAAAAAAAAAAAAAAAGACTGAAATAAAAACGCCAAAATGCTAGTAATTTTGAGTTAGAGTGCTAAGATTATGTATGATATTTTTCTCATATGCCTAAAAATTTTATAATGTGATTATATTATTTTTATGATGGAAACATAAAATTTTATTAGGAAATTCTCCCTTGATGCTTATGTTTATAATGGAAAAAATAAAACTTTAATAGAAAATTATTCCTCAATGGTTAAATTATTTTTTAAAAAAGAGGCAAGACAACAACTTGGTGACAGTAAAGACATTAAATACTCAGGCTTTTTAGTGACAGGAGAATTACCACATATGCAGAGTCTTAATATTTTAAAGACTGTCTGAACTATAACTTGGCAATCAGGCCTATTTCCGGAGAGGTCAAAAATTCCTGAAGACCCTAACCCAGCGTAAGCAGGGTTATGAAGATTTGGAAGTACCTCTGAGATCTGAAGACACATTTCCCCTACTTCTTCCCCTAGAACTTTTGGCCCCAGAAGATAAGATGAGCTTCCTAATTGCCACTCATGCTCAAACTGAAAGAACAAACTAGGATCAGTCCAATACAAAACTTCTGCCAACAATAAAATCTTCAACTCATTAGTTATTATCTTTTTTAAAAGTGTGGGCTACTTCAGTAAGCAAATCTAGACTTCTCACCATAGGTGGCACATTCAGTGCTTTCTATGTGCCAAAGAGTAGGCAAAGTTTTGGTGATTTGGGCATCCTGTATTTTATCTAGCAAACCTATTTCCAATGATTAATTAATCAGTCTCTATTATTTTCCTAACATCCATCCAACAGCTTCTCTTTTTGTATATGACCTAGCTTCTTTCCTCACTGGTAAGATGTAAAAAAAATAAACACGTGATTGGTATTTGTGACCATGAATTTACAACAGAATTTATCTAGTTGGTTGTATGACTTTCAACAGCAATGCTTTTGCCCAAGTGACAGTAGAGAAAAGGCAAAGATTTGGGTTGAAGTGGCAAAGACTAGAGGAGCAAAGATAGTTAGTATATTTTTAAGAAATTATAAATTATACACCATGGACTCTAGAATAGATGAAGGGAGTGATGGCAGAGTAGGGATGGCAGAAAGAGAAAGTGAAGTATTATTCTATGGACTAAACGTGCCAAAGAGGTTCAGAAAGTCACAGAAGGGAATTTTAAGAACCAAACTGGAAGAGTAAGTGGTTTTATTGAGGAAGGGAAATGCCTGAATTAATTATTTTGGAATTAAAAAGCTATAGGTAATTCACAGAGTGGCTATGGAAGTCAGGGAGCAACATGAAATACAAAACATCATTGTACCTGAGAAGGTCAAGGAATAGAGAAACCTGGGTGTTATATAGATCATCCACTTAGGTACAGAAGTCATCCCAAATTTGGGATGCAAAGGAAAGCTATAATGCAGGTGCCAAAGTCTGCAGTGAATGAGTGAAGTGCCAAGATGCTAGAAGGTTAATAGACGATAGCATAGAATAGGAAGAGTGGGTGGTAGAGTTACGTGGCATAAATGGCAGAAAGGATGGATTTTTTAAATGGTGGAGAAAACTTGAGACTATAATCATCTGAGACAAATACTGTATGCTAACACATATATATATGGAATTTAAGAAAAAAAATGTCATGAAGAACCTAGGGGTAAGACAGGAATAAAGACACAGACCTACTGGAGAACGGACTTGAGGGTATGGGGAGGGGGAAGGGTGAGCTGTGACAAAGCGAGAGCGAGGCATGGACATATATCCGCTAACAAACGTAAGGTAGATAGCTAGTGGGAAGCAGCCGCATAGCACAGGGAGATCAGCTCAGTGCTTTGTGACCGCCTGGAGGGGTGGGATAGGGAGGGTGGGAGGGAGGGAGACGGAAGAGGGAAGAGATATGGGAACATATGTATATGTATAACTGATTCACTTTGTTATAAAGCAGAAACTAACACACCATTGTAAAGCAATTATACCCCAATAAAGATGTTAAAAAAAAAAAATAAAACCATTAGCACAAGTTTCTATTTTCCTACAGTAATTACCATCAACCCCCTCACCAACTGGTCTTAACACTTCTTGAATCTTGAGTTGTGCCCTCTAGCTTCCACTACACACGGCTATGTGTGACACCTCCTCATTTTCCATCTCTAGGGAATGTAAGTTTACATTAATTTCCAATGATGGTCATTTCATAGGGTTTATGTCCAATCCAGGATTCTCCAGCGAAGTGCTGTTTAATAGAAGTTTCTGCAAAGACAAAAATATTCTCTACCTATGCTTCCAACATGGTAGCCAAATCATTCCCAGGGCCATTTTCAGGACCAAAAGCTTAAATAGAAAATTGTCCCTCATCTTCTTGTTGCAGCTCTTCCTTCTCTGTCCCTCCCCCTATTTCCTTTGGTCCAAAACTCTTCTCTGGGATTCAGAAAACAATATACAGAAATGCCTGTGTCCGTGGTCCTAAATCTGAAACCCATGGCTATCCAAGGTGTCATGGATGGGTGTCAGGAGTCCATGAACTTCCTGAGGATGCTTGTAAAGGTCATGCACATGTGAATGTGCATTTTTCTGGGAAAATTATGCAAAATGTTTATCTTTCTTAAAGGGATATGAAACCCCAAAAAGTTAAAAAGTTCTTGTCTATAGAGAACACATAAAAATCTTAGAATCTTAGATGACCAAATTAAATTATCAAAAAAGAAGCTTAAAGAAGATCAAGACATTAGAGAGCAGTTTTTCCCACCTAGCAGTGCCTGGGATAGTGCTACCACATAGGAGATGGTAATGAATATTTATTGACTATTTAGCCAGTTAACATTGATAATTGATGGAGACATAAAATTGATGAAAGATAAAGTGTACTCAGGGAAGTGCAGTGTACCTTGATGAGTTCCAATGTTCTTGTGGGAACAGGAGGCTATTAGGACTTCCCAATGAACTTAGGAGCTGTGGATCAAGGATCTTCACCGTGAGACCTGGGTAAACTTTCTTAATCCCCTGTACCTGTGTTGCTTTTGCTATTCCCTGACCATTTCCCAGAATGGAAGATCTCAAAACAAATATAAAATCACCTAGTTTACTTATTTAATGATTCCATATCTCACTCCATGGTCAAGGAACCCGCAGAAATAAAATGAGTATTAACAGGTCTAAAGCAGAAAGCAAAGGAAGCAAATCCTTGGGTGGAAAGAAAGAAGTAGGCAGAGGGCGGACCTAGGGCTGTTTTGGTATTCAACCGAGTGGGGACCCACTCAGCATCAAATGTATGGTGGAAGCATATCAAGAGCATTTAGAAATCAAAAGTTTCAGGACACACAATGAATAAAAATACTAATAAGGGTGTTGAAATTTATGGAAACTCCTCCAGCTGTCTTGTTTCCAGCATCTCATCTTGGCTTGTTTTCTTAGTCAAAAGCACAAACTTCTGAAATGACTAATGGTATACCTAATTATGGGAGAGGTTCTAAGAATTGAATCCATCCCAAATTCTACATTCATGTTCTCAAGGGCTGACTCAAGTTTTGCTTTATAGGTGATGAAAAAATAGATTGAAGCTTATATAATAAAGTTTTTCTATTTCATGATAATGAACTGTACATTATGACACATCTTAGTAACTTTTATTAAATCTATTAGCCCTTTAAAATCATTGCCAATATTTCTTCAGTTAATTAAAACCAGTGAGTGTTTAATGGACATTGTGATTATTATAATTAATTAAGAATAGACAAGGTAAAAAGACACTGAACTCGGGGATTTTTTTTAGTGATTTCATGGAATATGAAGGTGAAGTCCCTAAAATCAACACCTTCCATTCCTTTGAGACCTCCTGAAGTAAGTGCAGAAAGGTAAAAACTGGAAGTTAATTTCCTTGTCACATCCCAAACAAGTAATTTACATACACATTGTATATAGACACATTATGACTATAATATTGACTATCATTTATAGATAATTGATAGTCATATGTTGCCTCTTTCCTTAAAGACAGCTAAATCCATCTGTTTCAACAGAAAATAAATATTCAAAATGAAACAGTTAGAAATATTGTGCATAGAAAAAGCATTGAACTATAGGTCAGAAGAATTTCTCATCTCTATTTTTTGCTGTTACCTGTGTGAATTAGAGCAATGCCTCTTTTTTAAAAAAATCTATAAAGTAAGAATGATAACATATGAATACCAACCTCACAGAATTATAATATGGTTTGGATAACAAGCTATACTTAAAGATACTTTCAAAAGTGGAACATAAGCTACACATTTGGTTTTTATTACTTTAGAAGTTTATTTTGGTGGTTTTCAAACCTAGCTGAGCATTGGAATTACTAAGGAATTCAAAATAAGTACATGGTGAATTCTCTCTGGGCTTCACCTTATACTTACTAAATCAGGATGCCCTAAGGAGGAATCCCAAGTCAATATTTTTATTAAGCTACCTAGGTACTACAGACCTATATCACTAATAAAAGAATAGCTATTATTTGTCAGACACTATGGTATAGATTCTTCGAAAGGTAGGCACTTTTTCCATACTTGATATGTCATTTAGACCTCACAAGCGTTCTGGAAGTAGATATTATTATGCCCATTTTACATACGATGAAAGATTAAATAACATTTCCAAGATCCCCAAGGTCACACAACTCTCAAGTGGTAGAAACCTCATTAGAAACTTAAGACTGTCAGATTGCCATTGGTTTTCAACTTTTGAGTGTTTGTAGCATATTTTAGGATCAGAATTTCTAGCAGTGTATATGGAAGGATTACAAGACTCAATAAGAGAACAAGCCATGGCCAGAGTATAACAGTGCCCTTCTAAACAGGTCGGTGTCACTTGGCTGCCCATTTACAGTGTGATGCTGTTGTAGCAGAATGTTACTGCCTGACTGAACCCTCATGCTCTCATGTCATGAAGTAGAGTCATTTCATGTTCCATTAGACACATGATGGTGTGTCTTTCTTTGGTGCAGACTCCCTATGGCATTGTGCCTTTCATTTCTTAGGTACATTAATATTCTCGATGTCCATCTAATATTCACTGTCCTAACAGTATAGGCACTTAGTTTGACAAAACTTATTTTTGCACATCGACCAAAATTTGAGAGCACACTAAATGGTTCACAGCTTATTCTTCTTCCACTGGGTCCTTTAGCCTCATTTGAGCTTAGATTTTTTTTCCCCCATGTATACCACATTTAATACTTTAAATAGCATTTCTGCCAGAAGTTGGAATGTTCTGCCAATGTGGGATGAGACCCTGGTCTGCTCTTTACTTAGGGTGACATTTCACATAGTGGTGTCTGAAAGTCTGGCAAAAGAGACACTGGGGACCCTTCCCCCTAATGTCCCTGAGATGTACACTAGGCCAGAGAGGGAGCTCTTTTCTTGCTGTTCTTTTGCCCAGGACTCTGGATGGGAAGTGTTGCTTTGATAGTGGTATTAACATCTTATTTAGTCTTTTTTTTTCTCCTGTCTTCAATATATAAAGCATATTTTATAACTCTTAGTAATTTTTGCTATTTTTTTCAAGATATTTCCAAAAATTCTTATTTTTTTAAAATCTGACTTCAAAATTATACCCTGGAATATTTCTGTAGCATAGGTTATTACTGTAGTTAAGTGTTTTGATTTAATTTAGGTTGGAGAGAGCTATTATTTATTGAACATTAACTACGTTCTAAGTTAATAAGCACTTTGTAAGTATAGTCTCATTTAATCCCCACAACGACTCAATTACAAAATTTATTATTTCCTTTCATAGACAAGGAAAGAGACTCAAGGGAGATTAATTGTCTAGTAAATGGTAGAAATAGAATGGAAACCCTTGATTATCCAAATTCAAGTTCTTTCTTCATCACTCTGATTTGTCAGCTCCTTTAATGATTGTTGTGGTGGTTTCAAATAAATGGCCTCAAATTCTTTGATATTTCTCCTATTGAGAGGTGGAGCCTGTGCTTCCTACCCTTGAATCTGGGTGTGTTTTTAACTCACTTATAACACATAGAATGCAATGAAAGTGAACACATGATTTCTCAAGCCAGATCATAAAAAGTGATTCAGCTTGTCTTATTCACTGGGACACCCATTTTGGAGGCCTGAGCTTCCATGTGAGAAGTCCAGCTATCTCAAATCCACCATATATTATGAAGAAGCTCAGGACACTTGGAAAGATCCCAACTGACAACTGTGTCCACCACCAGACTTGAGAATGAAGATGCCTCCAGATTGCTAGCCCCCAATTGCCAAGTCTTCCCATCTGAGGTCCCAGACATAGTGAAGCAGAGACTGTCATTTTTACTACACCATTTTTCTGAGTTCTGGATGCACAGAACCTGTGAGCATTATAAAAAATGGTTATTTGAAGCTTCTAAGTTTGGGGGTAACTTGCTACACGGTGATAATAACTGGAACCATTGAACAACTTGTATAACTGCTTAGATATATCTTTCTCTATTCCCCCTATGGTGTTACCTTAGCAGTGGGGTTAAATTAGTCCTAAGCTAAAACCAGATCTAGATCAATGACAACCAAACTTAAAAGCAAACTTCAAAGGAATTAAATTGATTCAAAGTATCTTAACTGCATATCAGAGCAAAAGTTAAAAATCAGTTAAAGAAAAACATTAAAATCCCATATCCTAAAGCATAAAGTCTAAAATGTCCAGTATGCAAAAAAAAATATCAGAAAAACTAAGAAGCAGGAAAATAAGACCAACACCAGGAGAAAAATAAAAATTATTTTTTTTACCAAAAATGAAAGAGATGATATAAAGAACAATTAAAACAGCTATCATAGCAAAGTTATGTATGCTCAAAAAATGTAGAGGAAAACATAGATATGAGAAATAGAAGACCTAAAAAAGACACAAATGGTATTTCTAGAGGTGCAAAATACAGTGTGTGAAATGAAAAATACATGCTTTAAGTTAATAACAGAATAAATACTGCAGAAAAAGAAATATGTGAATTTCTTGAAGACACAGTAATAGCTACTACCCAAATGAGGCAGGGAGGGGAAAAAGTGCAGGGAAAAATGAGCAGAGCATTAGTGACTTGTAAGAAAACATCAAGCAATCTAAATATGTAGTTGGAGTCCCAGAATGAGAAGAGAGAGAGAGCAACAGAAAAAGTAGGTAAAGAATTAATGATCAGAAATTTTCCAAATTTCATAACAATTGTAAGATAAAAGATCCAAGTAGCTCAAAAAACCCCAAGTTGGAAGAAACTTAAAACAGACCACACTTAGATACATCATAATCAAACTGCTGAAAAACAAGGAATAAATTAAAAATCTTAAAAGTAACCAGAGAAAAATGACATATTGTGTTCAAGGTAAAAAGATAAGATTGGCAGCAGATTCCTGGATAGAGAACAATGGAACACATCACCAAAATACTTAAAGAAAAAGATCAATGTAGAATTTTGTATCCAGTGAAAATAACTTCCAAAAATGAAGGCCAAATAAAGACATTATCAGACAAAAACTGGAGGAAGTCCTCACTACCAGATCTTTGCTATGAAAAAATGTTAAAGAAAGTTATCTGGGAAAAAGGAAAGTTATACCAGATGGAAAATTAGATGTACAAAAGGAATGAAGAGTACCAAAAATGATAAAAATAGAGATAAATATAAAAGGTATTTTTGTAATTAAACAATACATTTAAAAGATAATAGACGCCTGACAAACCCACAGGAAGCATCAGTCTCAATGGAGAAAAACTGAGCGCATTTCCTATAAGATCAGGAACAAGACAAGGATGTCCACTCTTGCCATTTTTATACACATAGTTTTGCAAGTCCTAGCCATGGCAATAAGAGAACAAAAAGAAATAAAAGGAATCCGAATTGGAAAAGAAGAAGTAAAACTGTCACTGTTTGCAGATGACATGATACTATACATAGAGAATCCTAAAGATGCCACCAGAAAACTACTAGAACTAATCAATGAACTTAGTAAATTTGCAGGATACAAAATTAATACACAGAAATTTCTTGCATTCCTATACACTAATGAGGAAAGATCAGAAAGAGAAATTAAGGAAACAATCTCATTTACCATTGCAAGAAAAAGAATAAAATACCAGGAAATAAACCTAGCTAAGGAGGCAAAAGACCTGTACACAGAAAACTATAAGATAACAATGAAAAAAATCAAAGACAACACAAACAGATGGAGAGATATACCATGTTCTTGGTTTGGAAGAAACAATATTGTGAAAATGACTATACTACCCAAAGCAATCTACAGATTCAGTGCAATCCCTATCAAGTTACAAATGGCATTTTTCACAGAATTAGAACAAAAATTTTACAATTTGCATGGAAATGCAAAAGACCCTGAAGAGTCAAAGCAATCTTGAGAAAGAAAAACGGAGCTGGAAGAATCAGGCTCCCTGACTTCAGACTACACTAAAAGCTACAGTAATCCAGACAGTATGGTACTGGCACAAAAACAGAAATATAGATCAATGGAACAGGATAGAAAGCCCAGAGATAAACCCAAGTAACTACGGTCACCTAATCTATGACAATGGAAGCAAGAATATACAATGGAGAAAAGACAGCCTCTTCAATAAGTGGTGCTGGGAAAACTGGACAGCTACATGTAAAAGAATGAAATTAGAACACTCTCTAATACCATACACAAAAATAAACTCAAAATGGATTAAAGACCTAAACATAAGGCCAGACACTATAAAACTCTAGAGGAAAACATAGGCAGAACACTCTTTGACATAAATCACAGAAACATCTTTTCAAACCCAACTCCTAGAGTAATGAAAATTAAAACAAAAATAAACAAATGGGACCTAATTAAAATTAAAAGCTTTTGCACAGCAATGGAAACCATAAACAAGACAAAAAGGCAACCCTCAGAATGGGAGAAAATATTTGCAAACAAAGCAACTGACAAAGGATTAATCTCCAAAATATACAAGAAGCTCATAAAGTTCAATATATAAAAAGAAACCAACTACGCAATCAAAACACGGGTGGAAAACCTAAATAGACATTTCTCCAAAGAAGACATAGGGATGGCCAAAAAACACATGAAAAGACGCTCAACATCACTAATCATTAGAGAAATGCAAATCAAAACTACAATGAGGTATCACCTCACACCAGTCAGAATGGCCATCATCAAAAAATCTACAAACAATAAATGCTGGAGAGGGTATGGAGAAAAGGGAACCCTCATACACTGTTGGTGGGAATGTAAATTGATACAGCCACCATGGAAAACAGTATGGAGATTCCTTAAAAAACTAAAAATAGAACTACCATATGACCCAACAATCCCACTACTGGGCATACACCCAGAGAAAACCATAATTCAAAAAAACACATATACCCCAATGTTTGTAGAAGCACTATTTACAATAGTGAAGACATGGAAGCAACTTAAATGTCCATCAACAGAGGAATGGATAAAGAAGATGTGGTACATATATACAATGGAATATTACTCAGCCATAAAAAGGAATGAAATTGGGTCATTTGTAGAGACGTGGATGGACCTAGAGAATGTCATACAGAGTGAAGTAAGTCAGAAAGAGAAAAGCAAATATCTTATATTCACGCATATATGTGGAATCTAGAAAAATGGTAAAAATGATCTTATTTGCAAAGCAGAAAGAGAGACACAGTTGTAGAGAACAAACTTACGGATACCAAGGGGGAAACTTGGGGGCGGGGTGAATTAGGAGATTTGTATTGACATATACACCCTACTATGTATAAAATAGATAACTAATGAGAACCTACTGTATAGCACAGGGAACTCTACTTGGTGCTCTGTGGTGACCTAAATGGGAAGAAAATCCAAAAAAGAGGGGATGTATGTATACGTACGGCTGATTCACTTTGCTGTACAGCAGAAACTGACACAGCAGTGTAAAGCAACTATACCCCAATTAAAAAAAATCATATGACCATGGACAACCAAAAAAAAAAAAGATAATAGATGTCTGAGGGTACAATTAATAGCAGCATATTGTAAAGATTAAAGTATATGTGTAGAAATAAAATATAAGAATAGCACAAAGGACAGAGGGAGAAAATCAGTATACTGGGCTGTACCATAAACATTAGTTGAGAGTGCAGTAAGTTAAAAATGTATTTTACATCCCTATAGCATCACTAAAACAAAACAAAACTTAACTAAACAAAGTACCAATAAATATTTTTAACATATTCCAAGCAATAATTCTATATTTGCAACAAAAGTTTCAATTAGATTTAATAATAGTGCTTATTTTTTAGAAGTTCCAGAGAATAGAAAAGACGATATTCAAGAATCAAAGTTCCACTTTCAGATCTGGCTTCAAGTTAGAAAGCAAAGTCAGTGACAAAGGGGCAAAGGACTTTGGAGACTTTACCCATTTCTTAATCTCCACCCTCAAACTGGGCTTCCTCAGCAAGTATAACATTTGTAAATATGGTACATAAGTCCGGTGTGAGTAAACATCTTTTGAGAGCAGGGTCTCTCTTTTGTTCATTACTATATCATTGGTGCCTGACATAGCAGGTATACAATAGTATTTGATGATTCAATGAAAGTGTCAGAACCCTCTGGAGAAGCAAGCAAATTGAGCACCAGGTGTCAATCTTTGCAACTGGGTGAATAAGAATAGAAGAGGTTATCGTTTGTGGCCAGGTGTTTAAAGCTCCTAACCCCTTTCTGATAAAGGTACTGCTCTCATCTTCTCTGTGACCCTAAGTTAGGGTGCTTATTCAACAGCTTCCAACTCTGACTTTGAGTGTGCTTGACCTTGGTTTAGCAAAACTAACTCTTGACGTCATTCCTTGTATCCCAACTGAACTCAGCTTGACAATTGAAACCCTTTATCTTTATTCTTCCTTTAATTAATAGTTTAATTTGGACTCTAAATCTGGCCCTGAATCCAGATTATTCTTATCATAACTATTTAGCACAAGGAGCCTGTATTTCACAGGCATCATGCCAAGTGGAGGGAATAAGATGTGGAACTCATGCCATCAAGGAACCCGAGGTCTGGGGAAGAGGCAAACACATAAACAGCTAATTATCACATATAGGGCTAAAAGTAGCAAAGCAAATAGGGCAGTGGCAAAAAGCACTGAAATATACAAGCCTGTTACAAAAACTTGGCATACACAAAAATACTTGTAAAAGCTTGGCATCTGCCATTCCACATTTCTTGAATCTCATGACAACCCAATCTTTGTACCCAGTGAGATGGTCCTGAGGACATATTTCCCATGTCTGTTGATAATTTCCTCTAACCTTGAAAATGGAAGCTACAAGTCCCAGAATTTCATCATTTGCTTCTTGTTTGACAGCAGAGGAAGAAGCAACTCTATCATGTAATTGGACTAACCACTAAACTAGGAACCAACAATCATGTTATATGAAAGCCCTCCAGTTCTGTATAGTCTATAAAATTAATCCAAATGAATTAAGTTAATAATGGAGTCCAAAAATCACAATTTATTATATCACCAGGGGAGCAGCAGCCTCTGAGTTCACTCTAGGCTATGTATTGCAGATCCTAGATCGTAGATGATGGTGAAAGAGTTGCAAGGAGAGAAAGGCACAAGGTAAGACAATCACACTTGACTGAAGCCAACACCAGTAGTAGGCTCATCTTGTTGACCCAGTAT
Organism: Neophocaena asiaeorientalis asiaeorientalis; assembly: GCF_003031525.2. NCBI lineage: Eukaryota > Metazoa > Chordata > Mammalia > Artiodactyla > Phocoenidae > Neophocaena > Neophocaena asiaeorientalis. Next base: position 256,417 of record NW_020175052.1, read on the forward strand.
GGGTTTCCCAACCTTGGCACTATTGGCATATTGCACCGAATGATTCTTTGTTGATGGGGTGGGGAGGGAGCTGTCCTGTGCACTGCAGGATGTTTAGCAGCATTTCTGTCCTCTACCCACTTGATGCCAGTAGCACCACCCACCACCAGTCATGAAAACCAAAAAGAGACATTAGATGCTCCCTGGAGGGTAAAAATCCCCTGTTCGAAAACCACCTACCTAGTAGCCTAATAGTATTCCTGTTATAACAGGTGTATTTTAGTTTCATTTCACCAAAATAAGTGAGGCTCCTTACCATGGCCCTCATGTGTACAATTAAATTGAACTAAATAATTTCCATAAACATTCTTACTTTAACATTCTTTAATTCTCTAAACCTCCGTCCCTGCGCTGTCTCCAGGTTTTACTCTTGATCTCTCTCCTTTCTAAGCTTTTTTCATTCATTCATTAATTCTACAAGCAATGATTAAGCATATTCTGTGGGTCAAACCCTGGGCTGAGTACTGGGAATACGTGGTTAAATAAGGTAAGTTCCCTGCCCTCAGAACATGCACAGGGGAGAGAAACGTAAGTGAAGAAAAGCAGCTCATACACTTCAACAGGGTGACCACTATAGAGGCCAGAGCCTTGAGTGTGTGTTGGGTACAGGTGGGAGATGGGAAGGAGGGTGGCAGAGGATAGAGCTGGGGTTTTACTCATCACTTGAGTGGCTGCATAATGCACAGGAAATCTAGAAGCTGACCCTCTGAGAAGGCTATTGGGCTTAGCAGTTTTCTAATATCTGAGCACTGGTTTAGCAGCTACACCACTGGTGTCATGGCAAAGGCTCATCCTATCTCTGCCACAAAAATACAGAGGAGGTAAGGCTACATTCTCAAAAAGGCTTTCATTCCATGTGGAGTCAGCCTGTCTTCCTGGCTTGATGCCCATACAAGTGAACAAACAAAATAATTGTGGGCTAAAGTACTCTCTACCTTGTAAGGGTCATCTTAGGATTGCCCATAGCGTGCAAGGCATTTGGGCATTTGCCAGGAGCCTACATGAGCCTGTGTGTGCCTTTTTAGGCTGAGGCCTGGGGAGGGCATGAGAATTGCAGAACGACAAATTTGCTTACCCCTTCTGACACATACAAAGCCTTTGCACCCCCCTCAATTTGCAGAAAGTTTATTTCTCTAATTATGTATTTAAGGACCTGAGTCAGTCAAACTTCTGCCTCCACAGAACTATCTCACCGCATAAACAGAATTTCATTTCCCAACCCTGGCCCTAAATGGCAGTGGAATATTGGGGTAAGGTGGTTCACATTGCTCTGCACATGTGTCTAAAGAGTGCAGAGTCCGTCCGGACCCGATCTGTCTCTTGAGGCAAACCCACACCTCTGTCCCAGAGATGAGTTGAGACATGAAGTGCAGAAGGGCTCTGGTATGTGAGAGTGGCTGTCATCTCATTCACATCCTGGAGCTGCTTTCTGCTTTCCTTTCTCCTGATGCCAATGATGTAGCCCAAACGGACTGCATTTTGTGACTTTAGATTTTGGACTCTTGTCCGGATGTCCTAGCGTACTCCAGTCCTTGCCTTTGCAACTTTTCCAAGTGGTGCCTCTCCATCATCCAGTCAGCAAACCTTTATCTCAGGCTGATGATGTGTTGCTATCCAGGCATCTCTGGCTGTTCAGAGATTAACCTAGCCCAGTACGCATCCTGGAGAATGCCCTGCTGTAGCTGGGAAACAAATAAGCAATAGCTACAATGTGTATGCTACAATGTGTACAATGTTGCAGGCAGTAACAGAAGTACACTTATAGAAGAGAAGTGGCACAAGAAGAAGAAATTTATGACTCCAAGGGAGGTGGGGACAGAGAAGTTTTCTCAAAAGGGGTATTATCTGAGCTGAGTTTCTAAGAAGAGATAGAAATTGATCACCCAGATAAGAGGCAGAATGACTGAAGAATCTGTGTGTACTCAGACACAGAAGGGAGAGCAGTCCAGGCAGGCAGGCAACTACAAGTGTTGAAGGCTTTCCTGGAGGGCAGAGCAAAGGGGTTGAAAGAAGATGGGGCAGATTCCATGGCCTGATGGGGAAGGAGTCTGCTACTCACAAGACTTATCCTACATCACTGAAGCATTTCAAACAAGACAGTGCCACGGTCAGACTTGGGTTTTGGAAGGATTACTTTGTAAATAGTGGAGAAAATACCAAGGAAGGAAAACTGATTAGCTAGAACTGAAGGAGGTGAGCCATCGTGAAACAAGGACCTGCATAGGCAGAGGTTACAGATAAGACAGACATTTAGGAGGTCAAGATACGGGACTCAGTGACCGATGGAGTGATTGGTGAGGGAGAAAGAGGCATCAAGCTGACTGGTGGGCCTCTGGTTTGGCAACTGGCTCTGTGGTGATGTTCCCACCTCCTGGCTTCTGTTTGGACACATGGGACAACGGTCCACCCTGTTGAAGTCTATGAGCTGCCTTTCTTCACTTACATCCCTCTCTCCAGTGCATGTTTCTTCTCTTATTCAACCAGTGCTTGCCTGGTATTTGGTTCACAGAATATGCTCAATTATTGCTTATAGAATTGATAAATGAATAAAGAAAACGTAAAGGGAAGAGAGAGAATAAAACCTGGAGACAGTGCAGGGACAGAGGTTTAGAGAATTAAACAATGTTAAGGTAAGGATGTTTGTGGAGCTTATTTCCTTCAACACATTAATTATACAGATGAGGAAACCAAGGCCCAGAGAGGTAAGAAGACAGGAAGACTGGGTGGTGGGAAAGTTTGGGGAGGAGAGACAATGCATTCAGTTTGGATTGTATTACATTTGTTTTGCCCATGGTAAATCCAGTTTCTGATATCCAATGTGCTGTTGGAATGTAGAGCTCAGGAGAGGGGTCGAGTCTAAACATATAGGTTTGGGATGCAGATCTTATGAAGACCAGGGCAGGCAATGTTACTACTACCTCATGAGAATAGATGAAGTCAGGAGCCAGGAGGACCAAGGGGAGAGCTCTGATAACCTCAGAGCTAGCATAGAATAGTAGGAAGCAACACAGCAAGTTACTTATTCTTCCTACACCTCATTCTCCCCCAACTGTATGTGTACCTACATTATAGGGTTGTCATGACATTTATTTATTTATCATCTTTATTGGAGTATAATTGCTTTACAATGGTGTGTTAGTTTCTGCTTTATAACAAAGTGAATCCGCTATACGTATACATATATCCCCACATCTCCTCCCTCTTGCATCTCCCTCGCACCCCTCTAGGTGGTCACACAGCACCGAGTTGATCTCCCTGTGCTATGTGGCTGCTTCCCACTAGCTATCTATTTTACATTCGGTAGTGTATACATGTCAGTGCTACTCTCTCACTTTGTCCCAGCTTATGCTTCCCCCTCCCCATGTCCTCAAGTCCATTCTCTATGTCTGTGTCTTTATTCCTGTCCTGCCCCTAGGTTCTTCAAAACCATTTTTTTTTTAGATTCCATATATATGTGTTAGCATATGGTATTTGTTCTTCTCCTTGTGACTTACTTCACTCTGTATGTCATGACATTTAAATGAATGAATATTTGTCAAGCCCTTAGGGCAGTGCGTGGCAAGAAGTCTATGCAAGTGTGAAAATTAATATATAAACACTAATAGTTAATGGTGGACAGAGGAAAATAGCTCTAAAAAAATAAGTAAACTAGGTATGATAAGAAAGTAAGAGGAAAGCAGGCAGCTGTGAGAACACCAAAATCTAAGGGAGAGAGAGTTTAAAGAATGAGGGAACAATTATATGACAAATGCCAAAGAGAGACTAAAAACAGGAAGGATTGAAATGTCTATCGGCTGTGGCAATTGGAAGTTCACTGGTGATTTTAGAGCTGCGGTTCAGGGACAAGAGGGGGTAGGCTCAGGTGTGTGTGGCTTGGTGGGCAAGAAGTGGGAAGGGTAATGTGGGAAGTTGGCGCAGAGCAAGGCTGGGCAGAGAAGAGGAGAAACCCTGATCAGGGCACTGTTAAGCCAGAGCCTAGTCAGGATACACAGGAGCACAGGGCAAGCCCCTTCTCCTTCCCAGAGTCCTCATCTGTACAATGAAAGAGGACTTGACCTCTACATTTCTACCAGTGATGATGACCTCATCTTTTCCTTTTTTTTCCTACTAACATTTGATGATGATCAAGTTCTTTTTGATTTAGAAATGGTACCTGAATTCGCTAATGATATCCTTTCAAAATGTTGTTTTTAGTTTATGGAGATGGATGCTGTTAGATGTTGGTTTATTTTTAATTTATAAAAATGTTTTCAATGTAAAATTTCACCTTTGATCTTTGGGAATGTGTTTTCAGTATTCTCACATTAACAATGAAGCCGACTCCATTGTCTGTGAGTGATGGGGTGATTATTCTCAAAGTCACGAAAGGAGTAACCCAAGATTTTAATTCACGTTTGCTGGCAGCTGATGAGAATAACTGGGGTGGTGGCAGAAAACTAACTTAGAACTGGGTCTCTAAAGAACTCAGTTTTTATAAATGCAAAATGCCTGTCAGTGTAAAATGTCTATTTCTCAAAACAATGTTTTTTTTCCTGCCACATTCTCTCTTCCCACAATAGGGTATAACATATCATAAGATTTTTCCTCTGGAGAAATCAGCTTTAAAAAATTTTTTTTTCATCTTTTTGTTTCTCCCTTAGTGATAGAGTGTTTTATAATAGCATCAGTTTTATTTTATTAGATTAATGTGGTTATGTATGTACCTAGACAATTTCAAAGCACTCTTGCGTGTTTTATTCATCTGATTTTCTCAGCCACTCTTTTAGAATGGCAAAATAGGGGTGACTAGTTCCATTTGAGAGGTAAGAATCTAATGCTGAAAAGACCATGTGACCAACCACGGTCTCACAGAATTGCCCAGGGGCACCTCTTAGACACTCAGTCTGGAGAGAGTGCCCACATGGGGAGTCAGTATGCAAGCGCTGATTAAGTAGTGTCAGTAGATGCCTGGCTTATAACTGGCGCTCACAAATCAGTGGGCACTAGGGAAATAAGGGCCCCCCGACGTCTCTCTGTGCAGCACTCATCTTTACTGTCAGGGTGTTAGATGCGGTGATTTTAATCTCTTAGTCACTGAAAATTAAGAGAAAACCAAAATAATGCATAAGGTGAGAACGAGGGAAGAGGAGAAGGAAAGAAGAGAAAACCTTAGCAGTAGTTAAAAATTTCACAAATGGTGGCTCTAGATGGTGGAAATATTTCTGTAAAGTGCTGACTTCATCATTTTACTAAGCATTTATGGGATAATATCTAAGAAGCATTTTGAGTGCCTTGGAAAATCGTATTAGACAAATATAAAATAGTGGGCGTATAAAAGTGGAAGACAATCTCAGATATATATTCTCTGAATTAGAAGAAATAAAATTGCTTTATGCATCAAAATGACCAGTATAAAGTGAAGAAAGCAGAATTTTTTGCTTCTCAGCAAGGTAACCAGTCTGGTTTTCCTAAGGATTGATGTAGTGTAAAGATGTTTACCAGCAATAAAAAAAGTCTATAGAAATATTGCTTTCGTTCAGCATGAGGGTGAAAGATTGCTAATTTAGTCTCAACAGAAACAATTTAGCTGTCTTTAGGACACATGCTCCTATAAGTTTAAGTCATTTACAGTAAGTAAAAAATTCTATGATCAAGTTGTTTACTTTATCAGGATGTCAGATTTAGAGGGTGCCCTGAACTTATCTCAGCAGAACATCTTTTCAGACAGCTTTTTAATATTCTGGACATTATCCTTTGAACCAATTGGTGTCATAATTTCAAAGGATGACAAAATAAATAATAATCTTTTCTCAATGTTACTATTACCAAAATTCTTATGCCAATTTTAAGAAAATGGTACTGTAAGTTTGACTATAAAATACCGTACCACAAACTTGAAAGAAAAACAATTATTTCTTTCCTTTATCCCAAGAAAATAATTTTGAAGAAGAAAAATCTACATGTCCAAAGATAATTTTAGTTGCATTATTCATGATAGAAATAAAATAACAGAGACAACTTAAATAATAGACAAATAGTTAATAAATAATTGCATGTTGCTATGGTAGGCTATTATGCAACCATTTCTTTTTATAAGATTTAATTTTATTTATTTTTGGCTGTGTTAGGTCTTCTGTGCACAGGCTTTCTCTTGTTGCGGCGAGCGGAGCTACTCTTCATTGCGGTGTGAGGCTTCTCCTTGTGGTGGGTTCTCTTGTTGTGGAGCACTGGTTCTAGGCATGCGAGCATGCGGCCTCAGTAGTAGTGGCGCACAGGCTTAGTTGCTCCGCAGCATGTGGATCTTCCTGAACCAGGGGTGCAACCTGTGTCTCCTGCGTTGGTGGGCAGATTCTTATCCACTGCACCATCAGGGAAGTCCCTAGTCAACTATTAAAATGATAAATACAATGTTCATGAAAAAACTGAGAAAAATGTTTACAATATAATATTTTGAAAAGTGACAGAGAAGATATGATTATGTCCATGTAAAAACTGTATATTTATGTAGATAAAGTGTGATGGGGACATGAAGAAATAGAAACCCTTGATGTAACAATGTATCAGTCAGGATAAGACAGATTATGCGTTCCCTATCAGTCACTCAACAAACCTCATTCTATGAAATCAGACTTTGCTCCCTGTAACCACTCAGGGACCCAGACCGAGGAAGGTTCCATCTGTATACCTGCTTCCTCAATTATTTCAACCTCAGCAGAGGAAAGATGTGGTTGCCACTATATCTTAAAGATTCTACACAGGAGTGAAATATTTCACATCTACGTACATTTATTTGGCCAAAGCACATCGCATCATCATACCAAACTTCAAAGGGGACAAGAAAGCTAATTCCTACCATGTGATCAGAGAGAGAGAATGAGAACTATTTGATGAACAACACTAACGAATCTCACAATGAGATTGGTGGATTTATAGATGCCTTTTCAAATATTTTATAATGTGAAAATAAATGTTAATACACATTTTACACTATCATTACCTCAGATTTCACTTGTGAGCCAGAAATTGGGAGCTGATGATATATACCATATTAATGATTCAAAGAAAGGCTTTTTAACTGGAGATTCTTTAAAATGCACATTCCTTGGATAAAGAAGATGTGGCACATATTTACAACAGAATATCACCCAGCCATAAAAAGAAATGAGATTGAGTTATTTGTAGTGAGGTGGCTGGACGTGGAGTCTGTCATACAGAGTGAAGTAAGTCAGAAACAGAAAATCAAATACTGTATGCTAACACATATATATGGAATTTTTAAAAAAGTTCTGATGAACCTAGGAGCAGGACAGGAATAAAGGCACAGATGTAGAGAATGGACTTGAGGACACGGGGAGGGGGAAGGGTAAACTGGGATGAAGTGAGAGAGTGGCATGGACATATATACACTACCAAATGTAAAACAGATAGCTAGTGGGAAGCAGCTGAATAGCACAGGGAGATCAGCTCGGTGCTTTGCGACCGCCTGGAGGGGTGGGATAGGGAGAGTGGGAGGGAGACACAAGAGGGAGGGGATATGGGGATATATGTAGACGTATAGCTGATTCACTTTGTTATACAGCAGAAACTAACACAACATTGTAAAGCAATTATACTCTAGTAAAGATGTAAAAACAATGTACATTCTTTTATTCAAACATTTAAAATGGACTGAGATGATAAACATTTTCATGTTAGGAAATAGAGTTTGAAAATATTTTTGGCTTCACATCATGGTAATATGCAATTTGTGAATTATATGGAAGAAAGAAACTTCAGCAAGGCATTCTGTTATAAATATTTATGTGTTGTTAGAAAAATACATCTTTTGCCTATGCACAATGTAACAATTTGCTTACTTCAGCAGGCAATCGGCAATAAAGAGAATACATATCACACTAGCAGGGTTTTAAATATTCTAGTATGTAAACTATGCAGCAGTTTAAAATGAATGAGAGGGAGTGTGATATACAGTAAAGAACACTGTCTTTGGTATCAGGTTCAAACGCTGAACCACCATTTATTATAATATATAATCTTGGGCAATCTTAGCTAACACCTTCCACAAGAGGAATTTAAAATTCTTCCCTTGTATATACTGTTATGAAGTTTATCAGATAACACATGTAAAGCACCTAGAACTGTGGCTAGCACATGGTAGAAAAATAAATGTTCATTTATTTATATTTATATCATTGAATCTTGGGCAACTGAAATTACGCAAGACTCCTGCCATACACTAAGGGCAGTGGGTATCTTTTAAATTCCACTCTGTTACGAATAAATACATAGAGGTCATGGCACCATTATCTAAATGTTCTTACTGAATGGAGATACAATTCAAATAAAATTCCACAATGCGTTTGTCGTTTAACTGATACTCAACCAGTGTGGGATCTTACCGTTGCTGGTTACAGTGCCATGTGCACACGTGAGCACTTAATAGACAATGATAGAGAAAGACAATGACAACCAGGCAAACCTTCTGTCTCAGTGATCTATGATGAGTAAATGCCTTTCTGGGAGCAAGCCAGGCCAGGGGAACTAAGCCATCCAAAGGCAGCAGGGATTGCCTTAGGAAGTGGATGGACACTTGGGCCCCTGTAGCCTTTGCTTTATTCTGTCATGTTAATAGGTGATCATGAGCACTGAGATGGCCAGGCTGGCACAGAGCAACTGGAACCAGGTTGGTTTATGAGATTGGCAGATGTCTTCACGTACCTCCGAGGGTCCTTATGGGTTTGAGAATCCACTCACTCTGTATCAGAATGGTTCTTTGCACTCCATCCCATTTCCCCAGTCCCTGCTGGTGGTACTGGTATGGGGTACATAGTCCAAAGACACCGTCCACTGCTAGTTTGGGATCAGTGGATAAGAGAGATAGCAAACTGGGTTTCACTCCTGCCAGAGGAGCAACTCTGTCCATGGAGTTGTTATAATCCTCCTGAAGCCTCTGCTAAAGATTCTGAGTATACCTATAAACAAACCACATGGCTCTCATTGGCTGTGCAGAGGGAAGAGAAACCATTACTGACTTTGCAGTTTCTGGGGTCACACTTCATCTTGGGAGGCTCAGCCTCTTTCCTTCCCTTTTGCATAAACAACTGTTATTTTCAAAGCAAAGCTCAAGTCCTCCCCTTCTGACCAGTTGAATTCTCCCCAGCCAGTCACACTTGCCCTAACGAATTGCTCTTACCATTGCTTGTCTCTACTTTGTATACTGTCTGGGTGTGGTCTGTGCACATGGAGTCTTGTGCTGTAAGCTGTCTGTGGGCAGTGATCAGATCTTATAGTCTTTTTTTACAGTCTACAGAGGTCTCAGCAAATATTTAGGTATGGAGTAGACATTTACTTAACCATTCACTGCCATTATCTAAGGATACGTTTGGAGAATCTTGCTACAAAACGTTGAATTGGGCTTTATTCTTCTCCTGTTCTAAGTGTTAAGGTCATTATCCTTCGTTACTAAACCTAAAAATGGACCTATGTGAAAGTCTCCTAAAAGATGGCAAAAAGGAGTCTAGAAACTATTCTAGTTGCCTTAGGTCTTTTCCTGATCAGAGCATTAACATCATTCCTCCCACCTTCAGAATGTCTCTTAGGACACATATGTGGTCTTAGCTTATGTGAAGATTCATCCTCTCAGTTGGGAAGCATTTAATTACCATCAGGTGGGAGCTCTTTGTTGTTGGGGATGATGTTATTGATACCTTGACTAGCATCTGACTAGCAAAGTTTCTGGCACATAGTAAGCACTCTGACATTTTTCATCAGTGAATTTCTGCTTTGTTTCTATCATTTCCACATTATGAAATATTTTCTCTTAGCCTGTAGGATAATCAAATTGTACCTGAATATTAAAGCCAAGGACAGAATAAGTGCCTACTTAAGGAGCTTTCAATCTTTTCTCTGAATATTCCTGGAAGCTGCCTCCCTGGTTTTAGAAGTTATGTCTAAAATCTGACTCATCGATTTTGCCTTTTTAGACCCCACTCCCTTAAGCCCATAGACCCTGCTTTCAGTAACTGCCTGCTTGCTGGTGGAGGGCCCCACCTTTTCCCGCAAAGAAGATATTGTCTTCTCCAGACAATATCAACCATCATGTCCTCAGAGAAGGGCAACCTGTTCAGTCCTATGAAAGGAAATATAGTATAAAGAAGGGTCCAAGGAAAGACAGAGTATGGTTCCAGGAAATTAAAAAAGTGGGATTCTGGTGCTGAGCTTCTCCAAAGCTCACTAAAAGGACCTGAGAGAGCACCCCTATAAAGAAAATACATACCTGACTTTTACCTGTTAGCAACAGAGATGGGAGTTTTTATTCCTATATTGTGAAGCAGAATCACTTAAAAAAGAAAAACATGGGAAAGTCTTCCACATTTGTAAAACTGTTATAAATGGATTTCTCCTACTTTTCTTTTTCAGACATTTCTAAATTCTCCAAAACGAAGTGAGAGTAGCATGGACATATATACACTACCAAATGTAAAATAGATATCTAGTGGGAAGGAGCTGCATAGCACAGGGAGATCCGCTTGGTGCTTTGTGACCACCTGGAGGGGTGGGATAGGGAGGGTGGGAGGGAGGGAGATGCAAGAGGGAAGAGATATGGGGATATATGTATAACTGATTCACTTTGTTATACAGCAGAAGCGAACACAACAAAAAATCTGGCCTTGTTATGACCTTTAAGCTAAAAAAAGTCTGACTGGAAGATGGATTTATTTTAAAAGAAAGAAATGAGTGAATAGTAATGTTGGTTGTAATTGTCCAGTCCTTTAATTTAAACTGGCTTGATTTTAATAATCCTCTGGTTCAGTGTACCTAGCAGTAGCAGAAAAACAATGGGAACTCATTCAGCAACATCCTCTTACCTTTAAATACACATCCGGCCCAGTGACTGTGGGGTTCCATTGTTGGTGTTACCACTGGCTGGATTAAACCAATGAAAGCCAAAGTTAACTTTTCCAAATGAAGTGGAAATACACAAAGATATAAAGATACTTGGTCATCAGTGATATTCACATATCATTGATGAAAAGAAATGAGAAGGTATATCCTGTGGCAAAAATGACCACGTCAATATTCTACACAGTGCTACCATCTTCAAAGTGTTGGCTATTCCCATGAAGTCTTTCACACTGGATTTGACCGGTATTCTTCCAGAAACGATGTGATTGGAAAGCTTGCCATGAATGCTCACTTGAGAGTTTAGAAATCTGTAAAAACAGGGAAGATGATTCATATTAACCTTTGTCTCACTTCATTTATTCATTCACTTAACCGCTTATTCATTCCAGAAAATTTTATTGGCTACTCTTTTTCTCCCCTCTGTTTCTATAAATGAGATGAAAATATTCTTTAGAAAAGGTTAAGACGCCAGGGTTATCCTTTTCCTCTTCTTTTATTTTTCCTTTATAAGGTCATTCTCATACTAAGAAGCCAGGAAAAAGCCAGGAAAACAAAATTCTGGTCCTCCAGTGCAAAGGGCTTTGTCTGGCTTTCCACCCTTACACTAGTACAAGACAGAGGTGTAGATAAGCACTGCAATGTGAGCGTCCCATTCTTAACTTGATTGTGACTCTCAACTCTGATCAAGCCTTTATCACAATGACCTACTCTTCATTCTCTCTGTGCTGTGATGCCTCGGCTCTGGCACACAGCTCTTGCCAGGTGCTGAGAGCTTTAGCGGAATTTCACACGGTGGTGGTGATTGTGTATATACAGCAAAGCTTCATTTACCAGGCACTTTCATATAATCAGAATTTTGAGGAACTGAAATTTACACAGGTGAAGAAATCCTTCTTTTACTTTTTACTTTGTGTTTTGATGAAAATATTTCTAAAATTTATTATATTCACCTTATTTCTTAAACAATGCATAATGACATAACCTTCTCTTATTGCTCATTCTCATTACAAGCAACTTAATTACTGCTCAAGTGCTGTAATACATTTTTAACGTCTCCTCCCTATGTTATTCATTATTATGCCTCTTGTCACTGCATCTGTAGCCAGCAGTATTTCCCTTCTCTCTTGTAGCTTTGACCTGACAAACAAGACAACTCATGGTTAGAATTATCTGTAAAATAAGAATCAATATCTTCTGAGGGATTATCTTGAATTCCATCTCACTAGTGAAGTGCACACGTCATAATGCATAGAAGTCTGTTTGGCCTTTCCGGTTCTTATAATCACATCAGCTGAGACAAAATAATTGCACCCTAATGGGTAACATTAATATCTTTTCTAAGGATTTAAACTGTACTTTACATGGTTGTATCTTGAATTTAATTTATTCTTTGCCTGGGACACAAGATGGCAGAGTAGAAGGATGTGAGCTTACCTCTTCTTACAGAAACACCAAAATCACAACTAACTGCTGAACAACCATTGCCAAAAAAGTGCTGGAACCTACCAAGAAAGATACCCTACATCCAAAGACAAAGAGGAAGCCATGAGATGATAGGAGGGATGCAATCATGATAAAATCAAATTCCATACATTCCGGTAGACAACCCACAAACTGGAAAATAATTATACCACAGAAGTTCTCCCACAGGAGTGAAAGTCCTGAGCCCCACATCAGGGTCCTGAGCCTGGGGCTCTGGCAACAGGAGGAAGAGCCCCAGAGAATCTGGCTTTGAAGTCCAGCAGGGTTTGACCACAGGAATTCCACAGGATTGGTGGAAACAGAAACTCCAATCCTGGAGGACACACACAGGGTCTCGTGTGCACCAAGACCCAGGGAGAAAAGTGATGACCTCATAAGAGACAGGGCCAGACTTACCTGCTAGTATTGGAGGGTCTCCTGCAGAGGTGGGGGGCAGCTGTGACTCACCATGGGGACAAGGACACTGGCAGAGGTAGTTCTGGAGAGTACTCATTAGCGTGAGCCCTCTTGGAGGCCGCCATTTTCTCACCAAGACCTGGTCATCCAACAGCCTGTAGGCTCCAATGCTGAGATGCCTCAGGCCAAACAGCCAACAGGGTGGGGACACAGCTCCACCCATCAGCAGACAGGCTGCCTAAAGTCTTCCTGAACACACAGCTGCTCAATAAACACATCCTCTGACACAGACCTTCCCACCAGAGGGACAAGACCCAGCTCCACACACCAGTGAGCAGGAACCAGTCCCTCCCTCCAGGAAGCCTGCACAAGCCTCTTAGATGGCCTCATCCACCAGGGGGCGGACAGCAGAAGCAAGAAGAACTGCAACCCTGCAGCTTGTGGAGTGGAGACTGCAATCACAGAAAGTTAGACATAATGAGATGGCAGAGAAATATGTCCCAGGTGAAAGAACAAGATAAAACCCCAGAAGAACAACTAAGTAAAGTGGAGATAGGCAATCTACCCGAAAATGAATTCAGAGTCATGATAGTACAGTAAGTCCCCTACATATGAACCTTCAAGTCACGAACTTTAAAAAATGAGAACGTGCTTTCTCATGTCTAATCACATATGTTAGCTCATGTGTCTGGTGTACATTGTCACATGTGTTCCTCCTCTACAAGTGGTTGTGCATTTGTGTCCTTACTTTGTGTAGCTTACTAATGAAGACCTGATGGATTTAGAGGCCCAGAGAAAGGATGAAGAGAGACAGAAGGAAGAAGAAGTAACTGAAGAACTGAAGAGATTCACAGCACAAGAAATGGCAAGGGAATTTATTTGAGGAGGCACTGTTAGTTTTTGAGGCACAGGACCCAAATATAGAATGGTACATGAAGCTTGCAGCAGCTCTTTAGAATGCAATCCAGTGCTACCGTGTTATCTATGATGAGAAAAAAAGAGCTACTACCCAGACATCATTGGCTGGTTTTTACAAGAAGTTAGATAGAATTGAATCCAGGAAGGAACCAGAACCTGTGCAATCAATGTCAGGCATGAGTGAAATTTCAGCTTGCCCTCCATCTCCTATTGCTGATGATCCTTCAGCTCTACCACTTCCCACCTCCTCTCCCTCCTCCAGTCAGTAACTTTTCTTGCCAGTTCACTCGATGTCAGCCTCTGTATGCCAGCTGTTGTACTGTACTACTGTACTTTTCAAGGTACTGTACTGTAAGATTAAAAATGTTTTCTTTATTTTTTGTGTTTTTTTAATGGATTATTTGTGTGAAAAGGATTATAAACCTATTACAGTACAGTACTATATAGCCAATTGTGTTAGTTGGGTACCTAGGCTAACATTGTTGGACTTACAAACAAATTGGACTTACAAATGTGCTCTTAGAATGAAACTCGTTCATATGTAGGGAACATACTGTAAAGATAATCCAAGATCTTGGAAAAAGAATGGAGGCATAAATGAGAAGATACAAGAAATGTTTAACAAAGATGTTGAAGAACTAAAGAACAAACAAACAGATGAACAATACAATAAATGAAATGGAAAATACACTAGAATGTATCAATAACAGAATAACTGAGGCAGAAGAATGGATAAGTGAGCTGGAAGACAGAATGGTGGAAATCACTGCTGCAGAACAGAATAAAGAAAAAAAGAATGAAAAGAAATGAGGACAGTATAAGAGATCTCTGGGACAACACTAAATGCACCAACATTCACATTATAAGTGTCCCAGAAGGGGAAGAGAGAGAAAAAGTACCTGAGAAAATATCTGAAGAGATAATAGCTGAAAACTTCCCTAACATAGGAAAGGAAACAGTCACCCAAGTCCAGGAAGCACAGAGAGTCCTAGGCAGGATAAACCCAAGGAGAAATGTGCTGAGACACATAGTAATCAAATTGACAAAAATTAAAGACAAAGGAAAAACACTAAAAGCAACAAGGGAAAAATGACAACTAACATAAAAAGGAACTCTCATGAGGTTATCAGCAGATACTCTGCAGGCCAGAACAGAGTGGTATGATATATTTAAAGTGATGAAAGGGAAGAAGCTACAACCAAGAATACTCTACAAGGGTAGAGGGTAGCAAGGGTATCATTCAGATTTGATGAAGAAATCAAAATCTTTACAGACAAGCAGAGGCTAAGAGAATTCAGAACCACCAGACCAACTTTGCAACAAATTTTAAAGGAACTTCTTTAGGTGGAAAAGAAAAGGCCACAACTAGAAACAAGAAAGTTATGAATGGAAAAGCTCACTGGTAAAAGCAAACATACAGTAAAGGTAGGAAATAATCTGTACACAAATATGATATCAAAACCAGCAATTGTGAGAGCAGGAGAGCACAAATGCAGGATATTGGAAATGCATTTGAAACCAAAAGACAAGCAACTTAAAATGATCTTCTTTATCTATAGACTAGTATATCAAAACTTCATGGTAACGACAAACCAAAATATCTACAATAGATACACACAAAAAAGAAAAAGGAATCTAAACACAACACTAAAGTTAGTCATCAAATAACAATAGAAGAGAACAAGAGAGGAAAGGAAGAAAAAATACCTACAGAAACAAATCCAAAAATAAGGTGACCATATGTGCATGGGTTTATCTCTGGGCTTTCTATCCTGTTCTATTGATCTAAATTTCTGTTTTTGTGCTAGTACCAAACTGTCTTGATTACTGTAGCTTTGCAGTATAGTCTGAAGTCAGGGAGCCTGATTCCTCCAACTCTGTTTTTCTTTCTCAAGATTGCTTTGGCTATTCGGAGTCTTTTGTGTCTACATACAAATTGTGAAGTTTTTTGTTCTAGTTCTGTGAAAAATGCTGTTGGTAGCTTGATAGGGATTGCACTGAATCTGTAGGTTGCTTTGGGTAGTAGAGTCATTTTCACAATGCTGATTCTTCCAATCCAAGAACATGGTAAATCTTTCCATGTGTTGGTATCATCTTTAATTTCTTTCATCAGTGTCTTATTGTTTTCTGCATACAGGTCTTTTGTCTCCTTAGGTAGGTTTATTCCTAGATATTTTATTCTTTTTGTTGCAGTGGTAAATGGGAGTGTTTCCTTAATTTCTCCTTCAGATTTTTCATCATTAGTGTATAGGAATGCAAGAGATTTCTGTGCATTAATTTTGTATCCTGCTACTTTACCAAATTCATTGATTAGTTCTAGTAGTTTTCTGGTAGCATCTTTAGGATTCTCTATATATAGTATCATGTGATCTGCAAACAGTGACAGTTTTACTTCTTCTTTTCTGATTTGGATTCCTTTTATTTCTTTTTCTTCTCTGATTGCTGTGGCTAAAACTTCCACAACTATGTTGAATAAGAGTGGTGAGAGTGGAAAACCCTGTCTTGTTCCTGATCTTAGAGGAAATAGTTTCCGTTTTTCACCATTGAGGATTATGTTAGTTGTGGCTTTGTCATATATGGCCATTATTATGTTGAGGTAAGTTCCTTCTATGCCTACTTTCTGGAGAGTTTTTATAATAAATGGGTGTTGAATATTGTCAAAAGTTTTTCTGCATCTATTGAGATAATCATATGGTTTTTCTCCTTCAATTTGTTAATATGGTGTATCACATTGATCAATTTGCTCATAGAGTCTGTCATACACAGTGAAGTAAGTCAGAAAGAGAAAAACAAATACCGTATGCTAACACATATATATGGAATCTAAAAAAAAAGCTTCTGAAGAACCTAGGGGCAGGACAGGAATAAAGGCGCAGACATAGAGAATGGACTTGAGGACACGGGGAGGGGGAAGGGTAAGCTGGGATGAAGTGAGAGAGTGGCATGGACTTATATATACTACCAAATGTAAAAGAGATATCTAGTGGGAAGCAGCCGCATAGAACAGGGAGATCAGTTCGGTGCTTTTTGACCACCTAGAGGGGTGGGGTAGGGAGGTGGAGAGGGAAACACAAGAGGGAAGAGATATGGGGATATATGTATATGTATAGCTGATTCATTTTGTTATAAAGCAGAAACTAGCACACCATTGTAAAGCAATTATACTCCAATAAACATGTTAAAAAATAAAGAAATAAAATAAAATATAAAAACAAATCCAAAACAATTAACAAAATGGCAATAAGAACATACATATTGATAATTACCTTAAACATAAATGGATTAAATGACCCAACCAAAAGACACAGACTAGCTGAATGGTTACAAAAAGAAGACCTGTATATAGGCTGTCTACCAGAGCCCACTTCAAATCTAGGAACACATACAGACTGAAAGTACAGGGATAGAAAAAGGTATTCCATGGAAATGGGAATCAAAGGGAAGCTGGAGTAACAATACCCATATCAGACAAAATAGACTTTAAAATAAAGACCGCTATAAGAGACAAAGAAGGACATTACATAATGACCAAGGATCAACCCATGAAGAAGATGAAACAATTGTGAATATATATACACCAAACATAGGAGCATCTCAATACATAAGGGAAATATTAACAGCCATAAAAGGAGAAATCAACAGTAATATAATAATAGTGGGGGATTTTAACACCCCACTTTCACCAGCTGACAGATCATCCAGAGAGAAAATCAACAAGGAAACACAGGCCTTAAATGACACATTAGACCAGATGGACTTAATTGATGTTTATAGAGCATTCCATCCAAAACAGCAGAATACATTCTTCTCAAGTGCACATGGAACATTCTCCAGGATTGATCACATGCTGGGCCACAAAACAAGCCTCAGTAAATTTAAGAAAATTGAAATCATATCAAGCATCTTTGCTAACCACAATGCCATGAGATTAGAAATTAACTACAAGAAAAAAAACACTGTGAAAAACACAAACACATGGAGGCTAAACAATATGCTACTAAACAACCAATGGATCACTGAAGAAATCAAACAAATACCTAGAGACCAATGGAAATGATCTAAAACCTATGGGACACAGCAAAAGCAGTTCTAAGAGGGAAGTTTATAGCAATACACTTTTACCTCAGGAAAGAAGAAAAATCTCAAATAAACAACTTAACCTTGTACCTAAAGCAACTAGAGAAAGAAGAACAAACAAAACCCATAGTTTGTTGGAGGAAAGAAATCATAAAGATCAGAGTAGAAATAAATGAAATAGAGATGAAGAAAATGATAGAAAAGATCAATGAAACTAAAAGCTGATTCTTTGAAAAGATAAACAAAATTGATAAACCTTTAGCAGATACATCAAGACAAAAAGGGAGAGGGCTCAAAGCAATAAAATTAGAAATGAAAAGGAGAAGTTACAACAGACACCACAGAAATACAAAGGATCATAAGAGACTACTACTAGCCCTATATGCCAATAAAATGGACAACCTAGAAGAAATGGACAAATTCTTAGAAAGATACAATCTCCCAAGACTGAACCAGGAAGAAATAGAAAATATGAACAGACCAATCATAAGTACTGAAATTGAAACTGTGATTTAAAAACTCACAACAAACAGAAGTCCAGGACCAGATGGTATCAGAGGCTAATTCTATCAGACATTTAGAAAAGAGTTAACACCTATCCTTTTGAAACTATTCCAAATAATTGCAGAGGAAGGAATACTCCCAAACTCATTCTATGAGGCCACCATCACCCCGATACCAAAACCAGACATTTGTTCCTGTTTTTAAAAAAGACTTAGGAAACCAAGACTTTTCAATATTTGGATGGTGTAACTATATGTTTCCTCCTGATCTATAGACTTCTCAAGATCAAGTGCTTTCATCTTTTACATATCAAATTCCCAAGCAGCGCCTGGGTCCTCTCACCACCTACGCATGTGTAAAAATTGTTCACAGACCTCAAAGTGATTGGCATGTTAAACACCTATTTGGAAAACTTGAAATATTTAAGTCATCTATCTAGATCATTCTAAATCCTCCTTCATCCCCACTCAACTCTTCTTTGCAGGTGGTAGGGGTATTTCTAAACCATGCCAGTCAGGATAGCAAAGTGATGGGCTGAATTTATTATCCATGTTGCTGTCTATTTTGCTTCACTATTATTTTACACACACACACACATTCCTTATCCTCAGAGGAAGTCACTGTTAACAGTTTTTTGCATCTTCCTGGAGTTGTATATACATGTGCAACCATGGGTATTAAGGTTTTTTTCCTAAAAATGCTATCACAAATGCACATGATCCTACAATTTGAGTTTTTAATGAGTATCTTCTGATATCTGCACATGTAATTGTGCTTCATTCTTTCTAATGAGCATGTAGTCTCCCCTAATATAAATGTGTTAAGTAGTAGGGATCTTGACAAAGAGCAAAAGGGCTGACTATTTCTGTTCATGATTATTATTATTATTTGTTTTTTTTTTTTGCGGTATGCAGACCTCTCACTGTTGTGGCCTCTCCCGTTGCGGAGCACAGGCTCCGGACGCGCAGGCTCAGCGGCCATGGCTCACGGGCCCAGCCGCTCCGCGGCGTGTGGGATCATCCCGGACCGGGGCACGAACCCGCGTCTCCTACATCGGCAGGCGGACTCTCAAGCACTGCGCCACCAGGGAAGCCCTGTTCATGATTACTGAACACCATTTGGCCCAGCCAACATGCTCAAACCTCTCCTGCCTCTCATGTATAGATGTGTGTTTTTAGTGGAAAACCATTTTTAAAAGCCTTGAATCTTAGCTCTCCTAGGTTTGTGCATCCGCACAGGCAGGTGAAGAATCCCCTGTCAACAACACACAACTACACGAAAACAAACCAGCTTTGCTGTGTGGCTGAACTCCATGGCCAAGTCACTGCCAATCACAAGGATTTTTCTTCCCCGTAAATCCCTCCTGACTTGCATATGCCTTGCTGTGGAAATACAGACCTTCGAACTTCTCAATCTTTTTGTAAACCAAAAAAATGGAAAATATCAGTTTAGATTTAGAAACAAAAAGTTGACATTAGCTCTTACATTGTATTTGCACAGTTGCATAGTTTTCCCACTTTAAAACTAAAATCTATATATTATCCCATTCAACTTCTTTTCCATTGGTCCTTCTATGATACACAAACATCAATTGTTACTAACGGAAATTTGATTTACCATAGTATACACATGAAGTTATTTTATATATACTTTTACAAATTCATTTTGATGATACCCAAATTCATACAGTGTACTATGTTTTTTTCTATGGTTATTATTATGGATGCCCATAATTGGAAAATTAGAGTCATCTGGTCCAAGCTTGCATGATATATTAATACAGCCTTGTTATGCAAAACGTGATTTGCCGACCAGCAGCAGCAGCATCACTTGGGAACTTTGTCAAGGGCGGATCCATGGGCCCCCTCCAGACACATTGAATCAGAATCTCAGGGAGTTAGAACCGGCAATGTGATTGAACGAAGTCTCCAGGTGATTTCTACTGTATCAAAGTTTGAGACCCACTGATCTAAAAACCGGATTAACAGACAGATGAGATGGTAAATGTATGGACACGTGTTTAAAAGTTGCCTTTTCAGAGATTTATGCCACATTAAATGCTACCTAATACTGAATCAAACTCTTCTGTGAGGCGGTAAACAAACTGCTGTGGGCAGTAATCAAGCACGAACTAGATATTCATCCATCAAAAAAATGAACTGCAAGAGAGATAACTCTGGCAAAGCTTTTCCAAATATAAGGTTCTATGAGTCTAGAAAAATGATGATGATGATAGTAGCTAATGCTTACTGAGTGCTTATCTTACAATAAGCACTGACCTACGTGTTTTCTATGCATGAATTCATTTAATCTGGAAAGAGACCCCTCTGCAAGAGGACTGTATCAATAGTCTGAGTTTGTGCAAGGAAAATGACACATGAGAAAATTATATGGTTGATGTACGCATATGTGAAAAAGACAACTATATGGGCGACAAGCTTTTGCAAATAAACACAATATTGCCTCTAATTCAGTAGTCAGTGTTTCTATTTTTTTATTTTTAGTTTTTGGTCGCATGCAGCTTGCGGGACCTTAGTAGTTCCATGACCAGGGATTGGACCCGGGGCCTGGCAGTGGAAGCATGGCATCCTAACCACTGGACCACCAGAGAATTCCCCATTAGTCAGTGTTTCTAAACCAGTGGACTTAATCCCCTGAAACTGCATGAAAAATGCATTTATGTGTCCAATTCTGGAGAAAGGTGACAATTACTTTCATCAGATACTCAAGGGTCAAGATGACAAAAAAATTCTAAAGTTTACCTGGAAACAGATATATTTCACAAGTTCAAGGTGCTTGGCATACAGCCTCAAATACTCCAGGAGCCGTGAGTTGTGAATGTAATTTGGAAAATGACCAGGTATAGGGAAGACACTGAAGCAGGTCACTTCCTTGGAAGTGTTGATGTTCACAGATCTATGATGCTGGGCTTTCCTTCTTCTGACTTCTCCTTCTTTTTTAGAAAGCAAAGGAAAACATTCCCAACGAGTTCCTGATGAATAACGCAGAAGAGAAAGATTGTGTTTTAAGAGGCATGTGCGAGTCTGCACTTCTGCTAGTCTTCTCCAGTACCTGCAAGGCAGAGAGCATCCACAGGACTCCACGGAGATGTTCTATAAGACAATGACCTTTGTTGCATGCTTTCTCAACTTGAATCTCATTCATCCTCCTCCAACACATCTCTATCAGCTGATGACAGATGAGTGTTATCACTCCCCCGGGACTCAGCGCATTACTGCCTCACCCCTGGGGCCAATGGTGTAGCTCAGCACAGTCCTAGATCCTCCAGCCCTTGGACCTGGCTGATATTATCTGGTGGGACCTTGGTCTGCAGCAACTGCCCATGTTGTGGCTATTTCTGAATGTGTATCTAGATAAATGCTCACAACAATCTTATATTTGTTCAATGCTTAGTTGTCATCTTCCTAGCACTAAGTAAACTTATTTTTTTCCAATTTGAAAGTATGTAAGGCAAGTATTACTACAAGCCCATTTTCCTGAAGAGGAAAACTGTGACTCGTTGAAGGGAAGTCGTTTGTTTAAAGTCTGCAAGTAGCAAACAGTAAAGCAAGGCCAAGGACACAGGCTGACTGAATTCTGGCCAGATGCTTTTCCCCAGCACTTCCTGGGACCTGCCCACCAGAGTTTGCAATGCCCATCCATCCACACTTCCTTCTGGGAAATTCCTGCCTGGACCACCTACTGTCCTAAACAGTTGTGCTCTGGACAGTGTGTTTTTTCCCAGCCCTGGTATCAGCCTACTAGACGGGGAGTGAGCTCCTAATCCTTCAAGGTTTGGCATTGAGGGAGAGCGGTCAAAGGGATGTAACATGGAGAGCTACAATGCTGCAGAGGAGGCTAGGGCAGCCTTTCTGGGCCATGGGTAAGGTAAACTGAGGACATCACTCAGCAGGGAGAGAGGAGAAGACGAGAGAAGCGGAAGAGTAATGGCCCAGCTCTTAAAGGAGGAGATAGGTCCTTGGCTTCCCCAAACACCTGTGGTTCTCTGTATCTTGAAATAACCCCAATATCTTTAGCTAGCTAGACTCTGTGCCATGATTTATGGCCAATCAGAGTCCCAGTGAGGTCAGAGTACTGAGCCCTTCCTACAAATGGTGCTGACTAGACAACTCAGATGCCACTACATATGGCAGCTTTACCAAAACAGAAGCAGGAAATAAAACTAGCCTGAAACAGTGGGTCCTTTCTTCATCATGTACCTCTTAGGGTATTTCTTTAAATTATTACTCAGTTCCCCAAGTTTTTAGCAAGAAGTTTACGAAAAGTTCCAATCAGTTGTTCATCCCCATGGCTCACTTTACTTATTTCTGCAATAAAATATTAATATGTTAAATTGTGATTTATATACAGATCTGTCTCCACCCTAGATTGTGGCTTCCAGGACAGAAGAGACTAGTTTACTTGTCTTTAAACATACTGTGCTTCATACCTCACCTTGCTTCCCATAGGGAGCCAATAAGTATGTGAAGAATGAATGAGCACAGTACCAAAGACAGCTAGCTTTACCTCAGTAAATGAGGCCAATGTGTACTCTTAAAGCAAGAGCAAATAATGTGAAAAACTTCTTACTGACCTAAAGTCCGATTCCATCCCCCCACCTCCATTAAAAGAATATGTTAACAGTATACAGCCTGTCTTCTTGGAGTTGAATTCCAAGGCAGAATTTTTGAACCCTATTGTAAAATTTCCATGTTTTTTCATGGAACACCACTGCTGACTGGGTTATAGCCATGCTGCCTGAAGCCTTCTCAGCACTGGGCTCAGACGGTTTGCCCTCTGAATCACGAGCGTTAGCCTGCTACCACAACTGATCTTGCTTTCTGATTGCTTTCTGTAAATGTAACCAGCTTTCCAGAAAATGGCTGCGGGGATTTCTCCCCTAAGGGCCAGAGGCGCTGTGGAAGTGATCATTTACCTATAGGAAAACGTAAAACCTACTGTTAGACACAGTTATTGTGATGCTCCAGGGACAAAGAACAAGATAAACTCAAAGAGCCAACATTGCTGGAACAAAGAGTTACAGGACTCTTATCACTCTGTCACCTTGCGACCATTACAATGTCCCAGAGCCTTCCCAAGCAGCATGCCCTGTCCCTTTCCCATCCCAAATAAGGAAAGGTATTTGTCCTGCTCTTCTCACGCTCTGCACACTGAAAGTATACATACCCTGCCCAATCAGCAGATGACCCGCAGACGCCTTTGTTCCCTGGCTATAAAAACAGACCAGTGACCCTTGCTCCGGGTCGACTCTCCCTGATTATCAGGAAGTCGGCCTGCTGCTCTGGCAGCAACCCTTCCCTTTAATAAATTCTATCTTCTTTACGTTCTGCCTGGTGTCTGGAAGTTCTTTTCCAACCCACGTTCAGACCACAACAGTTATCAGTAAAATTTACGTAAACTTACAACTAAATGGATATTGTTAAAAACAAGGACAGTAAAAATTCAACCCCCATCACTTCCTAACTGTTTTACTACATTTTACTATTATCCATACTAGTGAGGGCTTTTTTTTTTATATATCCATTGTATTTGTACCATACTACATAATGATGTACTACTATGCATCTCTTTCCCAACTCCACATTCAATGATACCACTTGGTAGCTTGAAATTGGCCTTGGTGGTAGTATTTACACTTTAGAAATGAGCGAATGCTACAAATCAGGGCTATCCCCCCGCTGCCCCCAGAACGTGTTGGGTAAAGCAGATTGTAGAGAAGTCATCAACCTTGGTACTTTATATTCATCAAGGCAATAAAAGGGTCAGTGATTTCAACCAGCGGTAGACAAAGGTGCAGCCTTTCAAACCAGATACCACACATCCCAGTACAGTTGCCAAAATTCAGGTCTCTTGGAACAGTTTGCATGTTTTGAATTCAAATTAAACCAAGAAATTCTTTCTAGAAATTTATGAGGTGGTAAAAATCATTTTTCACCCAAGGTTAGGTCACAGTCCAATGAATGTATCAAGCCACAGATTTTTTTTTTTTTCCTGCCTAGGAGACTATATTGTGAGGCTGCCTGTAATAGAAGACAGTAAATGCTTGCTTTGAAACAAAACAAAAGTTACAATAATGAAAATAAACATTCATTCAGGTGCTATATTAAATCTAATCATAAGCATTAGGTCAAACAGGAACATATCTTGGCAGTAATTCTTTCCTCTGCTCACAATTTTCTCAGTTTTGGTGCTTTTATGGATTTTGGAAATCAGGACACTCACTTCTGCTCTATGACGCTCAAAAAAAGCAAACAGTTTTATGTATTTCTTTGCATATAGCAAGTATTGTTTTCGTGAATCAGTTTGCTTGAATTTTGCTCAAGCAATTTTCCTGTGAGCTATTGTTGAAGTTGCTCACAAAACATTTACAAATAACCTCATTAATTCGGGTTAAAAAATTAATTTGTTAAGAGAACAACTGTGGCGAAAGAGACAAATTTTCTTAAGTTCAAAAGCAAGTGTGTTTATCACCTTGTTCTTCTCTGTTTTTAACTCCTTTTAGGGGCTGCCTGGGGGAAAATTTTTTGCGTGGGTTGGGGGATCACTTCTGAATCTGCTTGTTCAATGAAACCAAGAAAGATATTTTCTATTTGCCCTTGTTGATATCATTTCTGTCTGCGTTTCTGGAAAAAGAGAGTGATCACTTTCTTTATCTCTACTTTGGAAAGATATGTGCACAGAAATTTGTCTTATCCAGTGAGCCCCAGTCTTACTGCGAAGCTTCTATACTACATAGATTTCCACTGATGAATCATTTCCAGAAAAATTAAAATATCTCCCTTAGTAAACACATTTAGTCACAGTCCCTTTGCAACATGTTAAATCAGTCTTTGATTCATGTTTATTCATAGTTATAACATTTGTGAAGGAAAGAAAATACAAGGCACACACACATTCACACCTTACATACACCTTAGTGAGGCAATTTGATAGCCTTCTAACTGGTCACCTGCTTCCTATCTCTCTATATATAGAGGCCAGGATTATCTTTGGAAGATTACAGTCCTCCCTCAGTGTCTGGGGGGAGGGAGAGGTGGTGGGTTGGTTCCAGGATCCCCCATGGATACCAAAATCCATGGATGCTCAATGCCCTTAATAAAATGATGTAATATTTGCATATAACTTAGGCACATCCTCCCATATACTTTAAATAATCTCTAGATTACCTATAATACCTAACACAATGTAAATGCCATGTAAAAAGTTGTAAATAGACTGTAAATGCTATGTAAACAGTTGTGGCAAATTCAAGTTTTGATTTTGGGAACTTTACAGAATTTTTTCCCCCAAATATTTTCCATCACCCTCGGTTGAATCTGCAGACGTGGAACCCGCAAATACAAAAGGCCAACTACTCACGTCAGCCCCCGGCTCATAAGCCTTTGATGAATTACTGTGGGCTACAGATAAAGCTGAAAATGTTTAATATGGCACTCAAGACTCTCCAAGATTTGATTCCGACTTTCTGGCTTCCCTTCCCCCACAATTACTCACAGGTGAATTATAGCACTTCCTATGAATCAGGGACTGTGTTAAGCCCTTCAAATTCATTACAACATTTATATCTCATGAGAACCCTATGAAGTAGATTCTGTTATTATCAGCATTTTACAGAAAAGTAAACTGAGGCTCAAAAAGGTTAAATACATTTCGGGGTCACCTATGAGGTCGGTGATAGAGCCTGGTGGAGGCCTTCTCACTGCGCTGCTCAGGCTGGAAGCACGACTGCCCCCTGTGTTCCAGGGACTTGCTGACGCCAGTCTGCCCTTGCTCAAGCGACCTCTTTGGTCTGGAGCGCCGTTTCTCCCAAAACCTCTGCCCATCCTTCAGGATCCGGTTCAAATGCTACCGTGTCCCAGAAGTCTTCCTTAATCCCTACTTCCCTCACCTCCTTTTGGGATTTCCCTCCTTCCTCTCCTCTTTGTGCATCTTAAGGCATTTCCCTCCTTTGCTCAAGAAACGTCTGTCACTTCTACAATGCCTTGAGGGCAGAGCCTGTCTCCTCTTCGTGTATATTCCCCACAAAGTCTTCCACAAAAGCTTGTGATTAGTTTGTAAAGCCCAGTAGATTTTGTTGAGCTTAACTGAACACGGCCGCTTCCGGAATAACCCTTCCTAACTACATACGGTTACACTGAACGAACAGCAGGGGGCAGCAAATCCAGCCCCGCCCCCAACCAAAAAAAAAAAAAAAAAAAAAAAAACCTCCAAAATCTGAGGCACAAGATGAAGACCTAGAGGATAAACCTGCTGGTGTTGGAAGGCAATGTGGTTTAATGAAGATCTTTCAGTCGGACCATATGGGCTCTGATCCCGGCTCGTCCTCTTCTTGGCTGAGTGGTCTCGCACGCTTCCTTTAATCTCTTAGCCTAAGTAAGGTCATTTATAAAATGTGGATGCTGAATAATGCCCTGTGGGGGCATTCTAAGAGCTATGGATTATCGTACACATGATCACAGTTTAGAAAAATTACAGCCATTATCATTACATACTCAGTCTCTTGTGACATGTTTTTACTACCGTATGTCTCTTATTTTCTCCTCCAACTTACTCCCCACCAACACCATCTTCTCTACCTCGTCAAATAGCACCATCACCCCCGCCAAGTGCTTCACAAAATACTAGAAGCCTTCCATGATTCCTTTCATTCTTTCATTCCCCCATGACCAATACAATAGCTGATTATATTGACGCTGCCTCTCAAAAGTATCTAACATCTGCTATCTCTCTTTTATCACTGCTGCCATCACCCTAGTCCAAAGCACAATTTCTCTTGTCTGGGTTTCTAAAATGACCTCCAAACAGGTCTTCCTGTTTTCACTTCGGCCCCTTCAATCCATTCTTCACACAGCATCCAGTGACCTTTTTAAAAGGTAAGTCTAATCACACCACTCCTGGCTTGAAACCATCAGTGGTTCCCCACCATCCTCAGAATAAAATCCAGCCCCTACATGATCAAGTCCCTGCTCCCATTTCTGACCCTTGATACCACTCTTCTCACCTTTCTTTCCAGCCCACTTGCTTTCTCACTGTTTGTCAAACATGTTGGGTTTGGGCCCAATTCTAAGACCCCTAGGTTTCCTGCTTCCCTTAAACACACTTTTACATGAGCTCTTTCCAGTGCCTAGAATACTTTGCCTTCTAGATTTTACATAGGCATCTCCTAGTCATTCAGCCTTCAACTTAAATGTCACTGTCATATTTTATATATATAATTTGTGTATATACACATACAATGTTTTTGTTTGCTTGCCAGCTAAAATTTAAGTTTCATGAGAGCAGAAACCTTATTTTTCTTGTTGAAAACTGTATCCTAACACAGTTAAACTATTACTTGAGAAGAAGCAGATAAACATATATTGAATAATTGAATATTAATAAATTTGAATAATAAATAAATAATGAATCTGAATAATAGGAATCTACATTAGCATAGAACAACTACAAAATAGTCATATTCATACATTAAACCAACATTGATTAAGTGCCTGCCATGTAATCATGGAATCAAAAGTAAGGCACAACGTCACCCCTCAGGGAGCTTAGTTGCCTGATATTATATTTTTATTACAGTAATTAGGACTTTTTTATAATAAGAAAAAATGTATTCTTTATGTTATTCTCTTATTTCTTCATCTTTCCAGTCCTTATTGCCCACATGACCTAGTGGGAGGGTAGATAGTTTAACAGGATGAAGTAGCTTTTAGACTTTGACAGGCCTGAGCTCAAATCCAATCTTCCCCCAACCAGTTGTATGTATATAAGCAACAGGTTATACATAACCTGTATTTGGGTCTCCCTTCTTCATCTATAAGAAAAGGAAGATGACAATACCTCTCTGGCAGGGTTCCTTTGATATTTAAATGAGTTAACACTCGTGAAGCCCTTTCCCTAAGTTTTTTTTTTTTTTTTTTGCGGTACGCGGGCCTCTCACTGTTGTGGCCTCTCCCGTTGCGGAGTACAGGCTCCAGACGCGCAGGCCCAGCGGCCATGGCTCACTGACCTAGCTGCTCCACGGCATGTGGGATCTTCCTGGACCGGGGCACGAACCCATGTCCCCTGCATCGGCAGGTGGATTCTCAACCACTGCGCCACCAGGGAAGCCCCCTAACTTTTTATTTAGCTGATCATCAAGATACCAGGCATCTGATCCCGTGATTTCCTCCAGATATAAACCATGGTTGAAATACATCTGTATCTTCTCAAAAATCCTGTTTTTGAGTGGCATAATGGCATAAGGGTTAAGAGTGTACAGCCCCAGGGCTGGACCACCTCCATTGGATTAGCAGATGGGTAAATGGGGACAAGTTATTCAATTTCTCTAGGCCGCAATTTCCCTTCAGTAAAGGATGAGAACAGCAGTACCTACCTCACAGGATTGCTCTGAGCATTAAATGGGCTATTACAAGTGAAGCATTTAGAAGAGTGTTAAGCACACATCAAGCGTTCAGTAAAGGTTAGCTACTGTCCTGGTTATTCACTGCTGTGTTAGCAAACCACCCACACTTAATGACATAAAGCAACAACCATTATTATGCTTCTGGACTCTGTGGATCAGGGACCTGGAAAATGCATGGTGCGGACAGCTTACCTCTGCTCTACAAAGTCTGAAACCTCAGCTGGGAAGTGATGGGGTGACTCTATAGCTGGAGGCTGGAATCATCTGAAGGCTTCTACACTCACAGGCTTGGCAGTTGATGTTGGCTGTTGGCTGGGAACTCAGCAGAGGCTGTTGGTCCAAACACCCACACAGGGCCGCTCCGTGTGGGTACTTGGTCTCTCTCAGCATGGTGGCTGGCTTTCATGACTCAGTAACCCAAAAGGCAGGAATTGGAAGTTGAGTTTCCAAAGATCTTGGCCCAGAGATTAGTGCAGCATCACTTCCTCTGTCTTCCTCTGGTCAAAGCAGTCACAAGTTCTTCCCAAATTCAAGAGCAAGGGACACAGACATCACAACCTAATGGGAGGATGTCAATTCCATGGTGTAATAAGAGCGTGGGGTGGGGTATATGGTGGTGGCCATCTTCGGAAATTACGATCTACCACAGCTATCATTATTATTAATGTTATGGCCTAATACTCATAAAAAAGATTTTAGCCCTGAGAGATGCCCTCTCCTGGGCCCAGAAATTGGGATAAGAGAAATGAATAGGGAGAACAGGAGGGTAAGCCCTAGCCATCCATGGACCATCACAACTTAGAAATTTTTGTCCAGTGCCCTTACTGAGCAGATGACAAAACATGGCTAAAAGAGGTGAAGGACCTGCTCCAAATCATACAGTTGCAGAAGCCAACTAGGACGTTTCTATTTCCAGTAAACCACACACTTGGAAAAGTAACAAAAATTAGTTGGAAGGGGAAGAAATAGGAAGATGGTGAAGATGGGCAGAAAGAACTAGAGAAGGTCACAGAGAGGCAAAGGGTAGGAAAAACAAGGAGAGAGTTGACAACAACATTCTCTGTTTGAGACCCCAGTCATTCTTTGGATGCATTCCACACTTGATTTTGAACTATGATGCTTCTGGGAAACCTTAAGCCCTGGAATAACATTGGCAAAACCCTTTGGGTCTTTGGAATGACTTCCGTTCCTTCCTAACCTTGGGGATAGACTCCAGGATGGAGAAGTTAATGGCGAGTGGACATTTACCAAGTAGTGACTGCAGCAGATGCCTCTTTTTTCCCGTTATCTTCTTTTCCTCGTTGCCAGGACCAAACTTCCAAGTCTGTGCCATCACAGTCCTCTAAATCTAGCCCCTACCTCACCCCTTGATGTGGATTTCTCCTCATGCCTCCAGTGTCGCTCTGGTCACCTAGTGTGCATTTGATTTGGGGTCCTGTTCATTCTGGTGTTTGGTCTCAGATTAGGGTTCTAAGCCCTCGGCGACAGAGAGTTCATTTTGAAGTTTGGTGCTTGCAGAGCCCCTGTGTGTGAAGGCAATATCTATGGTGGAATTTCCAGACTGGTCCTTCAGTAGCCTGGCTCCCCTGCCTTCATGCTGCTCTGTTCCACCATGGAGAACAGCCCTGCTCTAAAAGGAACCCAGAGAAGTTCACTTGTCTTTTAAACTCACTTCAGCATGAAGACACCAGCCTTTCTACTGGAAGGCCTCCTTTATTGCTGACTTAAATGTCAAATTAAATTAGTGGGAGTAATCCTCTTTCTCCTTTTTATATACTCAATGGTGCTAGAAACTAATAGCTGTAAGTGCTAATGTAATAGACATTCTTATAACTAACTGAGCAGATCTTCCCTCTTTCTTTTCCAAAATAATTGTTCAAATTTCTTACTTTTGTTAGTTCATCAAGCATTCACCAGGTATTTATGACATGCCAGGTTCATTGGGAATACAAATGTGATTAAAGTACAACCGCTGCTCAACTAGAGTTTACAGTCTAGTGAAGGAATTAGAAGCTTAGAGTCCATGGACTGGGCTCAGGGAGTTTGTGAACTCCCAAAATTACATACAAAGCTTTGGAGAGCATGTGCATTTTTCAGAGTGCAGGGTGAATACCTTTTAGCTGATTCTAATCAGGGGCCATTGCACAAAAGATGAAAACTCACTGAGATATAGGTATAGTCACAAGCAAGTGTCACATTCATGGCGAAGGAAGGCGGGTAGGATTTACTGTGTGTAGTCTCAAGAGAGAAGAGGTCAGTGTCTAGTCCAGGAGGGACTGTGCAAGGGAAATGATGGTTCACCACCAGCTGGTAGGTGTCTGATATTGAAAAGACCTACCTGACCACTGGGCTGGAGAAGGAGGCCGGCTGCTGACAGAGGTACGACTTTGAAAACGCTGCCTCAAGGGAGGCCCTCTCATTGCTACTTAATCCACTTTGGTAACCTTTCATCATATTTCAAAAGCTTTGTCATTTTCATTATTATTCTCAGAACACATTTCAACTTCTCCCTGTGCCTCTTCATTCATTAGTCTAGGACCAAACTGGTGAGTTACATAACACAAGCATGTTACATGGTACTGAAGGACACTTTCTTCTTGGCCTTAGTCTGGCACAGTTTGGCCAAAAAGACCTTAAATTAATTTTACAAAGGATTTACATAGCACTTGCACATTCATTTTAAGATCATTGTGCCCCCAAAATGTCATTACTATCTTTCAAAGTTTGTCGTCCTTTGGACTTTTTCCACTGCTGGTATATGTAAAATACACCAGATATATAATAAGTAAGTATAAATGATATATACATATACATTATCATCCATACAAGCCTTCTTTTATTAGAAATGGAAAATAGAAAGAAAGAAGAAAATTTAGAAAGAAGCAAAGGGTGCAAATTGAGGGCCCCCAGTAATCAATCTTGTGACATGAATTGTGTCTCATTGACAGTTTAGAGAACTCTATTATCGTGAGAGAACAATTCATAGTTTTTACAAGCCAATAAGATCATAACAAAGCACTATCATGGACCCAGGTTAGATTAAATTATTCTGCTTTTATCCAAAGGCAGCCAAAATACTCATCAAGTAAACAGACAAAGTGTGACATCTAGAAAAAGAAACAGATTACAGTGAGTTCCTTTGCATGAAGATATTGGGTGTTTCAGAAGGATAATATTAAAGAAAGCATCTGACCAAACATACCATACTGTCAGTAAGACAGCAGAATCTAAAAATAATTTTAGCTCTTACTTCTTAAACATCCAGTTTTAATGGTTTCATAACCTTTGTCACACACTCAGACACTAACTTTATTAGAATGTATTTAAGTCACCAAGCATTTACTGAATACCTATTATTAGCAAGGTGCTGTGCTAAGCTTTGCAGAGGATACAACTATGAAGAAGAAATGGTCCTTCCCTTAAGGAAGTTATAGAGTGGTGAGACATACATATATATACAAGCAGCTGTAAGTCAAGGCTGAAACTATCAAATGTATAATAGTAAGAAACTCAAAATGCAAGGGAAGCTGAAATGAAGGAGAGAGTAGGTGGACTTGCAAAGCATGAGAAGGGTCTCACAAAGGAGGTAGAATCTGAACTGGGCTAGGAAGGTATAAGATGTCATCAAGCAAATAAGGGGGTAAGGTCACTTTAGTTCCAGCATGTAGCAAGAGGCAGAGAGAAGGAAATTATAAAACATGTGCTGGGAACAGCAAAGGAACAGTTTGGTTAGAACAAGTATCCTGAGGGGGACTAGAAAGCAAAACATCTAGAAAATTATCTTAAAGCAAGAAATTTGAGAGTTTTAAACACATAGCAAGGAATTTTAACTTTTCTATAGATATAGCCTGTGATTTGGGGTTGGGGAGGGGAGTTTTTGAACAAAAGTGATAGCATGAAAGTTTAGAGAGACCACTTAGGAGGTTATTAGAATAGACCAGGCAAGTGGAAATTAGGCCCTGGACAAAGAAAAACGCATGAGACTGGACTGAGACTATTGATGAAAGAAAGAGACATTGGCAAGATAATAACCTCCAAAGAAAGCTAATTAGAATTACCCTCAAAGACCTTCTAGCATGAATCCCCATATACAGAGTAGAAAAAACTAGGCAATGTAGACGATCCTCCAAATCAGGAGCTCAGCAAGTATAGATTCTCTGAACCAGAGAAGTCCAGTGGCATGGCATTTAATCATGGAAGTCAGTTTAATGGGCAAGAAGCGTCCCACAAAAGCTTATCTGAAGTTGGGAAGAATAAGGCTAATCAGGTATATTATCCAGTGATTATAGTTGCTTAATCTACTCTTCATGGAAAATAATTGCATCTAAACATGTTACCTGATTGGAGAGCATTTTAAGTAAACCCACTTGCAAAATTTGGTTCTTGCTTGAACATTGCTTGAACGCTTGTGAGTGCAAGAGATTGCTATGACAGAGGTCAAAAACCCAGGTTCAAATCTTGCCTGTCACCAACTATGTTTGTAATCCTGAACAGCTGCTTAGACTCAATAATTGTTACTTTCTTCATCTGTAATATGTTGACAATAATACCTACCTCATTTGATTATGACAATTAGAGGAGACAATGCAGGTAGAAATACCTGGAACAAAGAAGTGCAGTGATACTGGTTTTCTGCTTTTTTGTTTGTTTTCCTTTCAATGCACTTGCACTGAAGTGCGTAAGCCAATCCATCCCAGTCTATGCTTGGGCATTGTGTAGTTTTGCTGTGTTCTGAGATAGTGGCCACACGACAAGCTTTCCAAGTAAGGGATTCTCACTACTGCCCCATTTAAGTGGGCACGTTAGAATCTTACTTAGAATGTATTTGGCCCACCATTTTATCCCCTTCTCACTTGTTTATTCTCAGTGTCAGAACTTTTTAATGCCAGTGTGTCCAGCTCTGCATCCTGAGACCTTTAGGATGGAGAGGCCAGGGCAGCCTGGTGAGAAGCTCCTCTGAGCAGGGTTGTAGTGAGGATACAGCAACTATGAGTCATCAGAGGAAAGTATTTCAAGCAGAATGAGAGCCATCCAGGCCAGGAGGGGCAGGATACTTCTCACTTGGAAAGGCTGACCTGCTTCTAATAAAGGGAGAGACAGATGAGAAGAGAAGGGGATGACTGGCAAGTCTTCACTGGGGAAGGAAAACAGACAGCAGGGTTGAACATCTAAGTCTGCTTTTTTTTATCCTCCTGAAAACAAATTCAGAACTACAGAATTAAGATGCCTGTTCATGTGTCTTCCTGTCTGTGGCTGCCCAGTTAGGCTGCTGTTGGAGTTATGCTAGGTCCAGTCAACCACTCTTCCAGATCAGGTAACCGACAGAAAGGTATCATACCTGAAAGTAGGTTTACTTGGATAATCCCCATAAATGTTATGATAAAACCCTAATTGCAGTATGCATAACTCAGAAGATCATTATAAAGAAAACAACAAAATTCATAAATAGTTCTGATTTTAGGGA
This sequence comes from Neophocaena asiaeorientalis asiaeorientalis, assembly GCF_003031525.2. Taxonomy (NCBI): domain Eukaryota; kingdom Metazoa; phylum Chordata; class Mammalia; order Artiodactyla; family Phocoenidae; genus Neophocaena; species Neophocaena asiaeorientalis. Next base: position 290,601 of record NW_020175052.1, read on the forward strand.
GGGGTATAAATATGAGACATAGCCAAACTCTCCATCACCTCTAAAAGAGGCAGCGTAACAGGGAGATCAGCTCCGCGCTTTGTGTCCACCTAGAGGGGTGGGATAGAGAGGGTGGGAGGGAGATGCAAAAGGGAGGGGATATGAGGATATATGTATACGAATAGCTGATTCACTTTGTTGTACAGCAGAAACTAACACACCATTGTAAAGCAATTATATTCCAATAAAGATGTTAAAAAATAAATAAAATAAAATAAAAGAGGCAGCAAAGCATGGAGGTTAAAAGTGAATGTTCTACAACTAGCCTACCTGGGTTCAAATCCCAGCTCCACCACTTACTAGCTATGTGACCTCTGGTGTTGTTTAATCTTTCTGTGCCTTGGTTTCCTCATCTGTAAAACAGACGTGATAATAATACTACATATATATAGTATGATTTGTTGTGACAAATAAAAATTAACATACATAACGCACTCAGTGAATGGAATCCAATGTTGAGGCAGGAACAAGAAGCATGTGTATTGATGAGCCTCAGACTTTATTTTAGTACAATCCCTTGCTACTGCACAAAATTTTAACCAGAGCTTCAAAAATGTAGCTGACTCTTCTGTCTCTGGAGACAGCTGTTGAGCAAAAAAGAGGAAAAGCAAGACTTGGAGAGGGGAGATAAGATAGTAATTGACCCCTGGAAAATCCCAGATGGTCTTGCCACCCTCCCTGGAGTTCTGTGGATGACACCTACTGTCATATATGATAAGAAGGGCAAGAGCATGGTTAAAGAATAGACCCCAAGCCCCTTGCTTCACACTTTCTGCAGGGGCAACACCATGGATATCGATGAAAGAATAACTGAGCAGCAGCCTTAGAGGAATGAGTGCCAATCCCAGTTTGTTCACTATCTATAAACACTAAATTAAAAAACAAAATGGTGTCTTCCAGGGCTTCCCTGGTGGCGCAGTGGTTAAGAATCTGCCTGCCAATGCGAAGGGACACACGTTCAAGCCCTGGTCCGGGAAGATCCCACATGCCGTGGAGCAATTAAGCCCTTGTGCCACAACTACTGAGCCTGAGCTCTAGAGCCCACAAGCCACTACTACTGAGCCCACATGCCACAACTACTGAAGTCTGCTCACCTAGAGCCCGTGCTCCACAGCAAGAGAAACCATGACAATGAGAAGCCCACGCACCGCAACGAAGAGTAGCCCCCGCGCGCCGCAACTAGAGAAAGCCCGCACACAGCAAAGAAGTCCCAACACAAGCAAAAATAAATAAATAAATAAATTTACTTTAAAAAAAATGGTGTCTTCCTAGACTGGGTATTTTTGCATGGACTTTGTCTTAACCAAACAAGCCACCTGTAAACATAATAAATAATAAAAGGCAACTAGAAAGGAAGAAGCACATTTTGCACCATAAGACACAGAAACACAGTCCACTGAGCTGCCAGCAACACTGGCCATGCCTGTGTGAAATAGTAAAGGAGTATACGAAACATTTTATAATTAGGCATCATTCATTCAACTCCTCAGCCCACGTTTTTAAGTATCTACGATGCGTTGCACATGTTAGATTCTTATGCTGATGATCCCTGGTTGAGGAATTACACAGCACAGCTAAGCAGAGCGAGCACAATACTGCGTTCCATGGGCAAACATGGAGATGTCACCTGGAAGCAGCGACCGTAGAATTCTAGGTAAATGACCGAAGTAGGTGTATATGACTATAAAATGGGAAAAGACAGCAACAGTTATGAATCATTTCATAATCATTAAAGAAATACTTACAACTCCAGAAATACAGGTAAAATATTCTTTATAACTTTCCCAAAGACTCTACCTATAGGCAGTACTTTTCCAGCCACATCTAAGACATTTTTATCCACTGGAGTCACAAAGCTGAGGCCTTTTAGCCTGATTCTGAAGCCATGTTGACATTCACTTTTTAATTTAAACAAAGCCTCTCTTTACAGAGAGCTATTCGTGCTGGATGAAGCCCTCCACACTCTCGTGGTGTTCTGTCAATGACTCCGTGGAATATGATTTTGGTTCAGGTCCAAAATGCCATGAACAAGTCACCATGGTCAGTTTCAGTCAGAGGCTGGGCTCCAGGAAGACCAAGCCCTTCACCCTAACAGAAAGGTCCTCAGATTTCTTCTGGAGCACCTCACTCCACCCCAATAGCCAAAAGCTTGACTAAAATTATATCTAAGAAGTATTTATCAAGTTATGAATTCCGCAAGGAATATTGAAGGTTAATCCATTGTTTCAAGGCCAGCTCAAGACGACTTTTGTTTGTAATCGCAAGTCTCAGCGGACCCATTTATTGTTCCAACCATTCATTTACTGTGGTTAGTTAGCTCTCATTGGTGTCATTTCTCATTTGTGGTTTTATTTTTCTGACCATAAATGTAATTTAGAGACAGCGTGTAAGAACAGTTCATTTTTTGTGCTTTGAGTTCAGTCTAATTTAAAATCTGTCACTTCCTACCTGTGTACTGTGGCAAGTTACCTGTTAACGTCAGATTATACTGTTGATATAGGAATTAAATGAGATAACGCATTTATTGCACTTGACACATAGTAGGCACTCATGTTGATGATGATGGTATAAAGTGCGGAGAATATAGGAAAGAGAAAATAAAATCACACATAAATCCGATCACCTAAGGGATAAAGCACAATTGAGATTTTGGTGTATGCCCTTCCTTTATCAAAGTGTACATATGAGTACAGATATCTTAGAAATGTTGCCCAACACTAAATATAGTTATATAACTTGTTTTCTCATGTATGAAATACTGAGATTTTCTCCACAATATTTACTTCCAACTCATGATTTTAATGCTGAAAACTATCATATGTTTTACATAATTTAGTTCACTCTTCCCAGACTATCAGTTGCTTTATTTCCATTCTTCATCGCTGTAAACAATGCAGCAATGAATATCTTTTTGTGTAACCACTTTTGTGTGGCTTTGAGGACAGAAGGGGGTTCAAGTCCTGGCTCTGTGACCCACTAGCTGTGTGACCTTGAGCAAGTAATTTAACTTTTCTGGGCCTCAGTCACACTCTTTGTAAAATGGTGAAAATAATAGTACTTACTCATGGGGCTTTTCATGGGGATTGAATTGATAATCCATGTAACACACTTAGCAACAGAATAAACACTCAGCAAATATTAGCTACTATGATTATCTTTCATAAGGGGAATTACCGAGCCAAAGTTTTGGAAGGGATTAGAGTAACATACACAGGATGAGATCTTCATCA
>NW_020175052.1:293887-382263 GCF_003031525.2 Neophocaena asiaeorientalis asiaeorientalis
GATGAAAGGGTTAAACTGAGCCTACAGGCTCCAGAACTCTGATTGGGATTAGTGTAAACAGTAACCTGAACAACGACTGTGGGCACCTGTTGCCTCATCTGTCTTATCTTACGGTGTCATTGAATGAAAGTACATCCTGGGAGGAGCAGAAGTATTTCCAGGGGATCCCTTGTTATTTTTAGTTATCCCATGGTGTGCTTGCCTGTAGTAGTAGGTGGGAGGGTGTCTGCGCTATTCCCAGAAGCAGTGCTCACCCTGTGTTCCAAAAGGGGGCGCACCTGCTCTGCATAAAGCCCACTTCAGAGGCTCCAGACAGAAACAGTTGTGGCTCCTTGGTTCAATAAAGGGTCAGGCTCAGTAATGGAAAAGCTGAGAAGAGATGCTTCCATGGGTAGACAAGGTGGAACAGGGGTTTCCCCCTGGAGAAGGCGTAGAGGCTGGGAAGCTAAAGGCAAGGAGGTCATTATGCAGCATCCGAACCCAACCCAACCCTGCTCTTCACCCTGTCTTTGCAATCTCACCGAAGGATACCATCTTACACCCAGCTGCTCAGGCCCAAAGTTTTCACATCAGATATATCAGAAAACCCTACTGCCTCTCTCTCCAAAATATATCTGGAACCCACATCTATCTTCATCCCCACTACTGTACCCCTGATCCAAACCACTATCATCTCTCACCTGGTTACTGCAGCAGCCTCCTAACTGGTCTCCCTATTTCCACTCAGGCCACGTCCCCCTCCCACGTCCATGCTCCACAGGGCTGCCAGAATAATCTTTCCAACGCATAACTCAGATCCTATCACTCTCCTACCTAAAATCCTCCAGTGACTTTCTCTGCAACTAGAATAACTTTCTAACTCGTAACCCTGGCTTATAATTATATCTTGTGTCCCCAGCCTGCCTCTCTTGCCTTGCCTTAACTCCAGCCCTGCAATCCCACTGGCCTTACTTCTCTTTCTCTGGAAGGCCACCTCCTTCCTATTTTAGAACCTTTGCATTTACTGACCCACATACTTACATCTTCCGCTTAATTGTATCATGCACACTTTCCCAAAGATGGAAAGTACTGGCTATCTCAGGGAGTGGAGAGTTTCCTCTTAATGGAAAGTCCCCATTGGAAAGAAAAATCAGAGAGTAGGTTCCAAAGCATGGAGTGACAGACCAGTTTAGGCACCCTTGGCAATTTCTCCCAACTCTGGGGTCCTGCATTTTCTTCCATGAATAGAGTTACTTTCATAATCAGATATATGAAGTCTTTTGCTTGCTTGTTTGTTTTTCAAAGAAAATTCTGGAGTTAGTGTGAAGGATAGTTTGGAGAATGGTGTCACCATTTTCATGGAGACAAGTGAGAGGCTCTTTTGAAAGCACAGACATGCGTATGAAGACCAACCTTCCACAGCGCAATAGGGATTCAACCACCCTAAGCTTGATCAGTACGTAGTGGGATGGATTTTCAGCCAATGCTCTTCTTGGGAGTTCAATATATTTAGTAGGAAGAAGATTGCTTCTTTTACAAAAGTAATGCTGTGGGCACATGCATGGTATATGCATTTGGAGGTGTCCCTTTCTTGCCTGAACCCCTTGTATCTGGATGTTGCATTTACAAGATAGCTGTGGCTATGGCTGGTACTCCACTCTATGGCTATAGAACAGAGCCAGGCCAAGTGTTCTTACAGAACCAATTTTATGACTTTGTCCGTATTAGCATTATTCTCTGTCCAGCTAGGCTAAATAAATGCTCGCTGAGCTAAAGGATGATAAATGAGGACCAGGCATGGATCCAGGGTTTGAACTCTACATGAGAAGTTCAGCTTGCATTTGTCACTGTGGGACCCCAGGCCAATTTCTTGCCCCTGTGTGTCTTGTTACCCATTTATCAACACAAAGTATTTGCTGAGCCATTCCTATACTAGAACTATGCTAGACATTCTCAGATGTCAGGTTGGCAAACAGATCAAAGATGCTGCTGATAGACACAGAAACACATGCAAATTGATGTAGAAATAATGGGAAGTTCTACAGGATCTATTCCTAAGAAGTTATAAAAAGAGAGAGAGAAAATGAGAGTGGGAATTCATTTTAATTCAACAAAGGTTCATCAAATACCTACTAAAGTCAATGAACAAGGCACCATTGAGAATAGTAAGGAGAGGGAGGGATGCACAAGCTTAATAATACAGTGGTCTGCCCTCCACAACTAGTCAAGAAAATAGTCATAGAAACAATTCAGTCGAGGTAGTGTCAGACTAACTCTTACGTGTTATTCATTCTAACTAATGGGCTCATGGAGGAAGTAGCATTGGAGCCAAGCTTTGGAGAAGTGTGAAGAAGGCGTTAGAGTGGAGAGAGAGGGAAGCATGAGGTCAAGAACGTCTGCTTGGTATAGAATCATCTCCATCCTGAAGGATGAGTATAGCTGTCCTTTTCTGTGTTAGACAACGTGCTAGTCTAGGGATACAATGCGAGAAAAATAGACCCAATCCCTCTTTTTACGTACCTCGTCACTTAGCAGTGAATATAATATTAATAAAATAATTCCACTAATAAACACAAAGTGGAAACATGGATACCTTATTTCTATTTTCCCTTATCAATGTTAGTTTCCCTCCCTGCACCTTATGGCCCAGGGAAAGAGAGCAAAACAAACACCTCCTCGGAAAGAAGAAGAATGTGACAGGGGAAATCCTGATAGATGGGAAAAGAAAGTGGAAATCCCATTTTATTCATCCTAGTTTATTATTGAGAGAAGAAGGAGACAAAGAGAGTGTGAACTGGTTAGGCATGTATGTCCTAGTTTTCCCCACTCAGAGCAGAATCCGAGAGGAGGAATTGTGATAGTAACATTCCAAGAGCCTGACATTAATCTCCAAAATTTATAAGCAGCTCATGTAGCTCAATAACAAAAAAACAAACATGAGTGGTTTTGTTTTTGACAAAACACAAATGGGGACTGCGTAGTTGAAAGCTGCTAAATCCACTACTTCTCTTTAAATCTTTCTTTTGGCTGACAGTACTAGGTCACTTAAACAGTAACAGTTGTCATAATTTTATTGTTGAGGTCTTTACTCACTATTATTATCCTTTAAAAAGAGGAACTGTAAATGACAAATGACCAATTCAAAGAAGACACAGACAACTTTTATCTGTTCACTGAGAAACTTTACATGCTTCAATTTTCTGTCTACGAGGAGCCACACCTTATCTGGATAGCGTGCAAAATCTTGTTTTAATGAAACACATTTTTACTTTTATGTCATGCTTTCTGAAATAAAATACATGTTTGCAGCAAAAAAAAAAAAAAAAAAAAAAGAACTTTAGAAACCTTAGGAGACAGTTAATGACATACTTTCTTAAGCATAACAGTAGGAAAAGTTCTGCTGAGGTCATTTCCATCATAGCCAAGGAAGACAGGGTAATATTTGCAGAGATAAAGCTGATGTTGACATTTTTATGTACCTTAGTAAGGAGGTACAAAGATGTTAAGAAATCCTAAAATCATTACTGAATTAGTCAGGACAGGCTAGATAATTGCTATGGACTAAACTGGTTCCCCCAAGATTCATGCTTTGAAGCCTTAATGTGATTTTGGAAGATCATTTGGTTTAGATGAGTTCATGAGGATGGAGTTTTTATGATGGATTAGTGCCCTTGTAAGAGGAGACAAGACAGCCCTGCCCCTCCCTCTCTCTAAGGGCATAGAGAAAAGGCTGCCACATTTACTCCCAGAAGAGAGCTCTCGCCAAAGACTGAACTGGTCACACTTTGATCTGGGACTTCCCGGCCTCCAGAACTATGAGAGAATAAATTTCCCTTGTTTAAGATACTCAGTCTATGATATTTTATTGTGGCAGTCTGAGCAGACTAATACTGCTATACTGCTATAACAAACAACACCTCCCCTCCGCCAAATCTCAGAGGATTAAGGCAACAAAGATGTACTTCCTGCTTGCTCGAAGGTAGCTGTGTTACCAGGCAATTCTACAGAACAACGGCTCTCAGTGTGAACGCTCAAAATAGAAATAGAGTTACAGATGTAGAAAACAAACAAGATTACCAGGGGGTAAGGAGGGGAGGGACAAATTGGGAGATTGGGATTGACATATACACACTACTATATATAAAATAGGTAACTATTGATAATAAGGACCTAGTGTATAGCACAGGGAACTCTACTCAGTACTCTGTAATGGTCTATATGGGAAAAGAATCTAAAAAAAGAGTGGATATATGTATAACTGATTGACTCTGCTGTATACCACTGTAAATCAACTATACTCCAATAAAACAATTTTTTAAAATGTGAACACTCAGTGATCTAGGGTACTTTTATCCGGTTGTTCCACTATCTCAGCATGAGAAGCTACTGAAAGGTTTAATCATTTCTGAAGACAGCTCCCTAACAGAGGCTGTCCTGGAATGGATTTCAGTTGATCTAAGTCTCTGGAAAGCCAAGTGTAGTCTACAATGGGTAAAATGCTTACAAGTCCCAATAACCAACGTGAGCTTCTGTCTCTACAACGGGTTTTTGCTTCTGAGAGGAGTCTATACAGAATATCTTGTCTTCTTTCTCATTTACTCTCCTGAATTTCTCTGCCACTTTCCCCCTACAGTCAAAAGAGAATCAAAGCAGAGACAGTCAGATAAGTATTCCTTCTTCTTTCTTCTACTAGTGACCAAGTGGGTATGTATGTCTTTTAAAAATAATCAAAATCTCTTTTTAAGATTTCTATGTTAGCTACATATGTAATAATTGCTTCAGTTCTGCAAATCAGATCACAAAATAATTATAAACACTAAATGTGATTCAAACTGCCTCTTACAGTTTCAAGCAAGCGGGAAGATGGTGTTAATTTGCTGCACTGTTGCTCAGTGCATCTCTGGGGCCATTAAAATAAATGTTACATTACAACAGCATGCTGTATCCTGAAACACAGGGAATCCATGGCCTTGAAAATTTCAGAGAATATCACTTAAAAATTACATCACATAAGCCTCTTTTCAAGTCTCCCCAGTCATAGAGACCAGGAGGCCTGTTGATGTTTGGGCTGTTTAGGGGAAAATATGACTCTAAGAATGTGGATTCCTAAATTCCCATTGCTATGGGGTGGCCAGTTCTCTGCTCTCTAACAAGCAGAATTAAGACAAAAGAGACATTTCCTTTCCCCTGGGACTATGCTGTGTAGAATTAAAGTTCAAACTTTAATATTGATGAATAACCTTGAGTGGAAAAAGAGTGAAAAGATTCAGGTTAGAGTTTCCTGGTGTTCTCTTTTCCTCTTAGCTACAATCAATTTCTCTCCCCGGGAAGTGATGGAGGCAGAAATGATAGTGAAGAAGCTAGGGCCTGGTGGGACAGGCGTGCAAAATATTAACAGTCTCTCTTTGTTTGATTAGAGCTTTCCAGTTTATAAATCACTTTCACAATCTCACGAGATTCTCTAAAAAATCTCATGAGGTAGGGTGGACAGAGTTCTTGTTTTTCAAGGGGAATCTAGGGTCTAATGGAGTGAAAGATCACATCAAAGATCACATCACTCATGAGAAGAGGAGCCAGAACAAGACTCAGGCTTCCTGATGCCTAAGACGTGCTCTTGTCACTATATCACCACTCTTATATCTTGTCTAGATTCTAGTAAATAATTCTGTTTAAAACAGTGGTTTAAAAATATCTGAGTGAGCGATCAAGAAAATTTCCACTCATGGAATTAAATTCAAAGCACCAACTTTGTTTCTTTAAAATTCCCAGCTCTCCTGGCCATGTACAGAAGAGAAACACAGAAGATACGATGGATATCATAAGAATTCAGTAGTGGGATTGGGAGATTAAGTTTAGGTTGAGTGATGAATGCTTTGGAAGGAATATTGCAGGTATGATAGCATCTGTGTGATATTTTCCCAAGTCAGATGCATTTGAGACAATGACTTCATCTAGAAATGGAACTTTCTATCATTTTCTTTTTCCTCTTTCTTTAAAAAATATAATCATGAGCTTTTCATTAGAAATATGCTCTAGTGAGTTAGCCATTTTCAAAGTGACCTTTTAAGGATTCTGATGGCTGCTCTTGTGAGATCCAGTGGGGAATCATAGAGCCACCAGTGACATACTTTGTTCTGACTTTCACATAGAAGTAGCTGCCTCTAGGACCTGGGCTTAAAAACAGGGAAATAACCTATCCTCTACTGGCTTTACACTTGGATCCTAAAAAAAAATGTGTTGAAAGAATCTTTTCTTTAGAGATATGCTTTTTAGAAATAAATTTTTGAGATAGTCGATGTCATCGGTCATATGCATGAAGATAATATAAATGAAAGTACAGGTGATGCCCAGATCAACTCTGGATGCATGGGGGTACATTGCAGAATCTGTGGGTTGATGCAGAGCTCCTGCAGAGGGGACCGAACATCTTGTTTTCAAAAGGTTGACACATCAGGGCTTCCCTGGTGGCGCAGTGGTTGAGAGTCCGCCTGCCGATGCAGGGGACATGTGTTCGTGCCCCGGTCCGGGAGGATCCCACATGCCGTGGAGCGGCTGGGCCCGTGAGCCATGGCCGCTGAGCCTGCGCGTCCGGAGCCTGTGCTCCGCAATGGGAGAGGATTGGCCACTGGTAATTGCTGTCATATATATGTCACTTTTTAAATGTAGAAATACGAGTTGGAGAAACAGGAATCTTGGAGATGGGGAGGAAGAACAGTAACCAGCCCTTGATGGGACAACAGCTTGGGATATCTGATATAGTCTTCTGAGAGGAGGCTGAAGACCGTGAAAAAGAGAGGAGGGGGAATTTACCACAGTAGCATGCTCTATGGGTTGCTTTCTCTAGGTACCTCTTCCTTCTCCAACTCACACCCAAGCCCAGTATCTAACTTGGCTCATCAACATCATCCACACTATCAAGCATTAAAAAGTTGATTAAAAATAAATTACTGCTTGTAAGTCAGCTTTGTTAACACATTTGGGAAAGCCAGGGGAAAGCTCTTAGCCTGTTTGCATATGTCAACGACAGCTGCCAGAATAAGCCCTTGGCTCCAGGGCCTAGAGAAACCCAGGGGAAAGCTCTTAGCCTGTTTGCATATGTCAACGACAGCTGCCAGAATAAGCCCTTGGCTCCAGGGCCTAGAGAAACCCAGGGGAAAGCTCTTAGCCTGTTTGCATATGTCAACGACAGCTGCCAGAATAAGCCCTTGGCTCCAGGGCCTAGAGAAACCCAGGTGGGCCTGAGAAATTAGAACAAAGCTCTGAGTTCAGTGATATCCAAAGTCTTGCCTCTAAACTTTCTATTTCCCGGGTCATTTCCAGCAGCCTGGTTTTCCCAGCAGCCATGAACAGTGGGGTGATTTCTGCTCCAGGTTTCTCAGACATTCTGAGGTGCTGGGGAGAACTTGAAAACATCAGCATTCATCACACACTAGAGGGTGCCATAGCCTTGAGTAACTGAGTCCATCTAGGAAGTATTTGTCTCTAAGCCTCAGCCTGAAGCCTCAAGAAAGGGAAGCTCCAAAAGTTTAAAGTGGTAGAGCTGGACTGGCCACTAAGACATCGGTTAGAGTGGATGCCTACACTATCAGACGGACTATTCCAAAATTTTCAACGGATCAGGATTTATGCCACTGCCTGAGATTTTCAAAGGCAATACCACAGTGATATTTAAAAAAAACTATCCTCAACAATAATAGTAACTACCAATTTGCATAGTATTTACTTTGAGCCAGGCACTGTTGCAAGTACTTTATATGCATATTAAATCCTCCCAACAAGCCTAAAAGGCTATTTACAATTTACAAATGAGGAAACTGAGGCAGAGAGTTTAAGAGATTTGCCCAAGATCACACTGCTACTAAGAGGAAGGGCCAGGATTCAAACCTAGGAGTCCATCCTGGAGATCTAATGCACAGCACAGTAATTATAGTCAGCAATACTGTAGTATAAACTTCCAAGTTGCTAAGAGAGTAGATCTTAATTCTACTTACCACAAAATATGACATAATAATTATGTGATATGATAGAAGTGTTAGCTAATGCTGTGGTAGTGATCATATTGCAAATATATAAATGTATCAAATCAACCCTTTGTACATCTTAACCTTACACAATGTTATGTGTCAGTTTTATCTCAATTTTTTCAAAAAAGAAGAAAACAACAAATCTAAGAGTCCAGGTTCAAAATCTGCACCATTCTACCTTGCTCACATGTCAACACAAGCATCATGCATTCAGTTGCCACGTTTCTTGCCGGGAGTAACAATAAATTTCTCCCAACTCCCCTCGTTAAGCAACCACCATGCTCAACACTGCTTACTGTCTAAAAGTTCTTTCTTAGCACTCCCTTGAATCTAGTTCCCATCTTTGTGTCCACCCTAGACTTTCGGACCATTACTGTGAAGTTTTTACTGACAGTGCCAGCCTCAGCAATGGTTCCTGACTGCCATAGTTCTAAACACAACTGATAAAATCTCTCTTGGATTTCAACAAGCTATTGGCTAACATTTCTTTAACTCCTGTTCCCAACAGTGGTGAAAGGACCTGAGGGAAAGTGACAAATTAGCTTCAATGACTTGACATTGCTCTTGAACTAATTAACTTTACAAAACTCTCAGTTTACCTTCATAGAATATTAGAGAAAGAATTAAGTTTTAAATGAACTAAACAACATAATGCCCTGGGATTTTTTTTCTTTACTAAAAAATAGCATATTTAAAGGTCTTCCGGTCTTATATTGTTGGCAGAAATTTATTAAATGCATCCACACTGAACTTAGGTTGAATCTAAATTTGATTTCCCTTCTGACTTCACCAGCAACTCACTGTGGGACCTCACCACAGAATTTCCTCTTTCTGTGGAGAGAGAGAGCATCTACCTAAGGGATCTTTTCAGGAAAATTGTGGGAAATTTAGATTTTGGTGAATTAAATTACATTCTCAGTGCATTTTATAACCTCATGGTTATAAAATGAGGAAGGCTTGTTTTATTCTTATTGGTAAGTTCCAATTTAAACATATGGGATTGTCTGAAGGTGTTTGGGCCAAGTAGATTCTCTGTCAACACTTTAGCTCTAGAGAAAGCCCAATTATTTTGAGACCGGGGTATATTGACAAAGTATGAGGATTGCTATTTCTAGGGAACGTGGTGGAGTAAGAATGCTTGGATTCCATTCTGACTCCAATTCTGGCTGTGAGATTTTGCACAAGTTACTCAACCTCACTGTGCCTCAGTTTCCTCACCTACAAAATTGGCGTAATAATAGTACCTACCTCATGCAAGTGGAGGGGTTATAAGAACCAAGGGAGTTAGCATGTGTAAAGCACTTATAACAACACGGGCATTGAATCTGTGCTCAATAAATATATGTACTATTAATCAACTTGCTTTTATAGTGACAGTCACTGTTGTCATTCCCAACAGTACCTAACTGCTCTGGGTGGGTGGGTAGGGATGGACTATACTAAAGCTGTTGCCCTCAGAAGGTACAAACTGGAATGAAAGGAAAGTAGCTTTCTCAGAATCCCTGTGCATAACATGATCACAGCCAGGTATCCAACTGTGACTCTGGTCACAAGTGAGGGCTGGTACAGCAAAGCAAGAGGACGTTATTCAGTAACAACAGCAGGTCTCAACTATTGCTTCTGCGTGGTAAGGCAACTCCAGGGATGCTTGCAAAAGAAGTCCTGCTGGGGTGAACCTGAACATGATCTGGCAGCCAGGTCTCCATCCTGGGTCCAATTGCCAGTTGTGCTTGTATGTGAGCCCCCAAAACTGGGTGGTCTAATTAGGTGGGCAATGATATCTCCAGTCATGCTTAACGGGAACATTCCAGGTTTCCAAGGAATGATGGTCATCCGTCCTTGGAAAAGTCAGAATTGGAACCTTACGTGTCATCTCATTGCCTGTTTATAATGCTGGCTTGAACTAAGAGCTGGGGCTATAAACCAAGTTATAGGATGCTGACTGGGTGTTTCATGCTGTTCAAGAAATTGGCTACCAGATTTCAAGACTGTAGGCAAAGAAAGTGTATTTGTAAAGATGGCCTCCAACGATGGCCAGACACCTCTCTCAGGCTGATTAAGAGGGAACAAAACCTGTCTTCTAACATAAACCAACAATACAGAACCCACCCACTCTTTTTAGTCTAGTTTAAAACCAAACCTGGAGCATTCAATAACAAAAAAACAAACAACCCCATCCAAAAATGGGCAGAAGACCTAAACAGACATTTCTCCAAAGAACAAACCTGGAGCATTGCAGAAAGAGATTGACGGAGTCATTGAAGTCATGAGTCATGAGTTTGTGGGTTGTTTTCTCTAACCCAGACTATGCAAGAGAGTCCCAAGAAAATCACTTGAAATTGTGCGTAAGTGCGGGAAGGGCAAAGTGATATATTATCCCCAAATTGGACATCTGTGTAAAGGACTGATTTGCTGATTTGCAACTGAGCCTATCTGAGCAGAGGAAGAGAGCGATGAATATGAAGTTAGGGCAGGTGATGGTAGAATAGCCTGTGCTCCCACTGTTGGTCACAGCAATGGGTGCATGAATTTCCCGTGAGCCACACAGACAGTGAAGAAGGTTTGAGCAAGGTTTGGGGCATCTTGCTGTTATCCCAACTGAGAAGGCTGAGCTGCAGGTAACTCAGCTCCTGCAGCTAGAAATTGCAGGAGGTTCTTGGAAGATATCAAGTCAGATGTAACTGTCCCATGTTGGAGAGCTAAGGAGTGGGGAGCCCCTCACCCATCCTCACTCCCATGCAGGGCCCCCAAAGGATGCATTCAGGCCTGCCACACACCGGGCTTTTGGGGGCAGTGTTTGCCAGAGGAGAAGTAGCAGCCTAAAGAGGATCCTGACAGGCGGCTGACAAGGACAGATTGGGTGCAGAGAAAAGATTATTCAGAGGTTACTTTGATTTTAAATTAATACTCCATTTATTAAAAACCCAGTTCTTTCTGAAGCTTTTAAGTTCAGCCTACAGATCTTATTATTCTATTTATAGTTCCAGCCATAATTAACAATTGCTTTTTAAGAAGCTTAGTTAACATTTAGTGTGGTTTACAAACTTAGTTCAACTCCTTTAAATATTTTAAGTTGCATTTATACATTAAATTATTAAATACATCTAACTTCCTTTTTAAGTGCCCCAGGTGTCTGGTTGAACAACAAAAATCCACCTTTCTATGTGCTTGAATAACTCTTATCAATCTAATAAATTAAACTTGTAAAAAGGTAAAACTTAAGACTTCTTAAATGTTCTAATGCAAATAGATAAACAGTAAGATTTTTACTTAAAGTTACAAGTTCATTTCTTTAAATTAATTTTTATTGGAGTATAGGTGCTTTACAATGTGTTAATTTCTACTGTACAGCAAAGTGAATCAGCTATATGTATACATATATCCCTTCTTTTTTGGATCTTCTTCCCATTTAGATCACCACAGAGCACTGAGCAGAGTTCCTTGAGCTATACAGTAGGTTCTCATGAGTTATCTATTATATACATAGTATCAATAGTGTATATATGTCAATCCCAATCTCCCAATTTATCCCATCTCCACCTTTCCCCCTTGATATCCATATGTTTGTTCTCTACGTCGTGTCTCTATTTCTGTCTTGCAAATAAGATCATCTGTATCATTTTTCTAGATTCCACATATATGTGTTAATGTATATTTGTTTTTCTCTTCCTGACTACTTCACTCAGTATGACATTCTCTAGGTCCATCCATGTCTCTACAAATGACCCAATTTCATTCCTTCTTATGGCTGAATAATGTTCCATTGTATATATGTACCACATCTTCTTTATCCATTCCTCTGTTGGTGAACATTTAGGTTGCTTCTAGGTCCTGGCTATTGCAAATAGTGCTGCAATGAACTTAGGGTGCATGTGTCTTTTTCTTTTTTGCCCATTTTTATTTCTTTTAATGTTTACTTGTTATTTATTTATTTTTTCTTATTAGTCATCCATTTTATACACATCAGTGTATACACGTCAATCCCAGTCTCCAAGTTCATCACACACCCACCCCCCCACCCCCTGCTGCTTTCCCCACTTGGTGTCCATACGTTTTCTTTCTCTACTTCTGTGTCTCAATTGCTGCTTAGCAAACCAGTTCATCTGTACCATTTTCTAGGTCCCACATATAAGAAGACACTGTCTTTTCTCCATTGTATACCCTTGCCTCTTTTGTTATAGATTAATTGACCATAGGTGTGCGGGTTTATCTCTGGGCTTTCTATCCTGTTCCATTGACCTATATTTCTGTTTTGGTGTCAGCACCATTCTGTCTTGATTACTGTAGCTTTGAAGTATAGTGTGTAGTCAGGGAGCCTGATTCTTCCAGCTCCATTTTTCGTTCTCAAGATTGCTTTGGCTATTTGGATCTTTTGTGTTGCCATGCAAATTGTGAAATTTTTTGTTCTAGTTCTGTGAAAAATGCCAGTGGCAGTTTGATAGGGTTTGCATTGAATCTGTAGATTGCTTTGGGTATTAGAGTCATTTTCAGAATGTTGATTCTTCCAATCCAAGAACATGGTATATCTCTCCATCTGTTTGTATCATCTTTAATTTCTTTCATCAGTGTCTTATAGTTTTCTGCATATAGGTCTTTTGTCTCTTTAGGTAGGTTTTTCCTATGTATTTTATTCTCTTTGTTGCAATGGTAAATGGGAGTTTCCTTAATTTCTCTTTCAGATTTTTCATCATTATGCTATAGGAATGCAAGAGATTTCTGTGCATTAATTTTGTATCCTGCAACTTTACCAAATTCTTTGATTAGCTCTAGTAGTTTTCTGGTGGCATCTTTAGGATTCTCTGTGTATAGTATCATGTCATCTGCAAACAGTGACAGGTTTACTTCTTTTCCAATTTGTATTCCTTTTATTTCTTTTTCTTCTCTGATTGCTATCACTAGGACTTCCAAAACTATATTGAATAATAGTGGTGGGAGTGGACAGCCTTGTCTTGTTCCTGATCATAGAAGAAATGCTTTTAGTTTTTAACCATTGAGAATGATGTTTGCTGTGGATTTGTCATATATGGCCTTTATTATGTTGAGGTAGATTCCCTCTATGCCCACTTTCTGGAGAGTTTTTATCATATATGGGTGTTGATTTTGTCAAAAAAATTTTCTGCATCTTTTGAGATGATCATATGGTTTTTATTCTTCAATTTGTTAATATGGTGTATCACATTGATTGATTTGCATATATTGAAGAATCCTTGCATCTCTGGGATAAATCCCACTTGATCATGGTGTATGATCCTTTTAATGTGTTGTTTGTTTCTGTTTGCTAGTATTTTGTTGAGGATTTTTGCATCTATATTCATCAGTGATATTGGTCTGTAATTTTCTTTTTTTGTAGTATCTTTGTCTGGTTTTGGTATCAGGGTGATGGTGGCCTCATAGAATGAGTTTGGGAGTATTCCTTCCTCTGCAATTTTTTTGGAAGAGTTTGAGAAGGATGTGTGTTAGCTCTTCTCTAAATGTTTGATAGAATTCGCCTGTGAAGCCATCTCATCCTGGACTTTTGTTTGTTGGAAGATTTTGAATCACATTTTCATTTTCATTACTTGTGATTGGCCTGTTCATATTTTTTATTTCTCCCTGGTTCAGTCTTGGAAGGTTATACCTCTCTAAGAACTTGTCCATTTCTTCCACGTTGTCCATTTTATTGGCATAGAGTTGCTTGTAGTAGTCTCTTAGATGCTTTGTATTTCTGTGGTGTCTGTTGTAACTTCTCATTTTTCATTTCTAGTATTATTGATTTGACTCCTCTCCCTCTTTTTCTTGATGAGTCTGGCTAATGGTTTATCAATTTTGTTTATCTTCTCAAAGAACCAACTTTTAGTTTTATTGATCTTTGGTATTATTTTCTTTGTTTCTAGTTCATTTATTTCTGCTCTGATCTTTATGATTTCTCTCCTTCTACTAACCTTGGGATTTGTTTGTTCTTCTTTCTCTAGTTCCTTTAAGTGTAAGGTTAAATTGTTTACATGAGATTTTTCTTGTTTCTTGAGGTGGGCTTGTATAGCTATAAATTTCCCTCTTAGAATTGCTTTTGCTGCATCCCATAGGTTTTGGATGGTCGTGTTTTCATTGTAATTTGTCTCTAGGTATTTTTTGATTTCCTCTTTGATTTCATTAGTGATCTCTTGGTTATTTAGTAACGTATTGTTTAGCCTCCATGTGTTTGTGCTCTTTGTTTTTTTCCCTGTAATTGATTTCTCATCTCATAGTTTTATAGTCAGAAAAGATGCTTGATATGATTTCAATTTTCTTAAATTTACTGAGGCTTGATTTGTGACCCAAGGTATTATCTATCCTGGAGAATGTTCCATGAACACTTGAGAAGAAAGTGTAATGTGCTGTTTTTGGGTGGAATGTACTATAAATATCAAATAAATCTATCTGGTATATCGTATCATTTAAAGCTTTTGTTTCCTTATTAATTTTCTGTTTGTATGATTTGTCCATTGGTGCAAGTGAGGTGTTAAAGTTCCCCACTATTATTGTGTTACTGTTGATATCCTGTTTTAGAGCTGTTAGCAGTTGCCTTAGGTATTGAGGTGCTCCTATGTTGGGTGCATATATATTTATAATTGTTATATCTTCTTCTTGGATTGATCCGTTGATCATTACATAGTGTCCTTCCTTGTCTCTTGTAACTTTCTTTACTTTAAATTCTATTTTATCTGATATGAGTATTGCTACTCCAGCTTTCTTTTGATTTCCATTTGCATGCAATATCTTTTTCCATTCCCTCACTTTCAGTCTGTATGTGTCCCTAGGTCTGAAGTGGATCTCTTGTAGACAGCCTATATATGGGTCTTGTTTTTGTATCCATTCAGCAAGCATGTGTCTTTTGGTTGGAGCATTTAATCCATTCACGTTTAAGGTAATTATCAATATGTATGGTCCTATTACCATTTTCTTAATTATTTTGGGTTTGTTTTTTGTAGTTCCTTTTCTTCTCTTGTGTTTCCCACTTAGAGAAGTTCCTTTGGCATTTGTTGTAGAGCTGGTTTGGTGGTGTTGAATTCTCTCAGCTTTTGCTTGTCTGTAAAGCTTTTTATTTCTCCATCAAATCTGAATGAGATCCTTGCTGTGTAGAGTAATCTTGGTTGTAGGTTCTTCCCTTTCATTACTTTAAGTATATCATGCCACTCCCTTCTGCCTTGTAGAGTTTCTGCTGAGAAATCAGCTGTTAACCTTATAGGAGTTCCCTTGTATATTATTTGTCATTTTTCCCTTGCTGCTTTCAATAATTTTTCTTTGTCTTTAATATTTGTCAGTTTGATTACTATGTGTCTTGGAGTGTTTCTCCTTGGGTTTATCCTGTATGGGACTCTCTGCACTTCCTGGATTTGGGTGGCTATTTCCTTTCCCACGTTAGGGAAGTTTTCGACTATAATCTCTTCAAATATTCTCTCGGGTCCTTTCTTTCTCTCTTCCCCTTCTGGCACCCCTATTATGCGAATGTTGTTGCGTTTAATGTTGTCTCAGAGGTCTCTTAGGCTGTCTTCATTTCTTTTCATTCTTTTCTCTTTATTCTGTTCTGCAGCAGTGAATTCTGCCATTTTGTCTTCCAGGTCACTTCTCTGTTCTTCTGCCTCAGTTATTCTGCTATTGATTCCTTCTAGTGTAGTTTTCATTTCAGTTATTTTATTGTTCATTTCTGTTCGTTTGTTCTTTAATTCTTCTAGATCTTTGTTAAACATTTCTTGCATCTTCTCGATCTTTGCCTGCATTTTTTTTTTCTGAGGTCCTGGATCATCTTCACTATCATTATTCTGAATTCTTTTTCTGGAAGATTGCCTATCTCCATTTCATTTAGTTGTTTTTCTGGGGTTTTATCTTGTTCCTTCATCTGGTACATAGCCCTCTGCCTTTTCATCTTGTCTATCTTTCTGTGAATGTGATTTTTGTTCCACAGGCTGCAGGATTGTAGTTCTTCTTGCTTCTGCTATTGGTCCTCTTGCATGTGTCTTTTTGAATTTTGGTTTTCTCTGGGTATGTGCCCAGTAGTTGGATTGCTCGGTCATATGGTTGTTCTATTTTTAGTTTTTCAAGGAACCTCCATACCGTTCTCCATAGTGGCTGTATCAATTTACATTCCCACCAACTATGCATGAGGATTTCCTTTTCTCCACACCCTCTCCAGCTTTTATTGTTTGAAGAATTTCAAATTTATTACTCAATTACCCATTTTGAAATAGAATCACAAGATTGACCTGCTACTCTAATAGGTAAATTCTCTTAAACAATGCAAGTACCTAAATCATAAATGTATACAGATTCCTTATAAAAATACTATGCTATAGGTTTAATTCTCTTAATATTTTTATACTAATTCTAAATCTTGGAGCTAAAAATGTAGTTTCTCACTAATAAGATAATTTGATCATCCAAGAAATTTGAAGGATACCCTTCTCAATAGTTGAAATTGAAAGATAATCAGTTTAGGGTCAAGGGTACATAGTCCTCTAAGCCCACACCATTCAGGTCCCAGGTCACTCATGGAATTCTGAATCCTCCACCTACCTACTTCTTCACTTGACTGGATTTGTATTTATTTGGCCCTTAAGATATTTATATGCATTCCTGCCTAATTTTTTCTATCTCTTAGGCCACAAAATTTTTATGTCTGTAAAAGATAATCAATGGGTTAATTAACTGATCTCCAATTGAATTCTGAATATCTCTATGGCTTGGTCTGCCCCAACTCACCAACTCCAAGGTCATTCTATGTACAACCTAGGATGACCCTTGCCCTCTTCTTATGCCTGCCTTTCATTTCTCAATCCCAATTAAGTTGCAAGTAGGATAGGAAGAGAGAATAAGTCTCTTCCCCTCTAGTTTACTGAGGCCACAGGTCAAGCCTGAGCTGGAGAGAGAGGAAGAAAGGAGATGAGCATCTTAAATTGGAGTGGCATGGACTTTTTAATAACTGAAAATGAATGGAAAATTATGGGGTTTGCTTGAGAGATCAATAAGGGAAAGAAAGGGAGAGTCAACAGAGTAGAATTGAAGACAATGATCAGAAAACAAAACTTGTTTGGTGTTTATATATTGTTGAGTTCAAATTGTTCTATAAACATGTAATACTTGAGCAAGGATAAATATTAAGACTTTTATTAAGCCTTAAGAGGTGTATGGCTGTAATTGTTTCTGACTCTTAGAATATATGGACACTTGATCTTCCACATCATCTTCTTTGAGTCCCAGTTGCTAATTCTGGAACCAAAAAAAAATTCCCTTTCAGTCTCTTGCTATGCTCTTCTCCTGAGTGATATTTTGCTACCCTACAAAAATGCACAGGAAAGTCTCGGTCCAGAATTCTATATTTCTTATGTCATCTCCAGATCATTCTCATCTCTTCATCGTGGTTTCACCCTCATGGCCCTGTTTCCATGTCTGAGGTCCCTAATGAGTCCAGCATATTTCTCAACTGTTGAACAAAAATTCATAATGTATCCTGGATATGAATCCCTTGCCAGGGTCCCCAAGAAGATTGAAGCTCTCATCATGCCCTCCCCTTTCTTTATTCTCCATTTTAAGTTTAGCTGCCTTTGGAGAAAGCAGGTGCCATGATGATTAAAACAACTGGCCAGAATCTGGACAAATCACACAGGCCCAGGACTGAAGCCTTTTTCTTTAATCTATGCCCCAGGCTTCAAGGCTAGAATAGGCCCTCCCCAGGCTCTAGGCCCAAGTGAAACCCCACCACCTCACCACAGCTGTGCATCCAAAATAAGGAAGAAACCCAGGCACCAAAGTAAGGAGACCAGAAGAGAAAATTAAACCCTTCAGTTGTAATGTGTTAAGTCATTGCAGCACTCAAAGGCAGCCATTCACATCATCCAAGAAGCCCTGAATAAATGTTTCAGTAATGAGACTTGCAGAAAGGAGCTTGTCACCTTGTGATAGTCTTTCTGCAAAGAGTTTGATTTAAGGTTGGTGTCAGAGCATGAACCATGTTAAAATACAATTACAATAGAAACAGAAATTTCATTAGTGAATTGCAAGGAATAGCTTGGAACTGAAGAGGCTGGTGAGAGCTGATAGGTGTTGGCAGGGAGAAAAAGGGGAGAAGAAGCAGTATGTGAAGGGAGAAGCTGTTTGTCGCTCTGTGCCACACTGGAAGGAAGATAGAGATATCGACTTCAGGGACAGGGAGGGATAAAATGACTTCCTCCTTTGAATTGGGATACATGACCCTCTCAGAGGATCTGGTGCTTCTACCTCTTACTAGAGAGACCATTAGTATAACTGTAACCCTGTGTCCCCCATCTTCCCACCACCTCCCCTCCAACACACATACCCTACTTCTCTGTTAATAGGATCTTGATTGGCTGTAGAAAATGTCTTTTCTGGGGAATTTGGGTAAAAGGGAATTGGATGACTAGAGGCTGAAGGCCCAACTCTATCACTTTCTATCAGTGGGACCATGTGTGCACCAGTACCTTATTAGCAAGTCACTAAACCCCTTTCTGAATCTGTTCCCTGTCTGTGATAAAGAGGTCCCTGGCACATAACAGACACTCAGTAAACAGTACAAGACTGATAATTACATGGTTCCAAATGGATGGATCAAATCAGTGGTCTCAAAGGTGGGGGATGCATACAACCCAGGTGTGCAAGATGCCTCAGAGGAGTGTGAGAAGAAAGTATTATAATTTCTATTAACATGTACTTTTTATCTAAAAAAGAAGAAAATTAAGCTTCATTTATCATTATTTAATAGATTAGCATAGTTAATTTTGTAAAAGCGCTTAGAAATTTATATGTGGCTAGCACACATAGTAAGCATTACAGATGGATTTGCTATATTTATATAATGTGTGTGTGGTGAGCACTCCAAATTATTTTTAATTATAAAGATATATAATTTAAAATTTTGACACCACTGTCTACACAATTAGCGCTCCAGAGGGATAAGGAAAAAGAAAGAGAGAGGGAAAGAAAGGCAAAAATAAATAGGAAAAGGAGAGATCTCAGTTGGACTAGGGTATCCACAGATGGAGAGTGTTTGCTCCGGGGTACTTCCTATTACTCCTCTATCATCACTCACTGGCCAGAGCTTCTCAGTTGTGATCTCAACAGGGCAGAAGCCAGCTGTATAGGTGTTTCTATTCCTTTTTTTGAAATTTATTTTTCATTTTCTTCTTAAATTTTTTTTATTGGAGTATATTTGCTTTACAATGGTGTGTTAGTTTCTGTTTTATAACAAAGTGAATCAGTTATACATATACATATGTTCCCATATCTCTTCCCTCTTGCATCTCCCTCAGATTATCTATTTTACATATAGTAGTATGTATATGTTAACCCCAGCCTCCTAACTTATCCCTCTCCCTTTCCCCTTTGGTAACCATAAGTTTGTTTTCTATGTATGTGAGTATCTTTCTGTTTTGTAAATAAGTTCATTTGTATCCCTTTCTTTTTCGATTCCACATATAAGCAACATCATATGATATTTGTCTTTGTCTGGCTTACTTCACTTAGTATGATAATCTCTAGGTTCATCCATGTTGCTGCAAGTGGCATTGTTTTATTATTTTTTATGGCTGAGAAATATTCCACTGTATATGTATACTACATCTTCTTTATCCATTCATCTGTCAATGGACATTTAGGTTGCTTCCATGTCTTGGCTATTGTAAACAGTGCTGCAGTGATCATTGGTGTGCATGTGTTTCTATTCCTTTTGAAAGCACAAGAGGCAGTTGCTTTCCTTTGGGAATGGAGGACATCTTCCAAGTCTCATTTCCTGCTCCCTTTCCTCAGGTGGTGGTAGGGAAAGGCAGTTAAAGCTTGGGTCTAGTCCTATAAGGATGAGGATCTTTCAACATGCCTCTTTTTACTTGGTGTCTAATGGAATCTCAAAACCAGACGGGATTTCAGGTGCTGGCCAAAGTGGAGTTAGCCCACCACAGCTCATCTCTCCAGATGATTACAATGAAAAACTCTGAGCACAGTAAAAAGAAACAAAACAAAACAAAAGGGAGAGCGTCCAGCCTGGTGACCACATGGAGATGTGGGAAGACAGTTTTGCTCCCAGGGGGCACGGAAGCTTCACACTGCTTCCCCACATACCTTGCCCTATGCATCTCTTCCATCTGACTATTCCTGAATTATATCCTTTTATAATACACTGGTGATCTACCATGTAGCTGGCAGGGTCTTGGCACTCCAGCCAGGTGTCAGGCCTGATACTCTGAGGTGGGAGAGCTGAGTTCAGGACACTGGTCCACCAGAGACCTCCTGGCCCCACATAATATGAATCAGTGAGAGCTCTCCCAGAGATCTCTGTCTCAATGCTAAGACCCAACTCCAATCAAGGACCAGCAAGCTACAGTGCTGGACACCCCATGCCAAACAACTAGCAAGACAGGAACACAACTCCACCCATTAGCAGAGAGGCTGCCTAAAATCATACTAAGTTCACAGACACTCCAAAACATAATACTGGATGCAGTTCTGCCCACCAGAAAGACAAGATCCAACCTTATCCATCAGAACACAGGCACCAGTTCCTTCCAGAGGAAGCCTACACAACACACTGAACCAACCTTACCCACAAGGGGCAGACACCAAAAACAATAAGAAATACGAACCTACACCCTGCAAAAAGGAGACACCAAACACAGTAAGTTAAGCAAAATTAAGAAGACAGAGAAATACACAGCAGATGAAGGAGCAAGGTAAAAACCCACCAGACCAAACAAAAGAAGAGGAAATAGGCAGTCTACCTGAAAAAGAATTCAGAGTAATGATAGTAAAGATGATTCAAAATCTTGGAAATAGAATGGAGAAAACACAAGAAACCTTTAACAAGAACATAGAAGAACTAAAGAGCAGACAAACAATGATGAACAACAAAACAAATGAAATTAAACATTCTCTAGAAGGAATCAATAGCAGAATAACTGAGGCAGAAGAACGGATAAGTGACCTGGAAGAAGAAATAGTGGAAATAACTGCCACAGAGCAGAATAAAGAAAAAAGAATGAAAAGAATTGAGACAGTCTCAGAGACCTCTGGGACAACATTAAATGCACCAACATTCGAATTAGAGGGGTCCCAGAAGAAGAAGAGAAAGAGAAAGGGACTGAGAAAATATTTGAAGCGATTATAGCTAAAAACTTACTTAATATGGGAAAGAAAATAGCCAACCAAGTCCAGGAAGCTCAGAGAGTCACATACAGTATAAATCCAAGGAAAAACATGCCAAGTCACCTATTATTCAAACTATCAAAAATTAAATACAAAGAAAAAATATTAAAAGCAGCAAAGGAAAAGCAACAAATAACATACAAGTGAATCCTCATAAGGTTAACAGCTGATCTTTCAGCAGAGACTCGGCAAGCCAGAACAGAGTGGCAGGACATATTTAAAGTGATGAAAGAGAAAAAAATAAAAAAAAAAAAAAAAAAATAAAAAGCAGAAAAGAAAAAGAAAAAAATAACATAAAAGTGAATCCTCATAAGGTTAACAGCTGATCTTTCAGCAGAGACTCGGCAAGCCAGAACAGAGTGGCAGGACATATTTAAAGTGATGAAAGAGAAAAACCTACAACCAAGATTACTCTACCCAGCAAGGATCTCACTCAGATTCAATGGAGACAGTAAAACCTTTACAGACAAACAAAAGCTAACAGAATTCAGCACAACCAAACCAGCTCTACAACAAATACTAAAGGAACTTCTCTAGGCAGGAAGCACAAGAGAAGGAAAAGACCTACAAAAACAAACCCAAAACAATTAAGAAAATGGTAATAGGAACATACATATCAATAACTACCTTAAATATAAATGGATTAATGCTCCAATCAAAAGACACAGACTGGCTGAATGGATACAATAACAAGACACATATATATGCTGTCTATAAGAGGCCCACTTCAGACCTAGGGACACATACAGACTGAAAGTGAAAGGATGGAAAAAGATATTCCATGCAAATGGAAATCAAAAGAAAGCTGGAGTAGCAATTCTCATACCAGACAAAACAAACTTTAAAATAAAGACTATTACAAGAGACAAAGAAGGACACTACAAAATGATTAAGGGATCAATCCAAGAAGAAGATATAACAATTGTAAATATTTAGGCACCCAACAAAGGAGCACATCAATACATAAGGCAAATGCTAACAGCCGTAAAAGGGGAAATTGATACTAACACAGTCATAGGAGGGGACTTTAACACTCTACTTTCACCAATGGTCAGATCATCCAAAATGAAAATAAATAAGGAAACACAATCTTTAAATGATACATTAAACGAGGTGGACTTAATTGATAATTATAAGACATTCCATCCAAAAACAATAGAATACACTTTCTTCCCAAGTGCTCATGGAACATTCTCCAGGATAGACCATACCTTGGGTCACAAATCAAGCCTTGGTAAATTTAAGAAAATTGAAATCATAACAAGTATCATTCCAACAACAACGCTGTGAGACTAGATATCAATTACAGGGAAAAACCTGTAAAAAATACAAACACATGGCGGCTATACAACACACTACTTAATAGTCAAGAGATCACTGATGAAATCAAAGAGGAAATCAGAAAATAACTAGAAACAAATGACAATGAAAACACAATGACCCAAAGCCTATGGGATGCAGCAAAAGCAATTCTAAGAGGGAAGTTTATAGCAATTCAATCCTACCTCAAGAAACAAGAAACATCTCAAATAAACAACCTAACCTTACTCCTAAAGCAATTAGAGAAAGAAGAATAGAAAAACCCCAAAGTTAGCAGAAGGAAAGAAAACAAAAAGATCAGATCAGAAATAAATGAAAAAGAAAGGAAGGAAATGATAGCAAAGATCAATAAAACTAAAAGCTGGTTCTTTGAGAAGATAAAATTGATAAACCATTAGTCAGACTCATCAAGAAAAAAAGGGAGAAGACTCAAATCAATAGAATTAGAAATGAAAAAGGAGAAGTAACAACTGACACTACAGAAATACAAAGGATCATGAGACATTACTACAAGCAACTATATGCCAATAAAACTGACAACCTGGAAGAAATACACAAATTCTTAGAAAAGCACAACCTTCTGAGACTGAACCAGGAAGAAATAGAAAATATAAACAGACCAATCACATGTACTGAAATTGAGAATGTGATTAAAAATCTTCCAACAAACAAAAGCCCGGGGACAGATGGCTTCACAGGCGAATTCTACCAAACATTTAGAGAAGAGCTAACACCTATCCTTCTCAAACTCTTCCAAAATATAGAAGACAGAGGATCACTCCCAAACTCATTCTACTAGGCCACCATCACCCTGATACCAAAACCAGACAAAGATGTCACAAAAAAAAGAAAACTATAGGCCAATATCACTGATAAACATAGATGCAAAAATCCTCAACAAAATACTAGCAAAGAAAATCCAGCAGCTTATTAAAAGGATCATACACAATGATCAAGTGAGGTTTATCCCAGGAATTTCAAGCATTCTTCAATATATGCAAATCAATCAATGTGATACACCAGATTAACAAATTGAAAGAGAAAAACCATATGATCATCTCATAAAAACTTTCAACAATATTCAATACCCCATTATGATAAAAACTCTCCAGACAGTAGGCATAGAGGGAACTTACCTCAACATAACAAAGGCCATATATGACAAAGCCACAACCAACATCATTCTCAGCGTTGAAAAACTGAAACCATTTCCACTAAGATCAGGAACAAGACAAGGTTGCCCACTTTCACTACTATTATTCAACATAGTTTTGGAAGTTTTAGCCACAGCAATCAGAGAAGAAAAAGAAATAAAAGGAATCCAAATAGGAAAAGAAGAAGTAAAACTGTCACTGTGTGCAGATGACATAATACTATATAGAGAGAATCCTAAAGATGCAACCAGAAAACTACTAGAGCTAATCAATGAATTTGGTAAAGTAGCAGGATACAAAATTAAAGCAGAGAAACCTCTTGCATTCCTATACACTAATGATGGAAAATCTGAAAAGAGAAATTAAGGAAACACTCCCATTTACCACTGCAACAAAAAGAATAAAATACCTAGGAATAAACCTACCTAAGGAGACAAAAGACCTGTATGCAGAAAGCTGTAAGAC
Organism: Neophocaena asiaeorientalis asiaeorientalis; assembly: GCF_003031525.2. Taxonomy (NCBI): domain Eukaryota; kingdom Metazoa; phylum Chordata; class Mammalia; order Artiodactyla; family Phocoenidae; genus Neophocaena; species Neophocaena asiaeorientalis. The sequence goes on from NW_020175052.1 coordinate 317,994, forward strand.
ACTGGTGAAAGAAATTAATGATGATACAAACAGATGGAGCTATATACCATGTTCTTGGATTGGAAGAATCAACATTGTGAAAATCACTCTACTACCCACAGCAATCTACAGATTCAGGGCAATCCTTATCAAACTACCAATGGCATTTTCCACAGCACTAGAACAAAAAATTTCACAATTTGTATGAGACACAAAAGTCCCTGAATAGCCAAAGCAATATTGGGAAAGAAAAACGGAGCTGGAGGAATCAGGCTCCTTGACTTCAGACTATACTACAAAGCTACTGTAATCAAGACAGTATGGAAATAACACAGAAACAGAAATATTGATCAATGGAACAGGATAGAAAGCCCAGAGAGAGACCCACACACATATGGTCACCTTATCTTTGACAAAGAATATACAATGTAGAAAAGACAGCCTCTTCAATAAGTGGTGCTGGGACACTGGAGAGTTACAGGTAAAAGAATGAAATTAGAACACTCCTTAACATCATACACAAAAATAAACTCACAATGGATTAAAGACCTAAATTTAAGGCCAGTAACTATCAAACTCTTAGAGGAAAACATAGGCAGAACACTCTATGACATAAATCACAGCAAGATCCTTTTTGACCCACCTCCTAGAGAAATGAAAATAAAAACAAAAATAAACAAATGAGACCTAATTAAACTTAAAAGCTTTTGCACCACAAAGGAAATCATAAACAAGACAAAAAGACAACCCTCATACGGTACTTGTTTTTCTCTTACTTTTTTCTTACTTCATTCTGCATGACATACTCTACGTCTATACAGTATGCTAACACATATATATGGAATCTAAAAAGAAAACAAAAAAAAATGGTTATGAAGAACCTAGGGACAGGACAGGAATAAAGGTGCAGACCTAGTAGAGAATGGAGTTGAGGACACGGGGATGGGGAAGGGTAAGCTGGGACAAACTGAGAGAATGACATGGGCATGTATACACTACCAAATGTAAAATCTATAGCTAGTGGGAAGCAGCTGCATAGCACAGGGAGATCAGCTCGGTGCTTTGTGACCACCTAGAGGGGTGGGATAGGGAGTGTGGGAGAGAGATGCAAGAGGGAAGAGATATGGGGATATATGTATATGTATAGCTGATTCACTTTGTTATAAAGCAGAAACTAACACACCATTGTAAAACAATTATACTCCAATAAAGATGTTTAAAAAAAAGAAAAGAAAAATCGGTTGTGTTTCTATATACTAACAAAAAATGTAGAAACTGAAATAAAAACACAATATTATTTGCAATTACTCCAAAGAAAATGAAATGCTCAGGTCTAAATTGAATAAAACATGTACACAATTTGTGTGCTAAAAATAACAAAACACTGATGGAAAAAAATCAGACCTAAATAAATGGAGAGATACAGGTATTGCTTCCTGCCTGTTATCAGAGTTTTTTTTTTTTTTTTCTGTGTTTACCTCTCCACCGCCAGTTGGGGTGCATTAGAGGTAAAGAGGGCACCAGGGGGAGACATCATGGGCACCTCATTATGCCATGATTTTATTTCCATCTGTGACAATTTACATTAGGTTCCACTGATCTCATTCTTCCAAACCTAAACCATTTGTGAGCTCACAAACGGTACTGGTAGCCATTTCTAGTTAATGTTTCTAGAACACATTTATTCAAAAAATACTTATTGGGCACCCACCAGTAATGCACTCAATGCTGTGGGTACAGAAGAACAGACACAATGCCTTTCACAGAAGATAAAAAAAAAATTTTTTTTTAAACATCCAGTGCCTACTGGAAAAGATCTAGTCTCATAGCTTCTATGGTGATCAATAGAATAAATCTCAGCTTAGGAAGGTACAAATGAAAAAGAGTGTTTTCCAGAAAAATTAACCAAAATCTTAGTTTTCTTCTGAGGCTAATACATTTAGTGAAAATACACAAAAATGTGGGTGTTTTCACAACTCTTTTTCTTCTAAATTGATTCAGAGATCTGGGAGTTTGTTGCTCCTTCCTGTTGGTGTTCCAGGGCCTGATCGATCTGTCTCAACTGTGACCTGAGTACTCACACCAGGCCAGCTTAATAATATGCTGACTCATTATCACTCTTGACCAGCCAACCAAATCTTACTCCAAGGACATCACTGAATGCAGCCATCGTGGAGGTAAATTCTGAGCCAAAATGCCACCCATCCCTAGCTCAGGATCTGTGGAATATGGAGCAAGGAGGGTCAGTTAGATCTAGATTCAAAACCTCCCATCTCTTATCTCCTCTGTGGCTGGGTCCAGTTCTATAAGCTCACTGGATCCTCAAATTCCTTTCTATGATGGAGATATAAAAGAAAAAAATCTTCTTTATGGGGATAATAGAAAATTTAAATGAACTAAACATTAGTCAGAGTTGCAAAGCGTGTAAATATGTACTTGAGAAAACATTCAATTTCTCCCTCACATCCCTCTGCTCTTCCAATATGGACAAGTTACTCTGGGGTTATCCAAAGTTAGAGAGGTCTTGGCTCCCCTGAAGCAGGCCCAGGTAAGTCTTGCAAGTCCAAAATTTCTCCTCAATCAGACCAGTTTAGATAGAAACCTACAAATCTCATCTTAACCATTTCAACCCACCCCCCTCTTCAGCTCAGGTTAGTCCCCAGCACCCTGTCCTCTCTGGGATCCTAACATGTCCAGCCACACATTCAGTATATGATTTCCTGGGCCAGCATGGGTACCACATGTATGCTGAGGCTCTCTACCCACTTCTTGGATGGCTCCAGTCTCAGGATGGGTACTACCTCCTAGTTTCATCAAACCATAGAGTCCTTAGTGAAATATTGATATTTTGCCTACAAGTTCAGTTAGTCTCCAAGTAGAAGGAAGGACTAGGCCATCAAGCTCTTAGACATAACCTCACATGTGATATTGTATTAACTGCTCCTTGATATAAATAAGAAAGCCACAGGTCCCCAAAATTTATTCCCACCCTAACTGGGCTAATTACACTTTTTCTATGTTTCCACTGGCTTGCTCTGGGCATCTCAGTCATTGCATTTAACTCTCTGGAGCCTAGGTCCATTCACCCATCAGCCAGTCTCACCCAGCAAAACGTGAACTCCTTCATGGCTGGGAAGGTGTTTTGTTCATCTTTATATGCCCAGTAGCCAGCACAGTGCATGTCATGTGTGCCCAATAAGTATTTGTTGAATGAATGAAATAAGTCCCCTAAATGAATGAAAAATTCCTCCTGTAAGCATGCCATCTAAACGTCGTACCTCTGAGCATGTAGGCCTAGCATTTCCCCATGGTGTCATAAATGGATGAGGCTGCCTGAAAAATTCTACAGGATAAACTGGCTGCCTTCTGGGGTTTTCTCTGAAATGCAGACTGCTATCAAGGCTGCTAACATTGTTTCCCTGGGTGTACCACAGAGGATGCCAGGCTTTATTAATCTAAGGTGTTTGCTTCACGTAACAACTTGCTTCTTAATGAGCTTGTTTATCTCACCATCTTGGATGTTAATATTGTTGAGAGGGAAGCATGCTGATTGACTGTTACCAAGCAAAGATGAAAATCTCCAGGGAGAGCATCAAATACATTCTATGTGTTAACAATTAGTCAATATCTAAGCTCTCTTTCAAGAGAAAAGAAAAGAAAGGGAATAAAGGGAAAGGAATGGCTTTAAGATGAGCAATAAAAAGTTGTTTGTACTTTCTTTTCTAAGCTTCTGGCGAGGTTCATGAACCAAACTGATAAACTCTGCCTTGCAGGTTGAGGCCAGGGACCTACTGGGCTACTAGCTCACCCCTCAGCCACGCACTCTGCAGGAAAACATATACTCCGAAAGCAAAGGCAAGGTTGAAGGTTGAACAGTCCATCCTTATCAATGTTTCCATTTGTAATTTGAGTTTTTGCTATAGGAGTCTGCTTATTGAAACAGAGCGCTTCCCTCAGAGAATGGCTTCCGTGCCGGTTATTCCCTATTTGCTAACTGCCTCCCTCCCCCAGCCCGTTCTCCGCTCTCCTCTGCCCTACTCTGGGACAAAGAGGCTGGCTTCCTTCCCTCTGACTTTTGCTGGATTTGGCCACCAGTCAGCAGTACAAGATCAGAGGGTGGGAAGTCCGAGTCCTCTCGTGTCCCACCTTGCTTCGGCGTCTAGTTCCCTAGCAGGAACTGCCTGCTTCTAGGGCCACTGCTCCTCCCTGCTGGCTCTCATTGAGCTCCAGTACACAATCTCTTTCCCTTGCCCCTGAGTCCTCGGTGCTGTAACAGCCTCCCACTGTGGGTAATCTCTGGGTGCCTCAATTTATCTTGTCTGTGGCTTTAACCTTGCCCACACCTCCTTAAACGGAACTTTTACTCAAATTTCTTACTTTGAATCATCTGAGATGAATACCTATACACCCTACTGTCTCAAGTCAGAGGATGTGGTCCCTTGTTCTTTTTCATATCATGTCCCTCTATGGTGTTTTCATATTTTGCAAAATATTTCCAATTCCAACACATCTCAGCCCCACAGGGATTCTGTGACCTAGGCAGGGTGGGTTGTTATCCCCACTTCTTACCCTCCGTCAGATAAGAAAGCTGAGACTCAGAGGCTAGTCACATAGGCCTCTCCCAAGGAGGGAAAACCTTATTGGAAAAATAACACATCAATCCACACTGAAACTAGGAAATTTAAATCATTCTCTATCCTCTTTTCTCTCAAAGTTCTTGAGAAGGTGAGAGGAGATGGGAACAAAGCACAAAAGGAGAGATGGACCTTAAATGGAAGCAGGGGCATCGCCTCCATTTCAACAGGCTGGAAGGCAGGATATATGGCTACAGGTGCAGTGGTTTGGAAGAACTGGCTGGATGAGGAGGACCTTGTTTTTTTCCAACTGTATCTTTGAAGTAAGATCACCAGCTAGGGGAGAGTGGCAGAGACTGGAGGGAAAGGAATGAAGGTGTAAAACAGTCATCTCAGAGAGTGGGAAGGTGAATTTCTACATTTAGGAAAATATAGTTGGATTGTTTGGCTAATGTATTCTTTTGAGATTTTTGGTCATAAGTTTGAAGAAGTCCAGTAAGCGGAGTTCTGTGTGTGTTTTCTTCACCCTCTCCTTCCTTCTCTCTGTCTCTCTCTGCAATTCTCAGCTTCTCTGCTGTGGGCATACAGTAAATGGATGCTTGATTTTAACCAAGTTGGAACTTTGCCAGCTGTTTACCAGAAGGGATGGGGAGAGAAGTTAAAATTTTTTATAAAGGAGCGGCTGCAGTACTAGAATATGGAATCCAGGTAAAGAAGAAATGATGACATGATAAAGATAAGGACAGTAGAAAAACTGGTAGGCCCAATGGTTGGTGATCTTCATGGGGTAGAAGGTAACACTTGAGTAAACTAGCTGAAAGTGTAGAACTCTGTGCTTGGAATCAAGATTTTGGATGATCTTTTTATCCTCAGGGTCTTATCTTGTTTTTAACCTTAGCATTCAGCCCAGTGCTTGGCATATAGCCAGAAGCACCAGAATGAAGTTTGCAAAAGTGGATGAATCGTCAGTATCAGGAGAAACCACCGCGTGGAAGGGACAGATATTTTGCCTCTGCTGTTCATTTATTTCATATGCACATTGCCAGTCAGCCCTTTCTCCTTGCTCTATCCCTGTCTCCTCTCTCTCTCTCTCTCATACACACACACACACACACACACACACACACACACACACACACACGAGTACTGCAGCAGCAATCATCTGCTTTCTGTTTCCCTGAACTTCTGACCTCTAGTGTCTTATTTCAACCTACCCACCTGAGCCTAAAATGCCATCCCTCTGCCCTCTGTTTCCTGTAATGGCCCCTATCATTTCCTCAGTGAAACTTTTCTGAAGTCCTTCAGCCAAAATAGCACTGTTTCCCTCACACCCATGGCATATCATTGGAGCCCTTGCTATGGCACTTGCTTCATTTTGCCTTAATGACTGATTTTATTTGTCTTTGCCACATGAGGAGAGCTTCCAAATCTGATTAGGTTTTGTGTGCCCCATGATCCCTCTAGAAATCTCTGTTGAGTAAATAAACAAATAACTGGAGTTTTCCAAAGAAAGGCATCATCTAATGGTAAGTCAACCAGGTTCCGGTTTAGGGTGAAGGAAACAATAGACGTAATGAAGAGTGAGCTTTTCTTGAGCTCAGAGAACAAAGTAAATCCCTGTATTTATCAGCAGAGAGTGAAATTGAAAGTATTGACTCAAAGAATCAGGCCATTAGGTTAGCATTTCCATAATGACAGAATAGAAGCCCTAGAACTCTGCTCCTCTGTTCCTCCAGCTGCCCTCCAGCTGCTTCTCGATCTCTGGCCACAACGAATCTACTGATGTTTGCTCAATATATTAAAATTAATAACAGCAACAGCAACAATAACAGCTAACATTTGTATAATGTTTAATTGTGCTTTTCACACTTGTCCCAGTTATTGCCCACATTCTGTGAAGCTCATTTGTAAATACCCATTTTTATTTGTAAAAACCCATTTTTATAGGCAAACAAACTGAGGCACAAAGAGATTATGGTATTTGTCTAAGGATATATAGCTGGTAAGTAGGTAAATGAAAATCTCAGTTCCAAACCATTTGAATCCAAATCTCATAAGTTTTGGTTTTTTAAATTACTTCTTAAAGAATCCCCGGGATGCCACAGGGGTATGTATTGCTCTGATTTTCATACTAGAGGATTGGGAGATGGAGGTCCCAAGGAAATTGGTTAACACAAACCCAGAGAACCCAGGCCTCTTGTCGCTCAACCCAGAACATCTCCAGCCAAGACACAGCACTCCTCTAGGTAGTAAGAACGTGGAGAACCCTTCCAACTTTTCATTCTGAACCTTCTATTCTTTATTAGCAAGGGGACCCATATCCTGAGTTCTAAGGTAATCCATTAAAAATGGGCCCATCACTTCCATGGAGAAAGTGACTCCCAGTCGAGGAAAATTGGTCACATGAAAGAGATCCTTGAAAGAGAGTCATTTTGAGATCAGAGGTGAGGGGTTATCCCAGCTTCCTGACTCTGGAGGGCCACTGGGGGTGAGAGTTTTAGGTATAGGCTTAACATGAGGCAGGAGCAAAGAAATTTAAAAAGAAAAATGATGGAAGCAGAAGTAGATTCTTAAAAATCCTGCAGTGTTTTTTGTTGTTTTGTAAAGGAAGTATGATGAAAGGCTAGTGTGAAGAAGAAAAAGAAAACAGATATAAAAATTAATTCAGGGCTTCCCTGGTGGCGCAGTGGTTGAGAGTCCGCCTGCCGATGCAGGGGACACGGGTTCGTGCCCCGGTCCGGGAAGATCCCACATGCCGCGGAGCGGCTGGGCCCGTGAGCCATGGCCGCTGAGCCTGCGCGTCCGGAGCCTGTGCTCTGCAACGGGAGGCCACAACAGTGAGAGGCTCGCGTACCGCAAAAAAAAAAAGAAACCACCTAGACGGGTGGGATAGCGAGGGTGGGAGGGAGGGAGACGCAAGAGGGAGGAGATATGGGGATATAAGTATATGTATAGCTGATTCACTTTGTTATAAAGCACAAATTAACACACCCTTGTAAAGCAATTATACTCCAGAAAGGTGTTAAAAAAAAAAAAAAACCCACAAAGTTCAGAAAAAGTACTGAAGAATACTGAATACTGAGCTAGAGCATATTTGGACTTTTAGGGCTGCCTGTATCAGAGTGACCTCAGCCTCTCGTCTGTCCAGATGTGAGGCAGATTTGACTCATTGGTAATTCTATCTTCCAGGTTAGTCAAGCTCGTTAGCACTCTCACCCCCTGCAGTTCAGTGATTTACCTAATTAGTCCCTCAAACATAATTAAGTGTCCACCCTGTGCCAGGCAGTGACCTAGGTGCTGGGCTGCAAACACGAAGATGGCAGGGTGTCTGCTACTTTGAGCCATTCTAACACCATCTTTCCCACAGTCTAATACCGTATGTGTAAACAGCAAAGTGCTCCAATGTACATTCACCTTATGAGGCAGGAAAGTCTGATGTAGGAACTGACACTCCCAGGGATTAACTGACTTGTTCAAGGTCCCATGGCTAATAATGTCAGAAGCCAGAACTCAAGCCCCAATATTTAACCCTTTACTCTTTAAGTGATAGCTTCTTCCTTCTATAGCCACAGCCTCTTTGTCTCTATTCCACTCCCTCTCCCACCTCCTTGATTTCCAACAAGTTTTCCCAGGATTTCTGATGCCTTCTTGCCTCTCAGTGAGAGGACCACAGAACAAGAGTAATGTTTCTTATACTTTGTGGGCCCCTTCCTTTCTCCCTGCACTGTGAACCTGCAAGAGCAAGTCTAAGGTCTACAGTATGGCATGCAGCCAGGGCCATCGGTAATAACGTGATTTCAAACCCAGAGAGTGCTCGGTGCACCCAGGTCGTGTAAATACTCTCATGTTCATGTGTTTGAAGACAGTCACATTATGGATCATGGAAGATGAATGCTGTGTTCCTTTCCTTCTAGTAATATCACCTGGCATAGAAGACTGCATTCTTCCTGCCTGATCTGATCTGCAGCCCCATGTTCTGCTGTAAATGCCCATCTGCCACCAGGACACAGAGTGTCACATAGCTCCCTCAGGGCATCCCACCAGATCTGTTTCTTCCTGGCCCTGGATAATGACAGCCCTTGAACCCAGGAAAGCCCTGTGCGGGTCAGGGTACTAGTTCCACTTGGACTTAATATTTTCACCATCTGCAGTTGTAGCAAGCACACTTTCCCACCGTCAGCTAAAATCTTGTCCTGTATCTACAGCTCAGGCCATTCAAAATGTCTGTGTGGATTGTTTCCCCCTTTGTGCTTCTCTCCTGACAGTGCACTTGTTAAAATCACTTCACACACATCGGTGTTGGATGGATTTTTTTCCTGAATAATACTTTGCATCCAGATAGCACTTTTCTCCCAGAGCTTTCTCAGAGAAGTTGTTACCCTCATCCTCACTTACTAGATGAGAAAATTGATGAGCAGGGAAGTTATAGTTTTGCCTGATGATAATACACCGAGAAGGGGTGGAATTTCCCAAGAATTATGGCGTAAGCAAAACAGAAGTATGACCTCAGGACAGAGGGCATAGCATATGGGGCCATGTGCCACTAGGTTTACATTAACTTTGTTATACAGCAGAAACAAACACAACATTGTAAAGCAATTATACTCCAATAAAGATGTTAAAAAAATAAAAAACAGACTTGAAGAAATAAAATAAAATGATTTTTAAAAATGATATCTATTGGCCAGCATGTGGTAGATGCTCGATAAACATTTGTTTTATGATTGGTTGACAAAATGCCATCACACTATCTCACTTTGTCCTCATAACTGCTCGGTGTGGTAAAGTGGAACAGGTATAAATTATTCCAAATCTATAGAGAAAGCACTGAGGGGCTGCAAAGCTCTCAACATTACACAGCTCAGAACATAACAAAGTTTTCTAACTATAAAATCATGGCCCTTAGTATCTGGAATCAGTTTAGAATTCTGTTTCCATCACTTACTAGCTGTATCGTTTGGGCAGTAAATGGCAGTAATAAGAATACTGTTTTTGGAGTTTTGATGAAAATTAGAGATAATTTCTTAAAGGATCTAGCATAATGCCTGGCTCAGAATAGAGGACTAATGAATGCCTTATTTTATACTAAATCACCCCTAGATATGATCCTTCTTATTAAAAAAACTATATTCTGGCAGCAGAAATGACATGTACAGAGAGATGTAAATAAAAACTTATCAAACAGAATTCATAAACGACGTCGGTACCCTATAGCAAGGGAGGCTGGGGGCAATGGGAAGGTGGGGAGGGGGATGCTAGTACAGCCAACTTTGGACCAAATGGGGCAGCCTTGGCTAATTCTCCTTTGGTGCTCCCTCCAACCAACATCTATCTGCTCTGCAGTTCCTTCTGTGATGCATAGACTTTCCAGTGGTCCACGGAGCACTGAGTTTTACATTATTTCCCCTTAACTCTTCCCAACTTTATCAACTTTACTCAACTATTAACAGGTGAGCCTTTTCCTTCTTCTCAGTCTGGTCATCCACAAGGCTGACATCACAGGAGGCTGACGAAATTGGTGGTCCCAAGACCCATCCTAGTGGGAAGGGATTCTGGAGTCATTCAGTCTTCAGCAGGAGCTGTACTGGTGGTGGGACCATAATATGGTGGCCATACAGTGGAGATACGGTGGCCAGCCTTGAGGCTCTCACATTCCAGATGGGGAGAAAGATGAGTAAATCAAAACTCAAGGACAACTTCTTACTGTATATAACTGGGATGGATAAAGCTTCGTGAAAGAGAATGTTTGGAGCCACTCTTACTAGCTACTGTTAATGAGTTCAGGTTCTGGTGAACAACAACCCTGGAATTATTATTTCTATTTAATTAAATTAATTAATTAATTAATGGCTACACCACACGGCATGTGGGATCTTAGTTGCCCGACCAGGGATTGAATCCATACCCCCTGCACTGGGAGCAAGGAGTAGTAACCACTGGACTGTCATGGAAGTCCCACTATTCCTATTTTAGAGTTGAGGAAACTGAGATTTGAGGAGGCTAAATAGCATATCCTAGGTTTGGCTAGCAGCAAAACAGAGAGTTAAACCCAGTCCTATCCCTATCTTCCTATTATGCTATTCCTGGAAGGGTGCAAAATGGCAGAGGGGGAAAGGTAGGTTGTTCTGGGCCCAAGAGCACAGCTTGGGTGGAGGGACCCTTAATAATCTTAATAATGGGCTCGGGGACCTTTTTGTACATTTTCACCCATGTTTCCCTGCTCAGGTGTATCCCCCACTCCTTCCTTACTTGACACACAGAACGTCTGCTGTCTGACCCTTTCCCATCATACCTCCGAAGAGCACAGGCTCTGGAATCAGACAGCACAGGCACAGACCTTAGCTTCACCACTTACTGAAGCAACAAGTCAGTTAATAACCTTCATGCCTCACTTTCCTCATCTGTGAAATGAGAAACAAAACATTACCTTCCTCACAGAGTTACTGTTGAGATTCAATGATTTCTTAATGTAAAACACTTATACAATGCCTGACAAGTGACAAATGCTCGATAAACGTTGTGTACCTTATTGTAACTATTACTATTATATTATTACTATCTGCAGGGACCCAGACTTTCAACCATACTCATCATTTCACTATTCCCTAAACACCCCTTGCACTTTTCTATCCCCAGGTCTTTTGCTTTATGTTCCCTTCAATTGAGCTGCCCTTCATTCTGTCTCATAGTTTTGTTTTATTCGTCTAGACTTTTATTTGTCGTTATCATATGTCACAGTATCCTGCACACATAAGTCCTCAACAACTGTCTGTTTAATCAATAATTAAATATATGTTAATAATAGTACTAAATATATGGTATGCTAGAGTTTATCCAAAACTCAATAACTGTATAAAAATCAAAATTTCTTATAGTGTCATGTTAGCAGATTGACTGTGAGATGCTGAAGTGCTTTCTGAATCAAAGAAAATTTAAATCATGCTCCGTAGAGTAAGAACACGGTGTGTGATCTTACATTCTAACATTTCGAATATTAGTGAACGATTTATAAAACGTATAGCTTTCATCCTCCATCTTCTCTGCAAAAAAAAGGAAGCTAACCGTAATTCGTAGTAATAATATCACTTTGAGTTTGAACTTTTGATAACAATGACAACATTCACATGTGAACTTGAACTTTTCCAAACAATCTCCCAGACTTCACCTTTCATCCTTTCAAACTTCTCAGCAGTGGGCACAAATGATTTCAGGGCAGAGTCCAGTTGAGGCCAAAGTCAGTATCTTGGAGCATCATCCACAGCAAGCCCTAAAACACCAGAAGAATAAAGCTGTAAGTCCAGACACAATGCCCCCTCCCAGAAGAGTTGGTACGTGGCCAGGTTCCTTCCGCCAAAAGAGACAGTGCCTTCCAGCAGAAAGAATAAGCATTCTTCTTGGCATTGACATCTTCTGTTCCCTTAGAATTTTCTTATACAAATGTGAAAATTGGTACCTGATACCACCACAAGCCAATCCACCCATTCCCAGGCCAGCCACTGGTATAATCTGGACCAGGTCCCACAGTCTGCTGTAACTTTGAGAACTGATGCTTACCAGGAAAGATTGATTTACTTCATTTACTCCACCAAAATGATTTAACATGCCACCCAAAAGTTCCCTGGTGAAGGAATCTTATTTCTAGAATAAGATTTTCTTCTTTTAAAATAAGACTTTCTCCTTAAATCCAGTAATTTAACACTATCCTTAGTGCATACTGTTTGTTAATGAATTCAGTCGTAAGCAACAAAAAGCCATAATATAAAAATAGTTTAAAGGCTATGTTATATTCAGAGAAAGTTTAAAAATAACCTACTTTGAACACAAAGAAAATTTATGCAATTTTTATTTTAATAAAAGCAGTAGCTGATAATAAGAACTTACCATGGGCCATTGTTTGAAACATCTTAAATATATTAACTCCTTTAATTCTCACAGGAACAACTGAGGTACTTATTATCTTTATTTTATAGCAGGAGGTTAATATGTCCATAGTTACACAACTAGCAAGTGACAGAAGTGAAATAAGAACTCAGATATTCTGGCCCCAAGTTCTGTAGCATTTTCCTCCTACTCCCACTAAACACATGGTAAACAAATTCTTAAATCTGATCAATCTGATTAGGAGTTTGGGACTAACATACACACACTACCATATATAAAATAGATAACCAACAAGGACCTACTATATAGCACAGGGAAGTATACTCAATATCTTGTAATAACCTATAAGGAAAAAGAATTGGAAAGATAATATATACATATATATATAACTGAATCACTTTGCTATACACTTGAAACTAACACAACATTGTAAATCAACTATACTTCAATAAAAGTTTTAAAAAATGAACTTAATCTGTTTGAAAGGGCATCAAAGTCTTAGTGCGTAAGTCTGGGGCAGTCACTACTTAAGGCACTCACTGCCTCCCTACCACCCATGCTTTCATTGCATGGGATATTCAGATGCTAAGGTAGGGCCAGCAAATCAAACCCAGGAGTTGCACCACCTCCCTAATCCACCCCAGGAACCATGGGAAACGATAGACAAAAGCCAAGTGAGCCGTAAGTCCTTGAGGGATAAATAATTTATAAAATCTAACAAAATACCACCACCAGGGGTAGCAGAAAGGAATCCCCTGAGAGAGGTAGAGCCACTAGCAGTGTGTCCCCGACGGGAGCACAGGAATCTCTAAACTGCATCTGTGAAGCTATTGAGGAGTCCACCAAGCAAGGGGCACGATAATAGGTGGGCAGGTACTGAAAGTTCTGCAGGAGCCCTGAGGCTTCCCCCTTGGGGAGGGATAGCAAGGGAGTCACTTTCTGAATGTGTTTGTAGACCTTTCACCGGTACTGGGCGCAGAACTGCTCTCCTTCCCTTTCTCTCTCCCAGCAGCACAGGACTCCATCTCCATTTGAGAAAAAAGTTTATTATTATTCTCAGGGTGTGAGAGGAAACCCATTGAAATGCCAAGTAAGGCTGATAATCCATCTTTTTAAAAACATTTTTATTGGAGTATAGTTGAGTTACAATGTTGTGTTAGTTTCAGGTATATAGCAAAGTGAATCAGTTATATATATATATCCACTCTTTTTTAGATTCTTTTCCCATTCTTGTACCCATTACAGAGTATTGAGTAGAGCTCCCTGTGCTATACGGTAGGTCCTTATTAGCTATCTATTTTATATATAGTGGTGTGTATATGTCAATCCCAAACTCCCAATTTATCCCTCCCCCACCTTACTCCCTGGTAACCATGTTTGTTTTCTACATCTGTGACTGTATTTCTGTTTTGCAGATAAGTTGTTTTGTACCCTTTTTTTTTAGATACAACATATAATGGATATGATATGATATTTATCTTTCTCTGTCTGACTAACCATAATTCAAAAAGATACATGCACCCCAATGTTCTTTGTAGCACTATTTACAATAGCCAGGACATGGAAGCAACCTAAATGTCCGTCAACAGAGGGATGGATAAAGAAGATGTGGTACATATATACAATGGAACATTACTCAGCCGTAAAAAAAAATGAAGTAATGCCATTTGCAGCAACATGGATGGGCCTAGAGATTATCATACTGAGTGATAATCCATCTTTAACCTATCGGACTTAAGTTCACCTGTGGCCTCAACGTGCAACAGAGCTACAGTCTCCCTCAACAACATTTCCGTCTCTCAGGCCGGCTCCAGAAGGCTGGAAGAACACCACCTGTCACCATGTCTGTTTCTGAGACAGCTTTGAGAAGGTCAGCATGCAGGGTGGGGCTGGAGCGTGGCCTTGATCCTGCTCTGAAAGTTGACAGCGGAAGGACACAGCCACTCTGCAGAGGAGGCCCGCGCCTCGCCTCCCCTTGGCTGGAAAGTATCCACGGTGCGTGAGTCAGTCAGGTATGATGCCCTTCCTCTTTGACCTTTAATTCCAAGAAGCAAGAGTCAGACCATGTCTTATTAAAGTTACCTTCAGAAAAAAAATCTTAAATCTAATCCTTTCAAACTTCTCAGCAGTGGGCACAAATGATTTCAGGGCAGAGTCCAGTTGAGGCCAAAGTCAGTATCTTGGAGCATCATCCACAGCAAGCCCTAAAACACCAGAAGAATAAAGCTGTAAGTCCAGACACAATGCCCCCTCCCAGAAGAGTTGGTACGTGGCCAGGTTCCTTCCGCCAAAAGAGACAGTGCCTTCCAGCAGAAAGAATAAGCATTCTTCTTGGCATTGACATCTTCTGTTCCCTTAGAATTTTCTTATACAAATGTGAAAATTGGTACCTGATACCACCACAAGCCAATCCACCCATTCCCAGGCCAGCCACTGGTATAATCTGGACCAGGTCCCACAGTCTGCTGTAACTTTGAGAACTGATGCTTACCAGGAAAGATTGATTTACTTCATTTACTCCACCAAAATGATTTAACATGCCACCCAAAAGTTCCCTGGTGAAGGAATCTTATTTCTAGAATAAGATTTTCTTCTTTTAAAATAAGACTTTCTCCTTAAATCCAGTAATTTAACACTATCCTTAGTGCATACTGTTTGTTAATGAATTCAGTCGTAAGCAACAAAAAGCCATAATATAAAAATAGTTTAAAGGCTATGTTATATTCAGAGAAAGTTTAAAAATAACCTACTTTGAACACAAAGAAAATTTATGCAATTTTTATTTTAATAAAAGCAGTAGCTGATAATAAGAACTTACCATGGGCCATTGTTTGAAACATCTTAAATATATTAACTCCTTTAATTCTCACAGGAACAACTGAGGTACTTATTATCTTTATTTTATAGCAGGAGGTTAATATGTCCATAGTTACACAACTAGCAAGTGACAGAAGTGAAATAAGAACTCAGATATTCTGGCCCCAAGTTCTGTAGCATTTTCCTCCTACTCCCACTAAACACATGGTAAACAAATTCTTAAATCTGATCAATCTGATTAGGAGTTTGGGACTAACATACACACACTACCATATATAAAATAGATAACCAACAAGGACCTACTATATAGCACAGGGAAGTATACTCAATATCTTGTAATAACCTATAAGGAAAAAGAATTGGAAAGATAATATATACATATATATATAACTGAATCACTTTGCTATACACTTGAAACTAACACAACATTGTAAATCAACTATACTTCAATAAAAGTTTTAAAAAATGAACTTAATCTGTTTGAAAGGGCATCAAAGTCTTAGTGCGTAAGTCTGGGGCAGTCACTACTTAAGGCACTCACTGCCTCCCTACCACCCATGCTTTCATTGCATGGGATATTCAGATGCTAAGGTAGGGCCAGCAAATCAAACCCAGGAGTTGCACCACCTCCCTAATCCACCCCAGGAACCATGGGAAACGATAGACAAAAGCCAAGTGAGCCGTAAGTCCTTGAGGGATAAATAATTTATAAAATCTAACAAAATGCCACCACCAGGGGTAGCAGAAAGGAATCCCCTCAGAGAGGTAGAGCCACTAGCAGTGTATCCCCGACGGGAGCACAGGAATCTCTAAACTGCATCTGTGAAGCTATTGAGGAGTCCACCAAGCAAGGGGCACGATAATAGGTGGGCAGGTACTGAAAGTTCTGCAGGAGCCCTGAGGCTTCCCCCTTGGGGAGGGGTAGCAAGGGAGTCACTTTCTGAATGTGTTTGTAGACCTTTCACCGGTACTGGGCGCAGAACTGCTCTCCTTCCCTTTCTCTCTCCCAGCAGCACAGGACTCCATCTCCATTTGAGAAAAAAGTTTATTATTATTCTCAGGGTGTGAGAGGAAACCCATTGAAATGCCAAGTAAGGCTGATAATCCATCTTTTTAAAAACATTTTTATTGGAGTATAGTTGAGTTACAATGTTGTGTTAGTTTCAGGTATATAGCAAAGTGAATCAGTTATATATATATATCCACTCTTTTTTAGATTCTTTTCCCATTCTTGTACCCATTACAGAGTATTGAGTAGAGCTCCCTGTGCTATACGGTAGGTCCTTATTAGCTATCTATTTTATATATAGTGGTGTGTATATGTCAATCCCAAACTCCCAATTTATCCCTCCCCCACCTTACTCCCTGGTAACCATGTTTGTTTTCTACATCTGTGACTGTATTTCTGTTTTGCAGATAAGTTGTTTTGTACCCTTTTTTTTTAGATACAACATATAATGGATATGATATGATATTTATCTTTCTCTGTCTGACTAACCATAATTCAAAAAGATACATGCACCCCAATGTTCTTTGTAGCACTATTTACAATAGCCAGGACATGGAAGCAACCTAAATGTCCGCCAACAGAGGGATGGATAAAGAAGATGTGGTACATATATACAATGGAACATTACTCAGCCGTAAAAAAAAATGAAGTAATGCCATTTGCAGCAACATGGATGGGCCTAGAGATTATCATACTGAGTGATAATCCATCTTTAACCTATCGGACTTAAGTTCACCTGTGGCCTCAACGTGCAACAGAGCTACAGTCTCCCTCAACAACATTTCCGTCTCTCAGGCCGGCTCCAGAAGGCTGGAAGAACACCACCTGTCACCATGTCTGTTTCTGAGACAGCTTTGAGAAGGTCAGCATGCAGGGTGGGGCTGGAGCGTGGCCTTGATCCTGCTCTGAAAGTTGACAGCGGAAGGACACAGCCACTCTGCAGAGGAGGCCCGCGCCTCGCCTCCCCTTGGCTGGAAAGTATCCACGGTGCGTGAGTCAGTCAGGTATGATGCCCTTCCTCTTTGACCTTTAATTCCAAGAAGCAAGAGTCAGACCATGTCTTATTAAAGTTACCTTCAGAAAAAAAATCTTAAATCTACTGGAATTGCCACAATCCCACAGTCTTACAGTCTTTGGCCACATGTGCGGTTCTTTAAATACGTGTATTTTTACTTGCACATGTTACAAATTAAGCTAATATCATGGTAAGCTCTAAGGTAGAGAAAAGGGAAAGAGATGACTCATGTTCTAATGGAGAAGATGGGGCATGCGCACACATAAAATAAGGGGGAAATGAACAGAAAAAGAAATGGAAATGGGAGTGTGAGTAACTGGCCAAACTCAAGGTCAATCAGACGTCCGTGTTGAGGGGTGAAGAAAACTGCTTGAAAAGAAACCCTACACTCTCACTTCTCCAGACTGAGAAGAGGTCTGGGCAAGGAGAAGAAACTGGGAGTTACATAGGAGCCACTAAATTCCTGGCTGGAGTCCAGGACTCAGGAAGGCCTGGCTGGGACAAACCTCATCCTCTTTGACTGGAGAGGGGAGCTCTGGGATCTGCTGAAGGATGCATTTCATTTTTGTTTCAGGTACAGCATCCCTTTGATGGCTGGAAGTGAGAAGGGAAACAAATACAGTGTTTTCTTTGTCTTCACTCCTGTCCCAGGAATAGGGCATTGGAAAGGGAACACATTACTACTGGAGGTGTTTCCTTTGGGAAATGCCCCACAGGGTAGTCTTAACGGAGAATATGGTCTCAGAGAGCACTGGTCTGAACTCCAACTTGTAGGGCCTTTGCCCCCTAAGACACTGTTTCGCTTGTCCCCTAAAGGATGCTCACTGACTTATCTCCCACAACAGGGCAAATGCCTGCCTACTTCTCTGGGTGCATCTCTCAGAAGTCATGACAACCGGAAGTGGGCTTAGGGGGACAGAGCCAGCTCCAGAGGAGAGAAAGGAAGATGTAGAGCACTGGACAACCTCTATGCTCTCTGAGTACAAAGAATCTGACAGCTTCTGATTGATCAGAGATATCCCCAGAGATTCTAGCCACAGCTGGGACTCACTGTGCCAAAACGATTTTAGGGTGTTCGATGGAGTCACCGTGTTTCGCGCACCATGATTTCTGCTTGGTGCAAGTCTATTACAAAAGCACCTAAGAATATCATTCTGCTAAATGTGGGGTGAGATTGCAAGGGGCACTCAGCTAATATGCTGATACACACCAGCTCCACAGCCTATAAAATGTGCTGCTGTTTAGCTTCACAGTTACTGCTCCAGGATCGATGCTGGGGGCAAGGGGAGTAGTATTCCCACTAGCAATTCCAAGCAGCTTGCAAGAAGAGAAACTTTTAAGAGGCAAACAAGGTTATCTGTAACTGTTACAAAGTGCTAGTGTCAGCCTGTCCGGGTGGTAGCAATCATTTCTAAACACTTAAGGACTCCTTTATCCGATTGAAGGAAGTCTTGGTGACTCACTGGGCTGGACCTGGGGAAAGAAGAACTGGAACAAGATTTTTTTCATTTGCCCATTTGTTTGTTTTTTCATTCAATCAATAATTATTGAGTATTAAGAACCATTCTAGACATTGTGAACACAAAGAAAATAAGACTATGTCTCCTCTTTTAATATGAGCATCACTGTTTGGGGGAAGAAGATGGAACAACACATAAATAATTACAATAACAAATTTAGAAGCTCACATGTGTGTGGAGCTCTCTATGCTCTATTTCGTTTGATATTCATAGGAAGTATACAAGGTAGGTAGGAAAATATTATTGTGTCGGAGCCCACCAGACAAAGACCTCTGGGAAAACACTTGTAGTGAATAAAGTTGGGTTATTATTTGCTACAGCAGGGAAACTATATACCATGGGTATCTGTGGTGTGTCCCAAAAGGGAGGAGACAAGAAACACGTCCTTTCAGGGCTGTGGGATCTTGAGTTAGCCACGTTATTAGGCTTGGCTGGAATCAACTAGAGAGTTGCTGGAACAGTCCATGGCCTTGTATGTAGAACACATGGGTCCGTTCAGAGTCACTGTTAAATCAGTTTGTCTGTGGTCTTATCTTGGACTCAGGGATTGGAACAGACTGGTGTTGAGAGAGCTGGAGCTTAGCTAGTTTGCGATGAGTATCACGGTTTTGATTTGGTACAGCTTATCTCTTTGGCCAAATATAGTGTAGTCCACTTTGAAAAATTGTGGCTTCTTTTTCAATTCTCAGCACACTCCCTCCATAGTCTAGCCAGTGGGATCCTTTTTCTCTTTATCAATTGTTATTAATATTATTTCAGTTTTACAAGTGAAGTTACGAAGAAGCAGAATGCACCAAAGTCTACATCATCAGGAAGCTCTGCAGAGGCCCAGCCAAACCCAGGTCTCCTGACTTTAAAAGGGACCCATAATTAGATTACCTTGACCCAGGAAATCTGTTCAAACTGGAACTTCTTTCCTGCTCTAAACTTATTTACATGCCTTTCCTTCTTATCTCCCCATGTATATGAGTGGCAACTGGACTTACAAAAATGTAGCATCGTTTACTTTGGGAGTAAACTGCCCAGCTTCAAAACCTGGATCCTCCTTTTATTGAGTACGTGGCCTGAGGCGGGATACCAACCTCTCTGTACCCTGGCATTCCCTCAACTTTAAAATGGGAATAATATTGGTATCACCCTCGTAGTGTTATTGTTAGAATTAAAAGGAGATAAAATACCTGAAGGGCTTAGAGGAGTGTCTGACATACCGAAAGGGCCTGAAAAAACCATTATTATTATTATCCTGTCATCTCCCTTTAACACCTAGTCCAGGGCCTGCAAACCGACAGCTGTGGAGTAGACCGGCACTCCTCAAATTTTAATGTGAGATCTGGAGGTCTTGTTAAAATGCAGATTCTAATTCTGCAGCGCCAAAATGGGACCTGAGATTCTGTGAGATTCTGTGTTTCTGAGGAGCTCCTGGCTGATGCCTGTGGAGACCACACCTTGAACAGCAAGTAGTTCTCAGTGCATGGTTTCCTTTGCATCAGTGTTTCCTGAAAAATGACTGAAATGCACATTTTTGGCCTGCCTTCGCCAGACCTCTGTATCAAACACTCTGGGATGGGATAAGCAGTCTATGTTTGAATAAGCCCTCTGGGGATTTTGACACTCACTAATATTGGAGAGCCACTGGCATGGAGGAGGGAGAAACTGACCAGAGTCAAAGTCTGGGATTGCATTCTGGATTTGCCATTTAACAGTGTGTGCCCTTGGAAAAGTCACTTAATCTCTCTTAGCTTAGCACTGAAACCCCTAAATAGTTCAGTCTTCTAAGCCCAGAATGTGACTGGGAAAAACCCAAGACCAAAACTGGGCAGTATTTCACCTCCTTGGACTCCCAAATCCACTGCTTCTCTACTGCTTCTGTAAAATGGGACAAATTACACGTACTCTGCTCAGAAAGTTGTTTTGACTCTAATAAGATAATGTAAAAACATTTGGAAACTAGCACATAATACATAATTATCAAGAGGTCGAAATATATTTAATGAATAATAAAATGATGATGTGAATTATGATGTATGTAACTAACATACTTTTGGAAAGCCCAGACTGTTTCTTTACAAAAAGTCTTTTGTTATTAGATATGCAATCCAAGTTTCCTTACTAGCTGTAAACTTTTTCCATCAGAAGTGGGTGTCTGATCATGATCACTTAATGAAGAGCTAGGTTATTTTATTTTAGCACTATTAATAGATCAATGAAGAAAACAACCACCCAGGTAAAATGGCCCATTCGTTCCAGGACACAAATACCTTTTATGTGACTATTTCCCCACCTTTTAAACTCTGTTGAACAGCTGGGAATTTGCTGAGACACCTGAAGTTGACTGAAGCAGCCATTCTTACCTTAACATCTGGCCCTTCCGTCCACACTGGATGTGAAGCTTTTTATCTGGCTCTGCCAGTACACTCACCAGCTGGTATTGTCTATAATTAGGCAAACCTACTTATGAATATGACTCAGTCCCTCCCACCTCAATCAAGAAATATTGAGAAGGACGATAGGAGTTTTATTTTCATGTGTATGTTCAGCAAATCCAAAAAAATTAATAACTATTACTGAATGTCTATTAAGTTCAAGATATAGTATATAGCCAAAACTTTCTGTATACCCTCCTGTTGCCATAAAACTGCCTATACGGATCCAAACATGTGCCTCCCAGACAAATTGCACCGCTCACACTTGAGAATAATTTTCAAATATAGCCATCCCAGGTAAGCTTAACTAACCAGCCCAAATCTACCAGTCCCAGCACAGGCAGAATATGGTGGTGGATACAACCTTGAATCAATCAACAGAAGACCTGTGTTCTCATCTCGGTTCTGCTGTTAACCAGCTCCATGACCTCCCCACTGCCATTTGCCCTCTAAGCTTCATTTCAATTTTTTGCAATGTGTGAATTTTGAAAGGACCTTATAAGTCTCCTCCATTTCTAACATTCTCTTTGGTGCTCATATACACGCCCCAGGTGAATGTAGCTATGCATTGTTCCTATGTCACTTTTCTGTGTACTTGCTTACATTCTCTCCTTCTCCCATCACTTATACTAGATGTAAACATCTTTAAGGTAGATGGTACAGCCAATGCTGCTTTTGAAACATCCTCCCCAGGACATCCTCAGGAAGCACTCACTTTACATAGCTGGCACCTGGCAAACTGTTTCTTTTCATTTTTAACAAACTCAAGAAACCAACATTTGCTCCTACAAGCATCTTCTCTGTTTTGCTTTATGGCTAATCCCACTAGTCTAATGGATCTGTGTTATTGACCCATCATGAGGTGAGAAAGACAGAATCGTCCTGCCACCATTTTCAGAGAAAACCTACAGTTCCACAGGCAGACCTGTCCTTTGGTGGGAAAGAAAATAGGAGAAAAGGCTGTGCTGAGCCCTGTCTCAGAAAAGGTGCTCACTGCTCATTGACAGAGCTGATTGTTGGAGAAATCACTCACGTCAAAACCAGTGCCCCTACGTGGAATCCCAACATGTCTGTCTCAGAAGTTCTCAAGTAGCCTCCTTCCCCTTGTAAGAAAACCAAAGCCTTAAGATAAGAAGAGATATCCCTAAGTTCATCTGTCTAGTTAGGGACATGGCAACTAGGATCTATCCATCCCTCCCTCCCACTCCCAGTACTCCAGGAGTTTGAATTACAAGCAGAGAGAGAAAATGTGGAAATACCAGAGACTGCAGGCAAGGACAGCTGTTTGATGAGCTTTAGTCCAAGATAATCTCTGCTAGAAAGCTGGTGCATTGTGTTACAAGGCTGACAGCTCGATGCTTTGTGACCACCTATAGGGATGGGATAGGGAGGGTGGGAGGGAGGCTCAAGAGGGAGGGGACATGGGGATATTTTTATACTTACAGCTGATTCACTTTGTTGTACAATAGAAACTAACACAACACTGTAAAGCAATTATACTCCGATAAAGATATTAAAAACAAAACAAAAAAGAAAAGAAAATTATCAGATGCACATGGTAAACTCTGATGGGGACAAGTGCCATGGAGAATGTTCAGGGAAAACTGCCCAAATAGAATATGCTGCAGAAATATTACACACAATAGAATATTCTGACTCGTTATACGCACATACAGCAGAGAAATATTACGGCCTTAGGGGTCTAGAAAATCAACATGAGCCAGCAGCACAGCGATATTGTTTAATAAAGCAAGAATGGAATTCAGAAGCAGACAGAGGCATAGAACATTAAACTCAGCACATTTGAGGGCTCTCGCTCTCTTTTATTATTCTCTAATCGTATCTTGCGTCTAAGTCTTGTCTCCCCAATGAGATTAAAGGCTCCCGAAGGACTTGATTCTTCCCTGGTATCTCTTTACCACTAGCAAGAAAATATATCTTGAGAAAGAGAATTTAGAATCTTAGCAGAGCGCTGGCGGAATTCTGGGATTCTATAATTCCAGAAGGAATTTGTTTAAAAGACATGGACGTAGAAAAATGTAGCATGAAGCCAAAATTAAAAGAGTTGCCTTAACATAAGCCTACAAAAGAGATGACTGAAGAGACAGAGAGTGACTCTAGTAGCTGTTGTTTATTGAGTGCCTGTTAAGCCACAGGCATTGAACATCGATCATATCTAATCCTTACAATGACCCTGCAGGGTAGGTTTTAGTAGCCCTATCGCATAGCTAAGAAAATTAAGACTCAGAGCACTTAAATGACGCTGCTTACAATCATAAAACTAGTAAGTGACTGAGTTAGAATTAGAATGCAGGGCTGCCTGGCCCTGAATTCCAAGTCCTTTCCATAGGCCCATACATCATCCAAAGGATGGAGAACATGTGTATCCTATCTCTGCTGGGACAGAGAAACAGCACTTAACACAGCAAGAGGATCCTGGGCCTTGTGGGAGTAATATCTTTCTGGCTAGGTGGATGGTCATGGAGAGCCCAGCCTCACAACTGTAGAGGTTGAGATGTGGGCGCATGGGGTCCAGTGCAGAAAGACCCACAGCAGCTGGTGCTTGGATAACTGTCTGAAGTCCTAGAGTCAGAGGAAGGTGCAAGGCCCAGCTGCTCTGGAGATGGTCCAATTCCATCTCTATTTGTGTCCCTTCCATGTCCCTTTGGCTGACTCCTCCTGCTGTTCTCTGTGAAGGAGCTCAATCACTGCCCTTGTCATAATGAAATAAGAGATCTTGAAACAAGCTTCCCCACGATAAGTTGCAGAGAAAAATAAGCAAGAAAAGATTCCTGTCACAACAAATAGAACAAAATGTTAAGTATTGGACCTAGAGTTGTTTTTTTACTTCCCCTTATATTTCTTTGAATTTTCTGGATTTTCAAAATAAAACTGCTCTTCTTTCATAACTAGACAAAATATTACAGACATTTAAAATAAAAATGGAAAAATTATACACACATTTAGACATAAGGAAATTACCCACGAGAGACTTTTAGGAAAATACAGACAATGATTACTTCTGTTCAATTATAATCTTTTCTAGTGCTCCCCACTGGTGAATAATCTTCATAATTTAATTCCGTTCTTGAGATCAGAAACATCTTTCTCCCATGCCATAAATTATAACCACAAACAGACATAAAATTAAAATTTTAGAAATTTTAAAAATTAAAAATAAATGATAGCTACAAACAAACATATAAAGAATTGCTTTTAAATGTCAACAAAGTATACAAGCTTGTAAAGTTGACTAACACAGCAGTAGCCTTTGCAGTACAGAAACAGGCAGTAAGTACACTAGCGATCACAGAGATGATGTGTCAGACAAAAGTTCTTCCTCCCGCAAGGAATTTGAGCCAGGCTAGCTAGAACACTGGAACACCCAAGAAAGCAGTCTAGGATTCCATTTTACTATGGTACTGGGAATTCCAGGGCAGAAATGTTCCACCTCTATACTGTCAACCTAAAAAAGAGAATAACTCTCCAGGCAAGGCGAGATATATCGACAGCCAAACAAGAGAGTTTCAACTTCCCTCATTACTCTCAATTTGCAGCTGAGTGTGTCTGGTCTCAGAAGGATATTTTCAGATAGAACCAACATCTCATTCAAACCAAAAGGTCCTGGAAGATGTTTTAGAGAAATTTAATGGATGCTCCACAGAACCAGCAGATCTGAGGGAAGGCTGATGAAGTAACTCTGTAGTGGGTTCTCTGAGATGGAGAGATGAGAGGTCATAAAATCACTGTTTAGAATTGTCACTGAACAGTGTCTTCGAGCAGAACTTCCCAAACTTCGTGCTCATAGGAATCACTTGGAGATATTAAATGCAGATTCTGATTCTGTAGATGAGACCTGAGATTCTGTGTTTCTATCAAGCTTCCAGATGATGTTGATGCTGCTGATATGAGGACCACATTTTGGGTAGCCAGGTACTGGAGATCATCTAGCCCTCAAATGATAAATAGGTTTCTTCTTGAGTGTCCATCTTGGATTAAGATCAATTGATTGTGGAACTGGAACCTGGTTTTAAGAAAGATTTAAGAAGTATGTGGAGCAGCTTCAAGACCCAGAAGAAAAGTTGTATGATCCATTAGTGATGTCTGGTATGAGGGAGAAAGTGTAACATTTCATTATCCTTGAGTTATTTCTGTGCCCTCATTCCTAGAATAATTGACTTAGACATTCTCCTGCAATAAATATGGTTCGACCAGATATTTTCTGAAAGACTAACTAGAGATAGCTGTGGTGTAATGAAAAGGGCACTTATCTAGGAGTCAAAGGTCTTAGCTATGACTCCCAGTTAATCTTTCTGAGTCTCTCTGAGGCTCAGTTTCCTATTCTGTAAAATGGGGATAATAAAACCTTCCTGACAGGGTGTCAGGGAGATTCAGGTTAGAGACAGTGTAAACTCTATGGAACTACATGAATAAAAATACTATTTTATATTCTGTGATTTACTGAGTGGTGATTCAGTGTGCCTGGCAGCACCAGAGTTGAAAAGACAAATATGGAAACTATGGTATATAATATGGTTTTTACAGTCTAGTCCAAGAGACGGAGCATGTACAGGTAGAAGGTAAGAATATTGTTATGTTAAAAGAATATAGTGAGAACTATTTATTTAATTGCTAAAGAGATTCCAACAGCTAATTGGAGTTGGGTGGAAATAATCCAGGGAGATTTGCAGACAGTTAGTATTGAGCTAGGACAGGAAAGAAATAAAGGCTGTGGATTGATAGAAAAGATGAACAAATTGCTTAAGCAATCTAACTCTTTTTCTCATCTGTAAAATGAAGATTAAAATAAAACCTCACAGGGCTCTGATGGGGATTAAATGAGATGATGTATTTATAAGCTTAGCACAATGTCTTACACACAGTAAGTACTCACTGCTTGATTTTTTTTAACCCTTACTGTTTTTTTATTTGAAAGAATAATATAAACTCATGATTAAAAAACTAAATCAATATGATAAAGTACACATTGACAAGCCTTGCTCTCATGTCTCTTCCCTTCCAGCAGATGCTCCCTTTCCCCATAGGTAACTACTGTTAGTAATTTGTATTTCTTTATGCAGGTATAAGCAAATACGATTCTGCATTCTTTTTTTTGAAAATTTTTGTTTATTTTATTTTATTTATTTTTGGCTGCATTGGGTTTTTGTTGCTGCGCGCGGGCTTTCTCTAGTTGCGGCAAGAGGGGGCTACGCTTCGTTGCGGTGCACGGGCTTCTCATTGCAGTGGCTCCTCTTGTTACAGAGCACAGGCTCTAGGGGCGCGGGCTTCAGTAGTTGTGGCCCACGAGCTCTAGAGCACAGGTTCAGTAGTTGTGGTGCACGGGCTTAGCTGCTCCGCGGCATGTGGGATCTTCCCGGAACAGAGCTCAAACCTGTGTCCCCTGCATTGGCAGGCAGATTCTTAATCACTGCCCCACCGGGGAAGCCCCCAAATCTGCATTTTTATTCCACCCTTCATAGGTGAAATGTAATGTATGATATACACTTTTTTGCACTTGAGTTTTTCTCTTTCTTCTTTTCATATAACTAATTAGATAACTTTTTCTCTATCTTTTAAAACTGAACGTGATTCTTCTGTGTGGTTGTACCGCACTTTATTTTTATTGAGACATAATTGACATATAACATTAGTTTCAGGTATACAACAGAACGATTCGATATTTGTATCTATAGCAAATTGATCACCAAAGTAAGTTTAGTTAACACACATATTTACAAATTTCTTTTTCTTGTGATGAGATCTATTCTCTTAGCGTCATAGCATAGTTTTTTTATCCAGTCCCCTATTGATGGACATTTGGAGTTCTTCTTATAAATATGCTACAATGAATACATTTTGTATGCCCATGATTTTGTATGTGTGCATTTTAACTCGATAGGCTAAATTCCCAGAAGTGGGTAAATGCATTTGTAATATTGATAAATATTGGCAAATTTCCAGCCATGGAACGTGGGTTTGTACTGTTTGGCCCTCTCGTCAGCTTACGTCCCCACAGTCTTGCCAACAGACCGTGCTGTCAAAGTTTGGATGTTGATACCACCTTCACCACTTACTCTGCTAAATTATTTTGTCAATCAGCTCTATTTCTAAACTTTATAGGTTGTGTTATGTTTTGTTTTCCCAGTAGGTATCATTATCATCCTGTTTTTATTATTGAGGTTGTATGATGTGCATTATTATCTATAGAGGGGCTAAAATCTCTTCATTGCGCTTTGTTTTCAGAATCTTTATGATTATCCTTGCTTGTTTATTTTTCCAAATGGACTTTAGAGTCAACTTGCTCAACTCCAGGGTAGGAGAGGGGGAGGTCTTTGTTATTGCTTTTATTTGAATTAAATTAATTTCATAAATTAAGAACTGACCTCTTTACAATGCTTAGTCTTTCCATGCAAGAACCTAGTTACTTTTGCATTTGTTGAGTTCTGCTTTTATGTTGCTTGTGTCATTATTGAGCACGTTTCACACTGAGTAATTCACGAGTCAAAAGGCAAAAGGACCAAGACTAACAAGTTATGATCACATAAAGCAAACATGTTAACCTGTCCAAACGTGAAGGGGCCATAACTCTGAATACCGGCAAAGTGGTAAGAGGCAGGATTAAGTCAGGAAGGAAAAAGTGGGAGAAAAAATATCATTACTATTTGGGCTTAATGCTTTTTTTTTTTTTTTTTTTTTTTTTTGCGGTACGCGGGCCTCTCACTGCTGTGGCCTCTTCCGTTGCAGAGCACAGGCTCCGGACGCGCAAGCTCAGCGGCCATGGCTCACGGGCGCAGCCGCTCCGCAGTATGTGGGATCTTCGCGGACCGGGGCACGAGCCCGTGTCCCCTGCATCGGCAGGCGGACTCTCAACCACTGCGCCACCAGGGAAGCCCGGGCTTAATGCTTTATACTGATTATCTATTTGAATCATCATTTCACAGATTGTGAAGTGCCATAATAATTATTATTTTATCCATGAGATAACATATGCAAAGCATTTAGCATAGTGTGAGCCATAGGGACACAATTCAACAAATGTTAGAGATTATAATGCTGATGAGGATGAAAAAGGAGGAGGAGAAGTTGAGGGTCTGATATATGAAATAATTTGTCAAAGTTCTTACAGAGCCATAATTCAAACACAGGTCAGCCAGTTTCTAAAGCCCATGCTCTTTGTACTGTTCCACTATGATTCTGGGAGAGTTCATTTAATTCAGTTTAATAAGTGTTTATTAAGTATTTGCTCCAAACAACCTGAATATTATGCTCTGTTCCTGAGGTCACTCTGGTGCAGGCTCATTCATTTAAAAATAATAGAAGCAAATTCAACCGATCTTAAGTATAACATGTATAAAGGAAGTATTTATTAGTAAATGTAACCAATTATGGAAAGGGTGAGAGTAAGAGTGGCCTCAGGGATCACTAGGTTTAGAGATTCTAATGCTGTCACGTTGATTTCTTTCTTCTATCTCCCTTTCTACCCTCTTGCCCTAGTTGTTGCCTCCCTTTCCTGCCCCTTTTCTCACCTCTGCTTCCCTGTAATATTGAATCACTATGTTGTATACCTGCAGCTAATATAATATTGTAAATCAACTATACTTCAGTTTTAAAAAGCAAATTATAGTACATCTACTCTATTGGGCTATTATGCAACCCTTTCAAAGTAGATTTAAATTTTAATATGATCATGGGAAAATGTTTTCACCATGATAATAGATTGAGAAAACCAGAATAGTCAACTGTATGAACACAGCCATGTAAAAGCAAGAAACAAAAACCTTTTCATAGAGGAAAGACAGGAAAAAAAAAAAAAACCTGCACCAAATGTAAACACTATTTATCTTTCGGTTGTGTAAAAATTAGTGATTTTTCTTCTACCTATAGTCACTGTTTTGTTATTGTTTCTTTTATGGTAGTAATTTATATCTGGCCTGAAAACGTTTTTCTTTTTAAATTATTTATTTTATTTTTATCAAGGTAGTGCCCTAGTGTCTAAAAGCAGGAGTCTCTTACCCCCCACCACCAACACCCCTTACCCTATCAGTCCCACTGTCCACATCTGCCCCTTTGGACTCTCATGCTATCTCTTCTAAGTAGTAGTTTAATATGCTACATATAGCACATTTAATAATATGCTTATATTTCTATGTCTTGGTTTATTCAGTTTAGACTGTATCTCTTCATTTCCTTTCCTAGTATTTGAAGATTTAACCGTTTAAAGTCATTTAACCATATATATGAAAATTTTCTTCTCCCTATTGTCCCTAAATGATTATATTAAAATTATTATCTAAGACTGCGATCAGAGGAAAACTCTCTGTCCTCTGGACACACGTGTCAAGGAGACATGGGGGTGTCCAGCCGGGGTTGTCCTTCGTGCCACATGGAGTCTGGAAGACAGATCTAGATTTTTATAGTCGACCTGGAAACAAACTGTGCCTTCCAAAGAGTGGCTTTTCTTTTTCTTTTTTATAAATTTATTTATTTATTTTTGGCTGCGTTGGGTCTTCGTTGCTGTGCACCTGCTTTCTCTAGTTGCGGCTAGCGCGGGCTACTCTTCGTTGCGGTGCGCGGGCTTCTCCTTGCTGTGGCTTCTCTTGTTGGGGAGCACGGGCTCTAGGTGCACGGGCTTCAGTAGTTGTGGTGCATGGGCTCAGTAGCTGTGGCTCGCAGGCTCTAGAGCACAGGCTCAGTATTTGTGGCGCACGGGCTTAGTTGCTCTGCGGCACGTGGGATCTTCCCGAACCAGGGCTCGAACCCATGCCCCCTGCATTGGCAGGCGGATTCTTAACCACTGTACCACCAGGGAAGTCCCCCAAAGAGTGGTTTTTCTAACTCAAGGTTGATTACATGTTAAGCGTGCTCCTAACTTAACAATAACAATAAGTTAACAATAAGTGCATTCTCCTTCGGAAGCAACTTTCTAACATGCAGTGATTTGTAGTCAACAGCGGCAGGTTGCCTCATGGATGTCTTTTTTGTTTCTGCAGAATTTTTTAAATTATGAAGATTTAACCGTTTAAAGTCATTTAACCATATATATGAAAATTTTCTTCTCCCTATTGTCCCTAAATGATTATATTAAAATTATTATCTAAGACTGCGATCAGAGGAAAACTCTCTGTCCTCTGGACACACGTGTCAAGGAGACATGGGGGTGTCCAGCCGGGGTTGTCCTTCGTGCCACATGGAGTCTGGAAGACAGATCTAGATTTTTATAGTCGACCTGGAAACAAACTGTGCCTTCCAAAGAGTGGCTTTTCTTTTTCTTTTTTATAAATTTATTTATTTATTTTTGGCTGCGTTGGGTCTTCGTTGCTGTGCACCTGCTTTCTCTAGTTGCGGCTAGCGCTGGCTACTCTTCGTTGTGGTGCGCGGGCTTCTCCTTGCTGTGGCTTCTCTTGTAGGGGAGCACGGGCTCTAGGTGCACGGGCTTCAGTAGTTGTGGTGCATGGGCTCAGTAGTTGTGGCTCGCAGGCTCTAGAGCACAGGCTCAGTAGTTGTGGCGCACGGGCTTAGTTGCTCTGCGGCACGTGGGATCTTCCCGAACCAGGGCTCGAACCCATGCCCCCTGCATTGGCAGGCGGATTCTTAACCACTGTACCACCAGGGAAGTCCCCCAAAGAGTGGTTTTTCTAACTCAAGGTTGATTACATGTTAAGCGTGCTCCTAACTTAACAATAACAATAAGTTAACAATAAGTGCGTTCTCCTTCGGAGGCAACTTTCTAACATGCAGTGATTTGTAGTCAACAGCGGCAGGTTGCCTCATGGATGTCTTTTTTGTTTCTGCAGAATTTTTTAAATTACCAATGTCATTAAGCATCTTCCGCTCTGATGGGTGAAATGTCTTGTGTACAGAACGATGAGCGAGTCTTTAAAAGTGCACATGGGAGGGGCTTCTGCTCAGAGTCTGTGTCAGAGCAGCTGTTGTACTTCATGCCTTCAACTCAACAAATGATCATATTCCTTAAAATAAAATGTGAAGTTGTTTTTTAATCAAAAAAAATTATTATCTAAGTAGAGAGAGATTATATGATGATGATGATGATGTTAAACACAGTTTGCTCTTTGGCCAAGCAGTGTCCCTCTTTCTTGCTTTTCTCACTTCTTCTTCTGAAATATCCTCAAGTAGCTTCTTAAAAGATGTTTGAGAGTAAAAATTTTGTATTTATATATCTAAAGATACTTTCTACCTTCCTCCTTGATAAAGAGTTTAACCAGATATAGAATTCTACATTGAAAGCTGTTGAAGGGCTACCCTCAGTGATATCCAGAATGTAGTACTACTATCGAAAAATCCAGTGACATTCTTGACTTTAGAACCCATATTTTTCCTCTCTTTAGAAGCTTCTCTTTATCTCTAATGTTCTAAAATTTCAAAATTATATGTTCCTCCCCCCATTAATTATGGTGTCACTTACTGGGACCATTCAAACTGAAGATGCATGCTCTTAAATTCTGAGAAATTTCTGTATTTCTCAGATATTTTCTTCCATTTTTCTCTGCTGTCTCCTCTGGAAATCTTAGGTTGACAAGAGACATTTTGAGTCAATCATACAAGTTTTTTTTTTTTTTTCCTGCTATTTCCCATTTCTTCCATGTTTTATAATTCTTTCTGGGATATTTCTAAGGGCCCTTCTACTGACTTAATTTTTTATTATTATATTTTTAATTTCTAGAAGCTCTTACTGCATTTCTGTTTTTTTGTCATAGTATCCTGTATTTGACTTGTGATTACAATATTTTTTATTATGTATATAAGGATACTGTGTGATTTTGTTTGTTGAAAGTTTTCTGTTCCCTAGAGAGCTATTTGTTTTCTCCAGGAAGGTTCTTTTCCTTGTTTATGTTCTTGTTTCCTGCTCCTTCTTTTATGTTTAAAGCTTTCCTCAAATATCTGATGATTCTTTATTTTATGTTCCTATTTAATTTGGGGATAGAGGTGATTATCAGCTGTTGAACATCTGAATAGGCTGAAAAAGGAGCTACGGAGGCTTTTCACTTGGGGCTTCCAAAAGTCAGTATGTAGAGGTTTTTTCTCCAGAGAAAACATTCTTCAATTTCCTGCCTAGGGACAGTGAGCAGAGGAATTAGGCAGGGCTCAGCATGCTCTGGTGAGGGTGCTGAGGAGCTCTTTGTTCAATACATAGACTTACTCTTCCCCTTTTTAGCCCCCCACCCCTCTCCTTAGGATCTCCCACACCCTGGGAGTAGGGGCAGATTGGAGGAGACATATAGTCACTTGGCTGTACAGGGTCCGTAAGAGAATTTGGCGGGAGGTCTAATCTCGTAAGACACCTTTCAACCATTCGTCCTCTCTTAGGCACTCCAAAATCTCAGCCTTTTTCTGTAGTGAATCTCTCTAGGGTATGTTAGGTGAGTGGGTCTCCTTTTCATCAGACTCCCTCTCTATAGGCACTTGAATATAACTTCTCCACTCTGCTTGGTCAGTAAGTTGTTCTCCATCTGCTTTCCATTTCTGAAAACTTGCTGATTTCTGTTCTTTCGTTCCTACTAGGTTAATTCCTTTCAAAAATCATTTCACAGTCACTTTGGTGTACTTTCTGGAGAGGATAAAATTAACCTGATTAATTTGAAGTCTCACTGCCTGTCTTTGTTTTCAACTTTTTAAAGTGAGCATACTCTGTGTTTATAATGGAGGACACACACTTTAATTTTTAAGTGCGTAACTAAAAAATTAAGAAGGAAAAAGAAGAAAAAAAAATCCTAAATTTAGCAGAAGGAAAGAAGTCATAAAGAAATAAATGAAAAACAAATGAAGGAAATGATAGCAAAGATCAATAAAACTAAAAGCTGGTTTTTGAGAAGATAAACAAAACATAAACCATTAGTCAGACTCATCAAGAAAAAAAGGAGAGAAGACTCAAATCAATAGAATTAGAAATGAAAAAGGAGAAGTAACAACTGACACTGCAATAATACAAAGGATCATGAGAGATTACTACAAACAAATATATACCAATAAAATGTACAGCCTGGAAGAAATGGACAAATTCTTAGAAAAGCACAACCTTCTGAGACTAAACCAGGAAAAAATAGAAAATGTAAACAGACCAATCAGAAGCACTGAAATTGAAACTGTGATTAAAAATCTTCCAACAAACAAAAGCCCAAGACCAGATGGATTCACAGGTGAATTCTATCAAACATTTAGAGAAGAGCTAACACCTATCCTTCTCAAACTCTTCCAAAATATAGCAGAGGGAGGAACACTCCCAAACTCATTCTACGAGGCCATCATCACCCTGATACCAAAACCAGACAAAGATGTCACAAAGAAAGAAAACTACAGGCCAATATCACTGATGAACATAGATGCAAAGATCCTCAACAAAATACTAGCAAACGGAATCCAAGAGCACATTAAAAGGATGATACACCACAGTTAAGTGGGGTTTATCCCAGGAATGCAAGGATTCTTCAATACAGGTAAACCAAACAACATGATACACCATATTAACAAACTATAGGATAAAAACCATATGATAATCTCAACAGATGCAGAAAAAACTTTCAACAAAATTCAACGCCCATTTATGATAAAAACCCTCCAGAACCAATAGCTAGTAGGAAGCAGCCGCATAGCACAGGGAGATCAACTCAGTGCTTTATGACCACCTGGAGGGGTGGAATAGGGAGGGTGGGAGGGAGGGAGACGCAAGAGGGAAGAGATATGAGGATATATTTATATGTATAACTGATTCACTTTGTTATAAAGCAGAAACTAACACACCAATGTACAGCAATTATACTCCAAAAAAACTGTTAAAAAATAAAAGACAACCCTCAGAATGGGAAAAAATATTTGCAAATGAAGCAACTGACAAAGGATTAATCTCAAAACTTTACAAGCAGCTCAAAATAAAAAAAACAAACAACCCAATCCAAAAATGGGCAGAAGATCCAAATAGACATTTCTCCAAAGAAGATATACAGATTTCCAGCAAACATATGAAAGGATGCTCAACATCACTAATCATTAGAGAAATGCA
Organism: Neophocaena asiaeorientalis asiaeorientalis; assembly: GCF_003031525.2. NCBI lineage: Eukaryota > Metazoa > Chordata > Mammalia > Artiodactyla > Phocoenidae > Neophocaena > Neophocaena asiaeorientalis. The sequence continues at coordinate 352,227 of NW_020175052.1, forward strand.
AATCAAAACTACAATGAGGTATCACCTCACACCAGTCAGAATGGCCATCATCAAAAAATCTACAAACAATAAATGCTAGAGAGGGTGTGGAGAAAAGGGAACCCTCTTGCACTGCTGGTGGGAAAGTAAATTGATACAGCCACTATGGAGAACAGTATGGAGGTTCCTTGAAAAACTAAAAATAGAACTACCATACGACCCAGCAATACCACTACTGGGCATATACCCTGAGAAAACCATAATTCAAAAAGAGTCGTGTACCACAATGTTCATTGCAGCTCTATTTACCATAGCCAGGACATAGAAGCAACCTATGTGTCCATTGAAAGATGAGTGGATAAAGAAGATGTGGCACATATATACAATGGAATATTACTCAGCCAGAAAAAGAAATGAAATTGAGTTATTTGTAGTGAGGTAGATGGACCTAGAGACTGTCATACAGAGTGCAGTAATTCAGAAAGAGAAAAACAAATACCATATGCTAACACATATATATGGAATCTAAAAAACAAAAATGTTTCTGAAAACCTAGGGCCAGGACAGGAATTAAGACGCAGACATGGAGAATGGACTAAGGACACGGGGATTGGGAAGGGTAAGCTGGGGCGAAGTGAGAGATTGGCATGGACATATATGCACTACCAAATGTAAAATAGATAGCTAGTGGGATGCAGCCCCATAGCCAGGGAGATCAGCTCAGTGCTTTGTGACCAGCTAGAGAGGGGACATAAGGATGGTGGGAGCAAGACGCAACAGGGAGGAGGTATGAGGATGTATACGTATAGCTGAATCACTTTGTTATAAAGCAGAAACTAACACACCATTGTAAAGCAATTATACTCCCATAAAGATGTTAAAAAATTAATAAATTAAGTTTAAAAAAAAGACAGTATGGCGCTGGCACAAAAACAGAAATACAGATCAATGGAACAGGATAGAAAGCCCAGAGATAAACCCACGCACATATGGTCACTTTATTTTTGATAAAGGAGGCAAGAATATACAATGGTGAAAAGACAGCCTCTTCAATAAGTGGCGCTGGGAAAACTGGACAGCTACATGTAAAAGAATGAAATTAGAACACTCCCTAACATCGTGCAGAAAAATAAATTCAAAATGGATTAAAGACTTAAGTGTAAGGCCAGACACTATAAAACTCTTAGAGGAAAACATAGGCAGAACACTCTATGACATAAATCACAGCAAGATCCTTTTTAACCCACCTCCTAGAGAAATGAAAGTAAAAACAAAAATAAACAAATGGGACCTAATGAAACTCAAAAGCTTTTGCACAACAAAGGAAACCATAAACAAGATGGAAGGCCAATCCTTATAGTGGGAGAAAATATTTGCCAACGAAGCAACTGACAAAGGATTAATCTCTAAAATTTACAAGCAGCTCATGCAGTCCAATATCAAAAAAACAAACAACCCAATCTAAAAATGGGCAGAAGACGTAAATAGACATTTCTCCAAAGAAGATATACAGACTTTTGCAAATCAAAACTACAATGAAGTATCACCTCACACCAGTCAGAATGGCCATCATCAAAAAATCTACAAACAATAAGTGCTGGAGAGGGTGTGGAAGAAACGGAACCCTCTTACACTGTTGGTAGGCATGTAAGGTGATACAGCCACTATGGAGAACAGCATGGAAGTTCTTTAAAAAACTAAAAATAGGACTACCATATGACCCAGCAATTCCTCTACTGGGCATATACCCTGAAAAAGCCGTAATTCAAAAAGAGTCATGTTCCACAATGTTCATTGAAGCACTATTTACAATAGCCAGGACATGGAAGCAACCTAAGTGTCCATCGACAGTTGAATGAATAAAGAAGATGTGGCACTTCTATACAATGGAATATTACGCAGACATAAAAAGAAACGAAGCTGAGTTATTGTAGTGAGGTTGATGGACCTAGAGTCTGTCATACAGAGTGAAGTAATTCACAAAGAGAAAAGCAAATACTGTTTGCTAACACACATATATGGAATCTAACAAAAAAATGGTTCTGAGGACCCTAGGGGCAGGACAGGAATAAAGACACAGACCTAGAGAATGTACTTGAGGACATTGGGAGGGGGAAGGGTAAGCTGGGACAAAGTGAGAGAGTGGCATGGACATATATACACTACCAAATGTAAAACAGATAGCTAGTGGGAAGCAGCCGCATAGCACAGGGAGATCAGCTCGCTGCTTTTTGTCCACCTAGATGCGTGGGATAGGGAGGGTGGGAGGAAGACACAAGAGGGAGGGGATATGGGGATATACATATACATATAGCTGATTCACTTTGTTATACAGCAGAAACAACACACCACTGTAAAGCAATTATACTCCAATGAAGACGTTTAAAAAATAAATATATAAAATAAAATAAATAAAAGTTTACAACTCTCCCTTAAGCATGAAAAGATGTTCAATGCTACTTACAGAAGGAGCACTGAAATTAAAAATATACCTAGATACCATTTTTTCATCATTTTATGACTATAAACATCTCACCAATTATAAGAGATGGCAACAATTGACAAGGATGTGAATTGACTGGAAACTTCATACATTGCTATAGAAATGTAAAATGTTCCAGTTACTTTGTAAAATACTTTGGCAGTTTCTTAAAATGTTAAACATAAATTTGTCATACGACCTAGTAATTCTACTCACAGGAAACTACCCAAGAGAAATAAAAATATATATCTACACAAACACATATATGAATGTTTATAGCAGCATTACTCATAATAGCCAAAAGGGGGAACAAACAAAAGGTCCATCAGCTGGTGAATGGATAAACAAATTGTGATATATCCATGCCATGGAATACTCTTCTAAAATAAAAAGGAACAAAGTACTGATAAATGTTACAACATGGACTAACCTCAAAAATGCTATGCTAGGTGAAAGAATCTAGACACAATAACCACATATGATTCCATTTATATGAAATTTTCAGAAAAGTCAAATCTATAGAGACAAATAGATTAATATTTGTCTGAGTCTGGGAGTGGGAATAGAAAGTGACTGCACATGGACATGTTATTCCTTTTTAGGGTGATGGAAATGTTTAAAATTAGATTGTTGAAAGACTTGCACGACACCGAAAATTTATTTAAAAATCATTGAATTGTGAATATAAAACAAACGAATTTTATGGTATGTAAATTAGATATCAATAAAGCTGTGGAAGGAAAGAAGGAAGTAGGGGTGAGAGAAGGGAAGAGAAAAGCTCCTGGATATGACACTATGAAAAGTCAAGAATCTAACCGCAAGTCACCATGGATCTAATGTCTCTGGTTTGAGAGAAAACAAAGAATTACACAGAAAGAAAAGAAGTGTGAAATATGCAAATCCCAAGGTTTTAGAGAGAGAAAGGCTTGAGTTTTTCTTGTTTGGATCCCCAGGGGATGGACTTATTTAAAATAAAATATAAAAACAAAGTTATGTTTGGCTAAATTATAGCAACACAGTAGAATAGGCATAATTCAGATTAAACCAGTCCCAGTGCGAGGCAGATTAAAAACCATTGGAATGATTATGCTGGCAAATAAAAGAGATTAATGGTTCAAGAAGCATCCTTTTTATTCATTTTGAAATAGATCACACACTAACTCCCAGGGAACTAAATGAAATTTTAGAGCTGATTGGTGCAATCTAACATGTGGAAGTTACCATGTAATCAGAGCTGATTTCCCTTTGCCCTCTTTTGGGGAAAGGTTTTGAGGAAACTGATAAGCCAGCTTTGCCTCGAAATATTACAACTGTAAAAAATGCAGGGAGGGGCTTCCCTGGTGGCGCAGTGGTTGAGAGTCCGCCTGCCGGTGCAGGGGACACGGGTTCGTGCCCCGGTCCGGGAAGATCCCACATGCCGCGGAGCGGCTGGACCCGTGAGCCATGGCCGCTGAGCCTGCGCTTCCGGAGCCTGTGCTCCGCAACGGGAGAGGCCACAACAGTGAGAGGCCCGCCTACCACAAAAAAAAAAAAAAAAAAAAAAAGGCAGGATAAAAAATGCAGGGAGTCATTTGAAAATCAAAAGGACAGAAAATCTTCTCGAAAGTATAGACTTTGCAGAGAATCTGATAGATTGTATAACACAACGATGACACTCTGAGGCTTACCTCTGAACAACCGGAGGAACGCATCCTGTTGGCAAGTTCCCACTGGTTTTATGGGTGGCCAACATAATGACAGATTTTCTCCAAGATCCTGGTTAGGGATGGTGTCACCTGTTCCATTAAAACCAGAACATTTTTTTTGACTTCTCCAATCCACCAAATGGCATCAGTAGTTAAGACCATGGTCTTTAGTGTCTGAGGACTGGGTTCTCATCCAGCTGTACCCTTTACTAAATTCATGACCTCAAGGAAGCTATTAACCTCCCAGTCTCTTCATCTGGAACAGGGGTATGGAAACAATAGCACCTCCTCATAAGGGTAGTTATCAGGGTTAAATGAGATAATACAGACGTAGACAAGACCCTGGCACTTAGTAGGAGTTCAATCATGTAGGCTAGGAGTTCTTCTAGGAGAAAAACATTAGTAGTGGCTATTATTTATTATTCACTCTATGTGACAGGCGTTGTGTTAAACACACATCATGTCATTTAATCTTCATAACAATTCGCTGAGGTAAGTTCTGATCCCCGTTTTCAGAAGAGAAAACCAAGGATCAGAGAAGTTAAATGTAGCTCACAGAATGAGTATAGATATGGGATTTGAGCCCAGGTCCCTCTTATACAAAGTTCTAGCATACCTCTTAAAGATGAAATTTAAAATTAAGTCATAGCACCTCTATGACCATACCTGGCCTTCCAGAACCCTAGTATAAGAATTTTTTTAAAATATGGTAATGTAAGATATTTTGTGGAGGCCCTCTTATGTCTAAAGCACCAGAAGATACAATGATGAACTGACATGGACCTGTGACCTTAATTCTGAGTATCTGAGGTGGTTGCAGGAAACAGACATGTAAACATATCATATTTGGATGAAGCAGAACAGAAAAATGTGTTAAACAGAAGTAAAAGAAAGGGCTGTGGAAGCACAAAGGAGGAAGCAATTAATTCTGATAAAGCGATAAGGGAAGGTCTCTGGGAGAACCTGCAAATGAGCTGTACTTTGAAGGTTGCATGGATTTTTGATTAGTGGAGAAAGTAATGAGCACTCTGGGCCTAACAAAGGTGAGGAGGACTGAACGTCCTGCATATTTGGGGATCAAGCTGGTGATCAGAGAAAAAGACTGCCAAATACACAAACGGATATAATGGACAATGAGGCCAGAAAACGGGCAGCGGGTTAGGGTGGATCATGAGGGCCCTGAATGCCTGTTTAAAAGATTGAACTTTATTAAGAAGTCAACAGGGAGCCATTGAAAGTTTTATGAAGACAACTCTAGCAGCTGCCTGGAAGACGGGATGGTAAAGCAGACTGATGGAGACTGGAGGCAGGAGAGATGAAGGCAAGGGAGAAAGACCCCAAGAAAACAGTCCACCTCGTTCTCCCAGGCAGCTCTGGGCTGAACAATCCTCCAAACACAAGCATTTGTGTGCATATGTAAAATAAACATTCTTCTCTTGACGTCCTCAAGGGAAATATGCTGGAGATGGCAGTGGAGATTAGGGCCGGCGTCTCTGTCCCCGCTGTAGGAGCCTATAGGACAATGATTTTCACAATGCTTTGCAGAGTGCTGGCGCTCCACAGAGAAGGGCAAGTGGGGGAGGCTCTGAGAAGCCTACCTTTCAACCAGAGCGGCAGCCTGTAACCAAACCTGAGGACTGGGGTGTCTTTTGTTTACCACTGTGTCTTCAACCTAACACAGTGTCTGGCACATAGTAGGTGCTTAATATTTCCTGAATCAGTGAACAGATGGGTGGAATTACGTCTGAGATTTTATTTGGAAACAAACATTCCACAGAAGCAAGGAGAAGAAGAAGAAGAGGAAGAAAGAAGGAGAAGGTTTGTAATGTCTCTTCTGAGTGAAAATATTTGCTAGCTTTCCAGGGACCCCATGATCGTTTTAACAAACCTCTGCAAAAATCCTTTCTTGTATCTGACCTAAGTATCTTATTCAGTAGCATAAGCCCCTTTTCTTTCCCCTGCCCTTGGTACGATGAAGGAGAATTCATCACAGTAATGATTTGCTCATTGGAGACAAATTATAAACCTGTTTCTTGTTGTTGTTTTGTCTTTATCAAACACCACTCACCAAAGCATGTGTTGTATGTCATGGGCATGACAGTTTTCTCTGGGAGAAGATGATGGGAGGGATGCAGAGTGGGAGGTACCCATGAGACCGAACCAATTAAGAAATCAAGGCAATAGAGTGTATTGGAAAGAAACCTGCCTGGATATCTGGCACGACCTGTAGCCCAGATGAACCCTTTTGTTAGCTGCCTGACCTCGAGTAACTTACTTAACTTTTCTAAACTTCTGTGTCTTCCACTATTAATTAAGAATATTAGGGCTTCCCTGGTGGCGCAGTGGTTGTGGGTCCACCTGCCGATGCAGGGGACGTGGGTTCGTGCCCCGGTCCGGGAGGATCCCACATGCCGCGGAGAGGCTGGGCCCGTGAGCCATGGCCACTGAGCCTGCGCGTCTGGAGCCTGTGCTCCGCAACGGGAGAGGCCACAGCAGGGAGAGGCCCGCGTACCGCCAAAAAAAAAAAAAATTAAATAATACCTACTTTGTATGATTGTTTTGGAGAGTAAAGCAAAATATATCAAATAGCTAACAGTGCCTAGCACATTGAGGTACTTAATAAATGGTACCCATCATCTGAGTGGACAATGACACAGTATATCATAATGATCATCTCTCTGCCTATCAAAGTTAACTTAAAAAATTAGTAAAACTTCTCTTGAAAAACAACAAGTGATTTAAAACAAGAATAATTGCCCTATGCACACACTTACACACACCCACAAAGGTTTATAGACTCAAATTTTAAAAGAAATCATGGCTGTCTTAGAACACTTAAGAATCATTATTTGGCAGTATCCAAGGATACCTAGAATTTAGGGATTGAAAACGAAAATGAAGATCTTAGAGCAGGGTCAGTTCCTGGTGTCAGCCTATGGAGGTACATTACTCTAACAGCCTTTGTACCCACACTTGATAGGAGGGCCCAGGAATGTTGAAGTCATGGTATCATTCATTCATTCACTCATTCATTTGTTCAAGTGAGTACTTCCCAATGCCAGTCTGATAAACTGAGCTGCCCCTGAAAAGTGAAAGGCCTTCAGAAAGAAGAGGGGCTAACCACCAAGGGAGCTCTTCCAGCTCAAACAAAGGAGAAAATGTAGATTAAGAACACTCAAAACCAGCCAACATTCTAGGTAACATTGTTAAACCCTGGCAGTACTCTCTTTCATTCCTGTTCCCTATGTGGCATTATGCAGGAAACTGAATTAGCGGCCCCATTCTTTACCCCTCCCTGTATCCACTGTCAGTTTTCAGTGCCCTCTCAATCAGACGTAAGGTCAGCATCAACTTGAAAAGCACTGGCAAGCTAAGACTTCCCTTCTCCCTAGCCAAGAGAAGAACCTGCTCAAACTGGTCCCAGACAAGTCTGCTGGTCCCAGGAAAATGATGCATGACAGAGCAAAGTTGGCCCCAGCAGATCCACAATGGGAGAGAGACCAACAAAAATCGACGTGGTCACCCAGCCAAGGGCAGCCTAGGGCAGCGAATGTGCAGGTCAATGAGGATACAAGCTAAATCTGAGGGCAATGAGTAACATACCACATTTGTGGCAATAGCTAACACATACACACTCCCTTTTACTTAAGAAAAATTCTGCTTTACAGAAAACAAAATCTGAAATGCATTCAAATTAAAGTTTAAAACATGTTTGTTAAAGCTTAAAAAATAACCCCACATGAGGGCTTCTTATTTAATCTGAGAACAAAGACTTTAAAGCAGTGACTTTCTTTTCATGTGTGTGTGCACATGTGTTTGGGAAGGATGCTTGGAAGGGGTATTCAGCATAAAACCCTCTCCTCAAAGGGAATCTTATAGAGAATCCCAATGGATAAAAAGCCAGAAAGTTGCTTGAAGATGTGATATCCTCCCCAGGTCCCTAAAAGCACATTCCCCAAACTCTGGAGCAGTATCAGGAGAATTGTAAAAGTATAATCCAAAGTGAGAAATTTATTTTATAATTTAATACTGGAAGAATCATTAACTCTGGTTGGACTATGCAGAATGAGGCTTAAGAAGGTCTTTAGTTACAAAACAGAAATAGAGTTACAGATGTAGAAAACAAACTTATGGTTACCAAGGAGTGGGGGGAGGCATAAATTCGGAGATTGGGATTGACATATACACACTACTATATGTAAAACAGATAACTAATAAGAACCTACTCAATACTCTGTAATGGCCTACATGGGAAAAGAATCTAAAAAATAGTGGATATATGTATATGCTTAACTGATTCCCTTTGCTGTACACCTGAAACTAACACAATGTGGTGAATCAACTATACTCCAATAAAAATTAATTTTAAAAAGTGATGGTCTTTAGATCTGAATCTGCTGGACATACCAGAAGGACACATAGAGTCAGGGGCTTCTGGCTCTCAGGAGACCTTATATAGTCTAAATAGTGATGGGTTATTAGTTAAAAGAGAGCTAGTGAGTTCATATATAATTATAAGGAGCAATTTCAGTATTCAATCTAATTTATTGTATAATTGATTAAGTGAACAAATACAATTTCTTATAACAAACATGTTTTATAAGATTTTAACAAACTTCATGGATAAAACCTCACGATTGCTTTTCCTCTAATTCTTCTTCTTTCTCTTCATCTACGCTTCTCTTTCCCCAAAAATTCAGTACTAATGCTCTGGATGCCACTAAGTAGAGCAGAGAAAGGTAGGTGTCCATGCTGAAGGGACATAAAGAATGGGCTTCAATGGTCTAGAGTGGGGTGTCAGATCTCAGGTAGGGTGTTCATGCGTGGACTTGGACCAATATGGGGTATGGAAGCCCAAGCAATGTGAGAAAGGCATTCATATATGGGGACAGCCTGGCATGAGGTATCAGAGCTCAGGAAGAATGAAGAAAGTGTCCACGCAGAAGGGCAGCCTGGCATGAAATGACAGAGTCTGAAAATTTTGACAAGGGCACCCATGTCTGGAGGAGGCTAGGTGTAGGTTGACAGGAGGTAGCCTGGTATAAAAAGTAAGAGTTCAAAAACATTGAGAAAAGTGTCCAGATAAGGGCACATGGCTTGGGGAATCAGCGACCAAGCAAGGTGAAAGGCCATCAACACAGAGGGCAAGGGAATGGTCTAGGTGGAAGTCCAGAACCCAAGTGGGTAAGGAAGTCAGCCTCAAAGAGAGGCAGGCTGCTAGGAGGTGTTAGACACCACACTGGGTAAGAATGGTGGGGAATCCTGGTGTTGGGAGTCAGCAAAGGCAAGATGAGGTCAGCATCCATGTAGGGTGGTAGATTGGCACAAGGTATCATAGCCCAAAAAGTGTGAGAAGAGTGTCCAAGTGGGGGGAAGTCTGGCACAATGTTGCAGAATTCAAGTGGGGGGAAGAGGACATCTGTATGGGAAAGGGCGTGGCAGCAGAGATGAAAAACTGATATAAGGAGGGGAGATGATGAAATAAGTAGGTATATTAAAGATCATGGGAGGCAGGATTTCATTGTTGAAGAAGGGAGTTACAAGTACTAGATGGAGAAAAGATACAATGAATTCACTGGTTTTGGACAGGAATTCGAGTTATTCATTTGAACTTGAAAATTTTAATATATAGAAATAAAGAAATAAATACAAAAGTAAATGTGTGCATGAATGTATATATTAACATACATATAATCCCCTAGTTCTGTCCTCAGAAAGAGCCTGGGAACAGTGACAACCCAATTGCAATGAACACACTTGGTACCCAGATCTCGACTTCTAAATACTATTCTCAACCGAAAGGGAACCAGGGTCGCCTTGGAGAAATGGCTGATTCCAGATTTAGGACAGCAAAAGTAAAAGATAAAGTTAAAACATATTACTGCACCAGAAAATAAGAAAGCATGCAAAAAAAAAAGGAAACATAACAGAAGGATACAGAAGCATGCTTCAAGGAATTCTCACTGGTCAAATTGAGGACAATTTGTGCATAAAAATAAATAATGATAACAATGGGTCATAACTGACAATACCATAGACTTCCACAAGCACATACAAGTATAAACAAATAATTAGGCACATTGAAAGTTTGATGAGGGACTTCCCTGGTGGCACAGTGGTTGGGAATCCACCTGCCAATGCAGGGGACACGGGTTTGAGCCCTGGTCCGGAAAGATCCCATATGCCGCGGAGCAACTAAGCCCGTGCACCACAACTGCTGAGCCTGCACCCTAAAGCCCGCGAGCCACAACTACTGAGTCCAAGTGCCACAATTACTGAAGCCCGTGCGCCTAGAGCCCGTGTTCCGTAACAAGAGAAGCCACTGCAACGAGAAGCCAGCACACCGCAACGAAGCGTAGCCCCCTCTTACCGCAACTAGAGAAAGCCCATGCACAGCAACAAAGACCCTACGCAGCCAAAAATAAATAAATAAATAAAATAAATAATACATTTATTTAAAAAAAGATATTTTGATGAGAAATGGGATATTTACAGAGTTTCATAGTACCTCCCTATAAAATAGGTAATAAGTAAAAAGGGAGAAAGAATAACTCCTCAGTAGAGAAGTCTGGCAAACACTACCTTAATCGAATGATCAAAGGAACTCCTTTATAATAGAAAAAATAAAAATGATGAGCCCCCGATAACAAGATGCAATTTCAGCATCATCACTTCAATGATATTATTCCTGCCAGAGATGCATAACCTGTATCTAAGCATGAAGAATCACCAAAACTAAAATGAGGGTCATGCAACAAAATAACTGTCCTGTTCCTTCAAAAATTTAAGACATTGAAAGTCAAGAAAAGGTTAAAGAACTGTTCTAAACAGAAGACTGAAAAACATGACGATCAAACGCAAATGTGTGATTCTGACTGGATTCTTTTGCTGTAAATGGCATTATTGAGCAACTGGGGATCTGAGAGTTAGATGGTACTATATTAATGTTAATTTCCTTATTTTGATGATGGAATTGAGGTTTTAGACAATATGCTCATTTGTAGGAAATACTAGAGTATTAGAAGGTGATGAGTTAACAGATTAACAATTTCCTTTCAAACAGTTCAGCTGGGAAATATTCTTTATTCTTGTTATAGTTGTGTTTCAAAACAGAACTTCATAGTTAAATATCATGGAGAATCTCCTGTTGCATATCATTAAAAGTTAAAGAGAGGTGTTATAATCATGATAACATGATTAAAACTGAGAGCTCTGCCCCATTGATTTTTGGTAAGAGTCCCGTTGGCCTTTTTGTTCACTGTGCTCCCCAAGTATAAATACTCTCCAACCTGCCCTTCTCTATATCACTAAGAAAGATATTAACCAACATAGCACTTAAAATTCTTAAGTACTTATGTCAACAAGATTATTTTCTTGGAAGTCTTCTCACTAAATACAAGTGTGAACTGTAGTTTCTTTTTCATTTGATCCAAGACAATCAAATTCCTTGAGGTTTGTAATTGTATTCCACAGGGAACCATGAAAGGATAAACGATGCCTGGTAGAAAGGTCTTAGGGCTGGATTGCACCCTCGGAAGTATTCCCTGAGATTATCTAGAGCGAGCTGATGATTTGGGAAAGTCAATGTCATTCCTGAGAAGATAACAGAGTTCAGCATCAAATCTGAGAGGGGAGGCAAAGACGGGTAAAGAGCAAGGCTGACACCCTGGAGGGGCATGACAGCATGAGATAAGTGTCACGACACTAGTTTGGGGCTCTGCCCCCCTTTTGGAGAGTTTTAACTAGGCACCTCCTTTTGGAGAGTCCAGCATGAGATGCAGACTGGGCTGAGCTGCACTTTCTCTTTGATATTTAAATGTTTCCCTTTTAGCTAAATCAAATGGATATTGTTCAGTCGTTCTCTTACTTGCATTTTCTACAGTTTTATATTACCATGTCCTTGAATTGTTTCCCTTGATTTTTACCAGTCTACACCCTACAGAATGGATGGTTTATCTCTTTCTTTTGGAGCTATGCCTTCTCAGCATCCTTTGCAGGTTTCTTTCCCTCCCTCATCCACTACTCCCCCCAAGGTTTTATTCTCATCTCCTTTTCTCACTCCACCAGACTCCAGGTACATTCTTGATCCCTAAAGGATCTGTAGCTGGGCTCCAGGTAATCTGTGTATCTCTTGAAAATCTATGTAAATATTTGTATATATAAGTATATGTGTGTGTGTGTGTGTATACACACATTTTTCTGATGAAAATATTCTCTAAGGGGTCCACAATCACACAAAGTTAAGAACCCTGGCATGTGTTCTAGATGTTCCACAGTCTAGACCTTTGGGTCATTCTTCTCCTTGAGCTCCAGACTCATTTATCCAACAGACATCTCTAATGCAGCATACTCAAAGTGGAACTCATCCTCTTCCTATCCAAGCCTCTCTCGGTTCCCCTTATGAAGAGCATGGTCATCAGCTCAGGTGTCCCAGTAAGAAACCTTAGCATCAACATAGGTTCCCCTCTCTCTTTCACGGCCTCATGTCCAATCAAGTTCCAGGCCCCAGTATTTCTCCCCTCTTAATATCTCTTCCATTGGTCTGCTTCTCTCAGACTTTTAGACATGAGGTCATGTCCCTCACAGTTCTTGAGCCACTGCTCAGTCCCTGCCATCTGTCCTCCCCCCAACCCATTCTCACACTACAACTAGAGTGATCTTTCTAAAATATTAATGTGTTCATTTTTCTCCCCTTTCTTAAAACTCTTCCAAGTAGTACCTTTTCCATGAGATAAACCTAAACTTTATAATATGATGTCTAATTCACTAAATTATCTGTCCCCAACCAACATCCCATCTCCCATTCCTTCATCACTCTCACCATTTTGCACACCATGGCCCAGTCACACTCAGCTCTTTACAGATCCCCAAAAGGCACCATCATGTTGGTAGATTCTGAAACTTTGCGCTTTTTAATGTCCCAGGACCCCACCAGTGACTAACACAGTGCTCAGAACATTGATAGGCTGTGGTGGTTTAATATGGTGTGAAGTTGGCTAAGCTGGAATGATTTTTCCCAGAGCCCATCTCTGTATGCTTCCAGGTTAGAGGTGGCCAAAAGAGAATTTAGACAAGATTTGGAAGGCATAAGTGAAGCAGCAGTCATTATGTTCCAAAGGTTATATGGATGGAGGGGATGAGGGATGAAGTGGTATGGGTGGAGCCCAGTTTGCCTTGCGCTTCCCCCTGCCACACACCCTGCTCTTCCTCCTGACTCCCATTCCTGCCCACCAACAGCAACCCAGGCCTACGGTCAGGCTGTGAACTCCCAGATACTGATGCTACAAAGAGACAGCCTTCCAGAGACATGAGCCCCCTTTCACGGTCCCAGTGCATTAGATGGACATGCCTAACATTCAGATTTTCCTGCAAGCTCTGACTTGTCCATCCACACCGGCACTCCAGGAGGGCTGATTAACAACCTTTCTCTGAACTTTTGAACCTCCTTTTCAGACCTTTACTTCCCCAGGCTTTCCCACATTTGTGTTAAGGACTAACTCCCATGATAAGTTCCTTAGTCCCCAAAAGTCAGAATGGCTCTGCTTCCCTGACAACCCCTTGATTCTGTTGACTAGTTAGCTTGAGCACATCCTTCAGTATGTCCCCTCTAAGGGAAGCTTCTCTCAGCCTAGAGCTGTAGGGGACTCAGTGGGGAGGGAGAGTGCAGAGACTCCCCATGGCTACCCTGTCCCCATGCTCACTTTGCAGCTCCACCCCAAGTAAGGAAAAATCTGGCTTTGATTCTTGGTGCTCTACACAGAGATAGGATGTCTGGATGACCACGCAGATTCCTTACACTCTCATGAAACTGTTCTACAGGCAGCTGGTCATTCCCAAGAAGCTTCCCACACCACCACCTTAAGGCTGGGGAAAGAAGAGACAGGGGCTGTGCTGGGGTCACTTTTCTGGTCTAAAACTACCCTGGGGAGATGTACTTCAGGTGCAGGTAGACCCTCAAAATGTTGCTTCTGGGAGCCATTGGTTAGCACCCAACATCCCTGGGATTAAAATAAGCATCCACTAGAAGCAGGGGATGGGTCTTGTCCCTAAGCCAAGTGGACCTAGGGGCAAGCCTTATCCAGATATGCTGTACAGGATGGGAAGGCTTTACACACTCCTACCTCAGAGGCCCAGCTCTGTGCCCTTTAATACCCTAATGCCAGTCCTGCTGAGAGAGTAAGCAACTCCATCCATCCATCCAGAAGCATCTCTGCTTGCTTGTGAAGGCCCTTCGTGGCAGGTTTCACAGATGGTGCCTCTATGCCACCATGCTCTTTGAAAGGCACTATTGGGGACTGAGTTCCTTGATGGCTGGGACCATGTCTGCAGCCCCTTAGTTTTCATCTCAGCTCTGGGGAGAGAGATAGGTAGAGGGTGCTGAAGAATAAGAACCAGAAACCTAAAACATAACAGAACTTGACTGGCCAATTGGGATGGTGGAATAGGAATGGAAAGAGTAAAACAGCAGAGAACCCTCAAGCCATAAAGTGAGGTCTGGAGACATTTGAGTGTGTCACTTCTTGTGTCAAGCAGATGCACCATGATTTTGATGTCCAGTGGGTATTTTTGAAAATAAATAATAGAATTTTGAAAGGAGCTAAGGTGTATGCAGAAGGAGGAAAGAAAAGGAAGGAAGGTAGAGGCAGAGAGGGGCAAAGGAATTCTTGATCATGGAAACTATGGTCGTTTCTTCTACGCTTTACATCCCCACATCAGGCCGGGGATGGGGGCATATATTTCAACAAAATCTATCTGGAACTATATCCTGCCAAAGAGATGGCACTAACATGGACATTTCAGGATGGGCATGGCTAGTGTGAAGTGTGTTTGGGAAGCTGTTGGGCCTCGCTGAGCCATATAGATCATCCAGCCTTGAGTACCTGCATGGTGCCTGATGCTGTGCTAGGTACCATGGATGCAGGGAGCAAAAAGAAAAATCCTAGTTCTGCTTCACTCTCAGGCTTTATTTTATCCCCTCAGGAACTCTGTTCAGAAGGACATGCATTTTACACACCCATTATACAGAAGAGCGTGCTCAGGCCTGAAGAAATTTGTGACTTGACTAAAGTCAGGGAGCGAGTTAGCGGAGTTGAGAGCACTCTGTATACATAGACCAAAGAACTTGGCTTTGGTTTCATATAGATATAGATATAGATGATATAGATATAGATATGTGCCTGCTGTCCTACGGCCCCCCCCATCTTCAGCCTAGGGGAACACTGAAGCATTCATGCAGGGGTATCTCCCACATTTCAGTGGCTCCTTTTTTAATACAATTTTTAAAGGTTACACTCCATTTCCAGTTATTACAAAATATTGGCTATATTCCTCGTGTTGTACAATACACCCTTGTAGCCTATCTGACACTCAATGGGTTGTACCTCCCAGCCTTCCACTCCTATATTCCCCTACACACACACACTGGTAACCACTAGTTTGTTCTCTATATCCGTGAGTCTGTTTCTTTTTTGTTATATTCACTGGTTTGTTGTATTTTTTTTAGATTCCACATATAAGTGACATCATTTTGTATTTGTCTTTCTCTTTCTGACATTTCTTAGTGGCTCCTTTTAGGCCGAACAGAGGCGGCTGCAGATCACAAAGAGCCCCTCCCTCCATGACCATGTCTCCCAGGCATTCACTTTGTCAGTATGAGACTGCCCTACATGGCCTGGATTTGTCCCACTTTCTGCTGTGCCAGGTTGCATGATGCCAGCCAGGCACTCTCGTTAACTCCCATTTCCCATCCCCACTTCTCAGGCAGAATGGCTTGTGATCCCTAAATAGAAGTCAGCCTGCCTGCTCAAGGGCCCCTCCTCAGATTCAGAAGCACTTGTACAAACCCTGTGACCACCCATAGCTCGCTGCCTTGTAATTCAAGGCTTACAGATCTCTGCCCTGGTGAACCTTGAGCTCCTTGAGGGCCTCATGTATATCTGCTTTGCTCACCCCTAGCTCCCTGGTGTGAACCCACCATGAGATGGACAGCAGGTGCTCAGTAAAACACTGACAGCCCTCGTGGCCCGGGAACTCATCCACCTGTCCGCCCCTCCTTGTATCTCCCTTTCAGCATCAACCAACGGTCCCAGAGAACACTGAGTAACCAGTGACCCAGGAAGTAACTTCACACACGTTTTCCCAGAAGAAGTCTCACTTAGAAAATGGCTTTTTGCCAGGAAGGCTTCGCCTCCTCGCCTCCTGGGGATTTTCCTCTTTCATTTTAATGCTGACTGATGGCTCTGTTCTTGGCATAGTATTTCCTGAGATCATCGTTCTATAAGAGAAAGAACAAGGCTCCTCAATGGAAAAACAGGCTGGCAGAGCCTTTAGTTTTAATCAGAAGTGTACAGGTATAAAGTGATTATAAACTGTCCCTTGCTTCATCTTCTCCATGTTTAAAATGGCTAATTATTATCTACCCCCAATCAGTGCACTGAGACCATGAATGCCATTTTATCATTTTAAAAGGGGTTGCCCCTACCCTGGACTAGGCTTGATGGCTGTACACATACACAAAACCCTGTGACTCCCCCATCACTGCACTTAACTCACTATGTTGCCTTCATTGGCCTAATGTTGGTTCCCTCTCACCCCCAGCAACGAACCCCTAAGACCCTAGAATCCCAGAGTCAGCTCACAATGTTTAAAGGCAGAGTGCTGTGATAAAAAGCATCAGTTTTGAAATCAGACTGACCTGAGCTCAAACCCTAAATCTGTCACTTTGGATGCTATGAGTCTGGGTCAATCCTTTCGACACTCAGTTTTCTCATCTGTACAATGGGCTGCTTACTACATGCCCAGAAGTAGGATAAGAGAGAAAATGCATGTGATAAGTTCCTGGCTTATACTATATCCTATTATGATAACTATCATTATTTCATTAGTAAACAAACTCTAAGAAAATAATTCAAAAGAAAAGTTAA
Organism: Neophocaena asiaeorientalis asiaeorientalis; assembly: GCF_003031525.2. Classification (NCBI taxonomy): domain Eukaryota; kingdom Metazoa; phylum Chordata; class Mammalia; order Artiodactyla; family Phocoenidae; genus Neophocaena; species Neophocaena asiaeorientalis. The sequence continues at coordinate 369,296 of NW_020175052.1, forward strand.
ATCTAAAGGTTATCATTACAATATTTTCCGTAAAGGAGAAAAAAATTTAAAACATAGCTGTCTGAAAATAAAACAACGGTTTAGTATAATATTGACTCTTTTGACACAGAAGTTCTACCTCTAGGAACATATTCTACAAAAACACTCTCACAAAAAATGCCCAGGGGTATATGCAGAAGAACATTCATTGCAGGATTTGTTGCAATAGAAAAATGTGGAGACAACACTCTAAAATTCCATACAGCCATGTCTAAAAATGAGTATTTCACAAAATGAAAGAATATTCATGGCACTTGTTGAGTGAGAAAAACAAAAAAACAAAATATTGTGGGACACTATGTATGATGTAAGTTCAGCTCTGAAAAGAAAGAGAAAAGAAACAGAAAATCTTATATATTATATAAATATTCAGAAAAATTTGGAAGGTTACATATGAAACTTTAGAATGGGGGAGGTTAATTTTTAGTTTTGTATATTTTTATATTCTTTAAATTTAAAGAAATGTATGATTTTTATATTTTTAAATATGTAATTAAAAATGAAAAAAATTAAGTTTTTGAAAAGGGGGCATGTGGACAAGTAAAGGTTATAAGACTTTGCAAGTAGGAGAGCCCCCCAAAAGACAAAGTGTTTTCATCAGAGAGAAGGGCTTACAGAGCCTGCAGTGGCAGGTCCACCAAGAGTGGCAGCCCCTCAGAGGTAACCACAGACCAAGACCTGGCTCCTTGACTCATAGGTCCAATAATGAAAACCACTAACGTGTTTTGAGTGCCCACCACATGCCAAGAACTGCACTGAGTACATTTGAGCATCATTCTACTTCATCGTCATGGCAACCCTGTAAGTGTATACTATGGTTGTGTCTGTTTCGCAGAGGAAATTGAGGCTCAGGTGTGGACTTGCCCGGGTTCAGAAAGCTCATGAGCCATGGAACCATGGATAAAACCCAGACCACCCCAATTCTGAGCCCAAACTCTTAACCAGTTAGCTCCAATGTCTTCATAATTTGTTCTTTCAGTTCATCCATGAGGATTCCCTCATATAAATTAACTAAACCTATAAGGGACAAATATATAAACCAAATGCCAGTGTAATTCTTTATCACAGTCATGTCCACGTCCGGAACACCACCCTTCCCTGTATCAAGTTTTTTTGGGAAGCTGACGCACAGAGAATCAGCAACTAGGAGTTGGATAGTTCAGAATGTATTTCAGGAAAAATGATGAGCAGTGTCAGGAGGCCGGAGAGCAGAGCACCTAAGAGAGCCCTAGAGGCAGACAGGCCTGCCCTCAAAACCTAGGTCTCCCACTTATCAGCTAAGTGACTGGCTTAGAAATCTAGGGACTGGTGTTCTCATCATAAAATGTAGATGATAATGGTCCTATGTCACAGGGACTTTTTTTTTTTTTTTTTTGCGGTACGCAGGCCTCTCACTGTCGTGACCTGTCCCGTTGTTGCAGAGCATAAGCTCTGGACGCGCAGGCTCAGCGGCCATGGCTCACGGGCCCAGCCGCTCCGCGGCATGTGGGATCTTCCCGGACCAGGGCACGAACCCATGTCCCCTGCATTGGCAGGCGGACCCTCAACCACTGCGCCACCAGGGAAGCCCTCACAGGGATATTTTAAAGGTTAAATGTAAAAATCTATTAAAGCACTTTAGCACCTATAAGCCCTGACATATAACAGGTGTTCAGCAAATGCGATAACATGGCTAATACATTTTATGTATAAATATAAAATATAATGTAATATAGTTTTAGTATCTGCCACCACTCCCCTTACAGTGTTCTCCTGAGTGACCATGTCATCTGTGTCTGTCAGGTACAGGCCCTCCATCTCACGGAGAGAACTGGATAAACCCTTTCTGCCCAACTCTCTTTTCCATACAGACCACACCCCTCACTGAGACAGGTTACAACGCTATTGATTTAGTTCTACCTCTCTGCAGAAACTTGCCCATCTTGTGAACACAGCCCAGACACCTTGATTGTATTTAGGTGTTTGCCAAAACTCCATTAGCAAACCGTCTCTTAGGGAACTCCCTTCTGCCAAAGCAAGCTTCCTTTTAATTGACTTTAGCTAATTTTCACTTTCAAAGTGTGTCCTCTGCTAGCATTGTTAGCTTTGGGGTGTTTAAATCAGACTGGAACGGTGACTTAAAATTGACAAATTCAAGGGTAGGGTTTTTTGTTTTTTTTTTCCCATCTCTATTCCTTCTACCCTTCAAGGAGTCCATAGATAGGAAATCAGCTGACTGTTTTTTCTCACCTGACATAAATCTTACTCTCCTGGATGACTAGGAGATTGCTTTACTCGGAATGAAACACTGGACTGGATGATTTATAGACAGAAAATGCTTCCAAGCCCTTCTCTGATTTTTCATCACAGATTCCCCAGGTCAACATCATTCTGGTCTTTGTCCTCTCTGTAGATTCCAACTCACACAGCTAGACAGACTGAAATGGTTCACGATTCCAGCCCTGTGTGAAAGTGTATGCAAGTGCCTAAAAATAAGCTTTAAGTGCTCTAAAAAGGCAGTGTATTCTTCTGGAAGGAGTCACCATTACTCAGCAATTTGACAGCAGTGCTGATGGGCTACCTGCACAGGGTGTAACAAAGGGCTCATTCGCTGAATATTGACAAAATTCTTAGACCTCCTAGCACCCAACGGGATCACCAGTGAAAAGCTCTGGGTGTGTGGGGGGCAGTAGTTAGGAGCAGCGAGGGATAATTGGGTGTAGCCTGGCTGTGGGATCTTGAATCCATAGAATGCAAAGTTAGAGGGGCCTTGGGGAACATCTGGGCCAAAGGGTCTCAACATAAGGCAGAGGTCTGCTTACACTGAAACCATCAGAGAACAGGTTAAAAAGACAATTTCCTGCGTCCCTCCCTCAGAGGATTTGAATCAGCAAGTCCTAATAGGTCTCTGGAAACTGTATTTTTAACATGCACCCAGGCTATTCTAATGTGCAACCCTGTTTGGAAAATACGTGCTGATGTAATCTAAACTTCTCATGATGCAAAGGAGGCTCTCACCTCAGAAGCAATGGGTACTACTTGGACATAGTGAGCCAGGGATTAAGGAGCAGTTGTCACACCAAAATATTACCCATAACCAAGGCATTCGCATAAATATTCCCCACATCACCAGAAGAGAATGCGCATGTGATGGACAAATGGGGAAACAATGACTCAGAGAAGCCAGCCACCCTGAATCCAAGCTCCTGCCACGTTTCAAAGCTCACAAGCATGAGAGACAGAGGAGAGAAATCAACTCTGTTAATTTGCAGGGGCAGAAATTTCTCCTGCCAATTTCTCTAACCGTCTTCCCATACTGAACTACAGACTGTTTCTGTGCTCCTCAAACACCTCTAGTTCTTGCTTGATACAAATGAAGGAAAGCCTTTTTTGTTGCCATGGCACCACCACAATAAGCTGTTTTCAAGTGTTAGATATTCTGAAATGAAAGGCTCTGTTTTGAGAAATGAGAATGCTGAAGGGGTCAGTAAAAATTGCCAACATTCACGTACCAACAGGTTGTCACAAGTCAGTAGGGTCACTCTACCAGGAATTTATTCCTGAGACCAGAGAACATATGTTTTGACAATCTACCCCAAGCCTGAGTCCCAAGTGGATGTGATGACATCTCTCTCTTCTGGCCATGCAGCTAGCTAAGAGACCTCAGCCAGTCAAAGACCACTTATAGTTTCCTACTCATGTTAACATCAAATGAAGGTTGATATGCTCAGGTCTGAGTCAGGAGCAAGTACTGATCCAGTGGAAAATAACAAGACATTGATGTCCTTCCTTTGTTTTCTTTTTGCTTGGCTGCATCTCCCATACCTCAAAAAATGAAGACATATTGTCTTCAAGCCTGTCATTCCTGGTACAAGATGGACAATTGTACTTTGTAATACATGTGTTCCAGGACTTGAGGCAGGCTAGTTCATTAGTTAAAATTTTGTTTTTAGCCTGTACTCTACTTAAGCATGCAATGTGTATGTGTGCCTTTCTGTACTGTAAACTCCTCAAGATCATGGTTTATTACTCTCTACGTCTGCCACAGCGTCTGGTGCATATCAAGTACTCATCAATATTTGTTAGGTGTTCAAAAGTTAAACTTTTTAAAAAAAAGAAGCATGTGTGTGTGCCTGCATGTGTGTGTTCTGTGTGATATGGGCTGGATTAGTGAGATGATAGTGAGAATAGAAAGGAAGAGAAATCTTCAAGTTGTTTTACAGGCATCTCCAAAAGTAGCTGTTGGCAAACTTTGGTTGATATCATAAGCCCCAAAGAGTTCATTTAAATAACAGATTTCAAGTCCCCACACCTGGAGTTTCTGATTCAGCTGGGCTGTAAAAAGACCCAGAAATCTTTTAAATTCAGATCCCCAGAGCGTTCTGATGCAGGCTAAAGAATCTAGCAGTAGATTAAAATGAAAGGGTGAAGGATGCCTAAACATTAGCAGCTCTACCTTTAAGTAATTAATAGAACGTGTTAGGAGTTAAAAGCTGTGCATGTTAAACAATTAGGAATGAAAATAAACACAATAGAAAAGAGTACACAGTAATATGTAAAACAATCTGATCCAATGCCAAATGCATGAGTCAAGTAGTAAATGCCTTTGTGGTTCTCAGATATCATCAGGGATGACTTCATGGGAGAGTGAGACTTGAAATGAAAATGGGTGTTTAAGAGCTGGTAGAACTTTCTTTTTTTTTAATTTATTTTAATTTATTTATTTTTGGCTGTGTTGGGTCTACGTTGATGCACACGGGCTTTCTCTATTTGAGGCGAGCGGGGGCTACTCTTCGTTGCAGTGTGCGGGCTTCTCGTTGCCGTGGCTTCTCTTGTTGTGGAGCACAGGCTCTAGGCACGCGGGCTTCAATAGTTGTGGCATGTGGACTCAGGAGTTGTGGCTCACAGGCTCTAGAGCGCAGGCTCAGTAGTTGTGGCACACGGGCTTAGTTGCTCTGCGGCATGTGGGATCTTCCTGGACCAGGGCTCAAACCTGTGTCCCCTGCATTGGGAGGTAGATTCTTAAGCACTGCACCACCAGGGAAGCCCAAGAGCTAGTAGAACTTTCTTGGCAGAGGTGGAGGGGACATTTCGGGACAATATGTTTCTTATCTCTACCATGTTTTGAAATGTCAGAGGGTTTATAAGAAATATTGTAACCTGGTGAGGACCAGACTAGAGATAACAATCTTACATTTCTGCCACAACATGGGAGTTAGAGGTTCTGCTGTAAGGCTATGGATTTAGGCACCTGCTTCCTGATTTTCTGAACACTCACCATTCTCACAGTTTGCTCCCAGCCTGCTATATTTCACATCAACCAAAATTTTATGTAGATAGTGATATAGATGTGAATGTAGATACACACGTAGATGTAGATGATATAGATATAGATTTAGATGATATAGATGTAGAATAGACGTAGATGATATACATATAGCATAGATGTAGATGGTATAGCTATAGAGTAGATGGTGATGGTATAGTTATAGAAAAGATGTAGATGTATGGATATAGAATAAATGTAGTTGATATATAGAATAGATGTAAATGGTATAGATATAGAATAGATGTAGATGGTATAGTTATAGAATAGATGTAGATGGTATAGATATAGAATAAATGTAGTTGATATAGATACAGGATAGATGTAGATATTAAGCAAAGAGAAGCAGCCTCCATGTACTCGCCTTAGTTTCCTGACTCTGTCTTTTTAAGCGAATTCTTTTGAAAGTAATGTCAGATGAAGGGAAGAATAGAGAAGACTTAGATGTCTTTATAAATAAAGAATCTGATATAAAAGGGTGAAACAGCCATTTGTACTTAGGAAAACCGAAGGGAACAAGGTAAGAATCTGCTGTGTCAGTAAAGAAAGAAGATGAGGATAAGGAAAAAAACACAAAAGCGATTAAGAGAATAATAAAGGCTTTTTTGTATACCTGCCCTGGCATGGAAGGCAAGAACGGTGCCAATGTGAGCCCACTGACAAAGGGGAGGCATATTAAATAAACGATTAGTACAAAATGACCCACACGCTGAGCTTCACTCACAGAGAAAAAGACAGAGAAGCAGCAGTGGACAATTAAGAACTACTGTGATAAGATCAGAAAGCGGTGGGAGCAGAGGCCAGAAAGGCGGAGGGCTTGGGGAGCTGGGATGCAGGCAAATTAGCAGGGCGCTGATTTCCAGAGAGCCCAGGGAATTTGTAGTGAACCTGGACTGCCACAGCTGACTCATCGGCAGACACAGTAGGGTGGGGTCCCGGGGGCTGCAGAGAGCAAAAGCGCAACTCCAAATTTCTCAAGAGGCCTGAGAAACAAGTAGCCAGTGCCAAGAAATAGTAGCATCAAGCTGTATCTCTGTGAGTGCATAGTCCATGGAGAATATATGTAAATACATTCTATCTGCAAGTTAATCCTACCTAAAGCAAGGCTGATCTGTTTAAACAACTGCATAAAGAAATAAGTAGGTAGGATAAAGTATACCAGTCATAAAGTTGGTATGTTTATATAATTGGACTAGAGTGATAACAAATTAGAACAAGTCCTTCATCAGAATTCAGAGGGCTAGATTCCATTTCCTGTTATTATTTCTAGTGTTACTGAAAACAATTACCTCTAATTTATGATTGACCATGTACCAGGCGCTAGTGCTAAAGCATTCTACATATAATAAGCTCCTTAAACCCTCAGAACATTCTTATGGTGTAAGTTTATTTTCATTTTACGAGTAAGAAAACTGGAGCTCAAAGAGATTAAATGAATTTCATAAATTCACATCACTAGCACATGGCAGAGGAAAGACAACCCAGATCTGTGTGCCACAGAGCAAGCCTCAATCCTGTCCCCAGCTCACAGTGGAACCCGGAATGGGTCCCTTTACTTCCTATAGCCTTGATTTTTTTTCACATTTGTGCCATGTAATGGGGATGGGGTGTCACTAGAAGTTCTTCAGTAGTATGTGGATGGCATCTGTGGTAGAAAGAGCAAAGGTTTAGAATTTGGATAGAACTGAGTTTAGATCCCTCCAGCACCAGGATGCTGGATAACCCATCTGTGCCTCAGCTTCCACATATATAAAGAGGAAAAATCACACCTAACTCATAGAGCTGTTGTAGAACTCAATGGTGCCCAGTAGCTTTAATATTCTATAATTTTAGTCTAAAATAAATCGACCTGACTGTAATTACATGAAAACTGAAAGGTAATTTATGAAAAAAAATTTTTTTAATTAATGTAATAAGTTAAATTTATTGAAAAATCATTAGTTTCTGAATGTGTTATATAGAGTGTGAGATGCTGTAATAATAAATTACTTTAAAGGGGGCATTCAGCCTTTGATATTCCACAATTTAGAAAGAAAAGTTATAAAGGCTTTATTCCCTTAAGTCACTCAAAATTGAATTCTGAATCTCATAGCAGATTCCAGAACCTCTGAGGATAATGAGGAAATTATCTTCCAAAGACTCTGTTTTCATTGAAGTAAAACATTGCATTACCCAATCACTTCCAATCAAGGGAGTGTGTTCATGTAATAGAAATATTTGGGGAAATTTATGCTATTTTGCCCTGGGACAATGAACTTAATATTTTTTTTAGTACAGCCAGCATTTATCTTTGTAACTTCTTTCCCATACCAACTTAAAATCCTTTATTAGCCATCATTTACTTCAAGAGAGCAGGTGAAATCACAAATTGAATTTAAGTAGTTTCTTGATGTCCTTTATAATACTTGATTTGGTCAAAATCAGTCCTCCCCTTAATCAGTTATTGCAGAGTAGGGAGACAAACAGGAACTGCCAGATGGCTGAATTGGAACAAAACTCAGTCTTCATTCCCCCACCAAAAATGTAGAAATGAAGGAAGTGTGATAGCAACCAAGACTAACATCTTCCACTTCCTAATGATACAGTGATCTGAGAGAAGAATGATTTCAGATGATATTTACTGAGCACTGACTATGTAGATGTTTTCCTAAGATGTGGGATTAGCAGATGCAAACGGGTATATATAGAATGGCACAGGGAACTATATTCAATATCCTGTGATAAACCATAATGGAAAAGAACATGAAAAAGAATGTATATATATATATATAACTGAGTCACTTTGCTGTACAGCGGTAATTAACACAACACTGTAATTCAACTATACTTCAATAAAAAATAAATTTAAAAAAGAAAAAAAAAAAGAATTCATAGTGTTCAAATATTTCATCACATTTGATGCATGAAACAACACTGTGAGATGAGTGGTCACCGTTTCCCTCATTTTATAGCTGAGGAAATTGAAGCACAGAGAAGTAGATCGCTTCCCAGGAGTTTTTAACCCAGGCAGTACTGCTCTGGAACCCAAGCTTTTAACCACTGTGCCATGCCTGGGCCACCTCTGGCGTGGTCAGAGCTAGCTCCTGCCCTGGCTTAGCCAAGAATGCCATGGGTATTCATTCTAAAGGCTCCCTTCAAAAAGTTAATTACCATTTATAATATAATATTTTATTAAAGTAAAAACGCTCATATCTGTGTACCCTGTTACTGGTCACAAAGCATCTGATATACATCCATTCCTTGGACTCTTATGACATAGGTAGGTGCAAACACTGTTAATTTCAGGTAAGAAAATAAGCTCAGAGGTATGAAATGACTTGCCAGTGTCACCCAGCTTTTTTGGTGACATAGAAAGGATGAAATCTAAGAACTTCTGACTCTCACTCCAGGGCTCCTTGTGCTATAGCAGCCTTCCCTGAGGAAAAAAATCAAACTCTGGAATCTGCCGGTAGTTCTGTAACCAGGAACCTGCACCTCACAGCACTTCTGGGACAGCAATATTGATACTCAATGAGCACTTATTTTCTACCAGGGACTACGTAAAGCATTTTATTTTATTAATCTTGTTGAAGCCACCTTCTCAATCCTAGGATGTAAGTCTAGTTAACACTTGTATTTTAAAAGTGAGGAAATTGAAGCTCAGATTAAACAACTTATCCCAGGCTACACGTCAACTAAGTGTTCTGGGAACCACATGACCCAAGCTGGACCTGATACTTGAACACATATCCATTTGATTGCAAAACCAATCTTCTTCAACGCTAAGACATGAAGGTGTCCTTCCAGAACCTACAGAGCCATGGTCTGTTTCTAACATAGCCCTGAGATGCTGTATTAGTTATCTATTGATGTATGACAATATCACTACAAACTTAGGAGCTAAAACAACACACATGTATTATCTCACAGTTCCGGTGGGTCAAAAATCCAGATACTTACTGTTTGGATCCTCTGCAAGCCTGCAGTTAAGGAGTCTGCTAGGGCTGTGGGCTCGTCTCAAAGCTTGATTGGGAAAAGAGTCCCTTCCAAGTTCACGTGGTGGTTGGCAGGATTCAGGTCCTTCAGGCTATAAACTGAGGGCCTCTGTTTCTTGCAGAAAAGAATGAATTTAGTAGAATGAAAAGTAGACCCAAGGCTGCTCCCAGTTCCTAGATGGTTTTTGGCCAGAAGCCATCCTCAGTTCCTTGACACATGGGCCTCCACCACATGGCCTCTTGCTACATCAAACACAGCAAGGGTCTCCCAGAATGACAGTTTATGATCTTAGGTAAAAATAACATCCTATCATCTTTGCCATATTCCATTGGTAGGAAGCAAGTCACAGGTCCTGCCCACACTCAAAAAGGGAATTACTCTGTGAGTACGAGAGGCAAGGATAATTGGAAGCATCCCGGAGTTTGGATAGCCAAACATATAAGTCTGAGAACATTTCTGATTTGATGGTGCCCCCCTCTCTCCTTAACAAATCTTCAAAGAGCAAACAAGAAAGATAATTTCTGTTTCTTTCATAAAATTCAAAGACATCTGTAACACAAACCACAATATAGAGAAGAGTCCCCATATTCTAGGACAGGTTTCATAGGGGTGCTCAAAGGGGCAAGAGAGGATGCCTGTGGCTTTAGGGTTTAGACAAAGCTAGCAGAAAAGAGTTCTAAAAACATGGGCACATTATTAGGGGCAAAACCACAGTGTGGTAGTACGATTTTCCATAGTTTCTTTTTGGTACAAATCCTTGAGAAGTTGAGAAGGTACGGCTAAACGAGGAATCACACAGACAAGCCACGTTTGCGAGAAGCAGTCTATCAGGATGCCAAGGGGAAAGAGAGAGGCTCTAAATTGGGAATCTTCTGCTGTGCCAACCTGGTTTGGCTCGGGAGAAAGGAACACTAGAGGAAGGCACTCATGCAGACACAGTCCCATCAGAGAGAAACTTCCTGTTGGCCTGGATGGAGCCCTGGCCCTCGCGGACACACATCTTCTGCAAATAACCGGTCTAGAAAAGGTACAGCTCATTCAAAGATGATTGCTTAAATAAGTGCAAAACCATCAGTTACTTATGGTTAACTTACGGTTAAGAATAAAAGCAACAGGAAAAGAAAAAGCAGTTGAAAACACATGCACAAGAAGACTGTTGTATCAGAGCAGATGGAAAATCTGACCAAACTAATATCACATTTAAAAAATAGTAATAATTAATCACCTCCATAAAAACAAGTCTTTAGAGCAAAGATCAAAGAGTTCAGAGAAACATGTCAAGACAAGAGAAGTAGATAAAATATGAGCCAGCAAAAAAGAAAAGTAAAAACTATTACAAAAACAAAAAACAAATTGAAAGCACCACAAATGTGAAGAAACCCTTCTGAAAACATAGCAAGGATGTGAAGAACAGAACAGAGAAACAGCAAACAAAACGGCTGAAAATTTAAAAAAATGAAATCAAAGTAAATAAGTGCTTAAAGAGGATTAGAGAGAAAAAAAGAAATGTAAAAGGTACACATAATTAGTGACCCAAAAGAATATAATCCAAATAAAGGGACAAAAACATTATTTAAATATATAGTTAAATAAAATTTTACAATAATGAAAGAAATTTTGGCTCTATCTATTGAAAAGACAAACTGCCCCATAACCAACAGCAGAGATAATCTGATAAAATTACAGGGAAATAGAGAAAGAAATAAAGACTTCAAAGATAAAGAATCTTTTGGGCAACTAGACAAAAATGTTTGAGTCACCTAAAAAGAAAAAAAAAGCTAAAGGATAAGTAGACTAAGTGATAAATGGCTAAGCAATGAAAAAAGAAAAAAAAAAAAAAACCAGTTAAGTAATAAATGTTTCCAAAGTCCTTGAGGAAAGATATAACCCCAAAATTTTATACTCTGAAAAAATTAGTTCAAATATAAAGACAGCATGAAAATCTCTACTGAACCATGCTAGAACTTAGAATACTTACCATGAGTACTTCTTGGAGAAAGTATGAGGACAAACTTTAGCCAACTAAGTAATAAATGGAGAAACCACAGCAAAAGGCAGCAGTGAGCACTGAATCCTTAAATTTGTCACAAACTCAACCAGATGTGGACATTAGAGATACCAAACAAAATGAAATGTTAGGAATCTTTACTACCATGTACATATGAAATAACTAGCAAAGTTTAGGAGGGTAAATGAAGACAAATGGTGGAAATAATGTATTATGATTTATCTTTTATGGCTAGGTAAAAAATATACTATTTAAAGTTCTACACCAAGCCATAAATATATAAATATATGGGAAAAACAGGAATTTTAACTTAAAAAATTATATAGGAAGTAGAAATTGAATGGTTTAGAAGAGGGAGGATACGAGGAGAAAGAGGAAGTATACTAATGTTATTTCCTTATTGAAGATAATCGAGATACTACCTGCAGAAATAGAAGACTGGTGTATTTTATAAAGGTATAGATATCAAAATGACTGCTAGAACAAAATACATAAAACTCTAAAATATATATCATGCATACTTATGTATTACATAATTTGTATAATCGTGATGATTGATTTTATGTGTCAACTTTGTTGACATGGTGCCCAGATATTTGGCAAAAAAATTATTCTGGATGTTTCTGTGAAAGTGGTTTTGGATGAGATTAACATTGAAATTGGTGAACTTTGAGTAAAGCAGATTACCCTCCATAATATGGGTGGGCCTCATTTAATCAGATAAAGGTCTTAATAGAACAAAAACTTTCCTCCTGTGAGCAAGAAGGAATTCTGCCAGCAGACTGCCCTGGGACTCAAACTGCATCTCTTTCCTGGGTCTCCAGTCTACTGGTCAACCTTGCATATTTTGGACTTGCCAAACTTCTACGTTTGCATTAGACATTTCCTTAAAATAAATTTCTTTCTCTATTTCCCTGGAGAACTCTGACTAATACAATAGTATGATGTGTGTGTGTGTCTGTGTGTGTGTTTGTGTGTAAAATTTTAGGGTCATATGAGTTATAATACATAATTCTAAAATATGCATAACTCTATCCTGTGGTAAAATTGACCATATATTTTTTTACAAGATCCCAAAAATAATTTGCAAAATTGACCATTTATTAGGCCCAAAAGAAAGTCAATACATTCCAAAATGTAGAATGAGTATACTCACTATTCTCTGGTCACAATACAATAGAACTAGAAATCAAAGCTAGAAAAATATAAGAAAACCTCTCCCTTATACAACAATTAGTTCAAATAGGAAAAGCGAAATTGTATCTCATCAACAAAATAAACATAATTAAAACAGTGTCATAATCTATGAGCAGTGCTCAAAAATGTACATTTATATTAATAAACAAGAAGAAAAGTTTATGCTTACATATTTCAATAATAAACAAGAAAATATACTTAAATAAACTTACATTAATAAATATGAAAGAATAAAAGTAATCCAGAAGGTAAAAAAAGAACAATAAAATGTCTAAAAAGCAAAGGAAGAAAATATTATAAATGAAAACAGAAATTCACAATTTAGAAAATAGAATAATGATAAAAAAAAAAACCCAACACATCAACTAACATTAAAAAGGTAGAATGATGTAGAAGAGACATTCTTTTTTTTTTTTTTTTTTTCGGTACGCGGGCCTCGCTGTT